>NC_067467.1:16963913-17276663 GCF_025434085.1 Hippocampus zosterae
TTTAAATGTACTTTCAGTCCAAGTTGAGCCCGTTTTTTTACTTTGAATGTTCCTTCATAGGAATGAGTTGTGTAGTCAAATTAATGCTCATTTAGGCTTCAGGAGGTCAACCTGAACTAAATACATGTTGAAATGTGTGCATAAGGCCTTTGGTTTAGGCGTGACACTCATTTTGAGTTTTTATTGGTTTAAATGCATTTTCAGGCCGAGTAGAGCACGTTTTTTTACTTTGAATGTATCTTCATAGGAATAAGTTGTGTAGTCAAATTAATGCTCATTTAGGCTTCAGGACGTCAACCTGAACTAAATACATGTTGAAATGTGTGCATAAGTCCTTTGGTTTAGGCGTGACACTCATTTTCAGTTTTTATTGCTTTAAATGCACTTTCAGTCCGAGTTGAGCCCGTTTTTTTACTTTGAATGTATCTTCATAGGAATAAGTTGTGTAGTCAAATTAATGGTGATTTAGGCTTCAGGAGGTCAACCTGAACTAAATAAATGTTGAAATGTGTGCATAAGTCATTTGGTCTAGGCGTGACACTCATTATGAACCATTGATGAAAATAAGTTTTATTTTTAAAAAAGCCAAAAAATGTGAAAGGGACGAAATTACAAATGTCCTGTGTGTTTCACATAGAGTACATACAGGCCAGCGATCCCGCTCCCTCTCTTTCTCTGTGACACACACGCTTCCGAGCGCGCCAGCACGCAGCAAGCACACACACAAACGCACGCACACACACTCACACAAAAGTACGCACAGACGAGCACGTATCGTAAACAACACACCAACGATGATTTAGATCAAAGAAACACTCACACATGTATGGGCACACGATCACGCGCGCGCAAACACACACACAAACTCATGAGAGGCACACACATCCGCACACGCTACGCATGTAAACAACATTTGGACACTGATTGAAGATCAAAGACTAACCCACGTGGAAGACTGAAAGATGCACAGCCAATCACCTAGGCTTTGCATCTTTTCACCTCCCCCTGCTCTCACACCACGTGGGCTAGATCCACTCGGGCTGTCATTGGTGGACGTCGTCGGTGTCAGAACAAATCAAGTGCAAGCAAAAGTTAAAACCTCCGAGTAATTCGTCATTTTTATCCGAATACAGTACTTTTTTGGGGGGGGGGTGCGCACAACACACACACACACACACGCACGCACCCACACAAACACACACAAACACACGAACACACCTACACACTCTCACACACGCACGCACACATACACTAGCACGCATCGGAAACAACACTTTAGACGTTGAAATGTGTGCAGACGTCCTTTGGTTTAGGCATGACACTCAATTTTAGTTTTTATTGATTCAAATGCATTTTCAGACAGAGCAGGGCACTTACTGACTTTGAATGTATCTTCATGGGAATGAGTTGTGTGATCAAATTAATGCTCATTTAGGCTTCAGGAGATCAACCTAAACTAAATACATGTTGAAATGTGTGCATAAGTCCTTTGATTTAGGCGTGAAACTCATTTTGAGATTTTATTGCTTTAAATGCACTTTCAGGCCTAGTTGAGCACGTTTTGTGACTTTGAATGTACCTTCATAGGAATGAGTTGTATAGACAAAATAATGCTCATTTAGGCTTCAGAATGTCAACCTGAACTAAATACATGTTGAAATGTGTGTATAAATCCTTTGGTTTAGGCGTGACACTCATTTTCAGTTTTTATTGCTTTAAATGCACTTTCAGTCCGAGTTGAGCCCGTTTTTTTACTTTGAATGTATCTTCATAGGAATAAGTTGTGAAGTCAAATTAATGCTCATTTAGGCTTCAGGACGTCAACCTGAACTAAATACATGTTGAAATGTGTGCATAAGTCCTTTGGTTTAGGCGTGACACTCATTTTGAGATTTTATTGCTTTAAATGCACTTTCAGTCCGAGTTGAGCCCGTTTTTTTACTTTGAATGTATCTTCATAGGAATAAGTTGTGTAGTCAAATTAATGGTGATTTAGGCTTCAGGAGGTCAACCTGAACTAAATACATGTTGAAATGTGTGCATAAGTCCTTTGGTTTAGGCGTGACACTCATTTTGAGTTTTTATTGCTTTAAATGCACTTTCATGCCTAGTTGAGCACGTTTTGTGACTTTGAATGTACCTTCA
The DNA here is from genome assembly GCF_025434085.1 of Hippocampus zosterae. Classification (NCBI taxonomy): domain Eukaryota; kingdom Metazoa; phylum Chordata; class Actinopteri; order Syngnathiformes; family Syngnathidae; genus Hippocampus; species Hippocampus zosterae. The sequence goes on from NC_067467.1 coordinate 16,966,059, forward strand.
TAGGAATGACTTGTGTAGTCAAATTAATGCTCATTTAGGCTTCAGGAGGTCAACCTGAACTAAATACATGTTGAAATGTGTGCATAAGTCCTTTGGTTTAGGCGTGACACTCATTTTCAGTTTTTATTGCTTTAAATGCACTTTCAGTCCGAGTTGAGCCCGTTTTGTGACTTTGAATGTACCTTCATAGGAATGAGTTGTGTAGTCAAATTAATGCTCATTTAGGCTTCAGGAGGTCAACCTGAACTAAATACATGTTGAAATGTGTGCATAAGTCCTTTGGTTTAGGCGTGACACTCATTTTCAGTTTTTATTGCTTTAAATGCACTTTCAGTCCGAGTTGAGCCCGTTTTGTGACATGAATGTACCTTCATAGGAATGAGTTGTGTAGTCAAATTAATGCTTATTTAGGCTTCAGGAGGTCAACCTGAACTAAATACATGTTGAAATGTGTGCATAAGTCCTTTGGTTTAGGCGTGACACTCATTTTCAGTTTTTATTGCTTTAAATGCACTTTCAGTCCGAGTTGAGCCCGTTTTGTGACTTTGAATGTACCTTCATAGGAATGAGTTGTGTAGTCAAATTAATGCTCATTTAGGCTTCAGGAGGTCAACCTGAACTAAATACATGTTGAAATGTGTGCATAAGTCCTTTGGTTTAGGCGTGACACTCATTTTGAGATTTTATTGCTTTAAATGCACTTTAAGTCCGAGTTGAGCCCGTTTTTTTACTTTGAATGTTCCTTCATAGGAATGAGTTGTGTAGTCAAATTAATGCTCATTTAGGCTTCAGGAGGTCAACCTGAACTAAATACATGTTGAAATGTGTGCATAAGTCCTTTGGTTTAGGCGTGACACTCATTTTCAGTTTTTATTGCTTTAAATGCACTTTCAGTCCGAGTTGAGCCCGTTTTGTGACTTTGAATGTACCTTCATAGGAATGAGTTGTGTAGTCAAATTAATGCTCATTTAGGCTTCAGGAGGTCAACCTGAACTAAATACATTTTGAAATGTGTGCATAAGTCCTTTGGTTTAGGCGTGACACTCATTTTGAGTTTTTATTGCTTTAAATGCACTTTCAGGCCTAGTTGAGCCCGTTTTTTTACTTTGAATGTTCCTTCATAGGAATGAGTTGTGTAGTCAAATTAATGCTCATTTAGGCTTCAGGAGGTCAACCTGAACTAAATACATGTTGAAATGTGTGCATAAGTCCTTTGGTTTAGGCGTGACACTCATTTTCAGTTTTTATTGCTTTAAATGCACTTTCAGTCCGAGTTGAGCCCGTTTTGTGACTTTGAATGTACCTTCATAGGAATGAGTTGTGTAGTCAAATTAATGCTCATTTAGGCTTCAGGAGGTCAACCTGAACTAAATACATGTTGAAATGTGTGCATAAGTCCTTTGGTTTAGGCGTGACACTCATTTTGAGATTTTATTGCTTTAAATGCACTTTAAGTCCGAGTTGAGCCCGTTTTTTTACTTTGAATGTTCCTTCATAGGAATGAGTTGTGTAGTCAAATTAATGCTCATTTAGGCTTCAGGAGGTCAACCTGAACTAAATACATGTTGAAATGTGTGCATAAGTCCTTTGGTTTAGGCGTGACACTCATTTTCAGTTTTTATTGCTTTAAATGCACTTTCAGTCCGAGTTGAGCCCGTTTTGTGACTTTGAATGTACCTTCATAGGAATGAGTTGTGTAGTCAAATTAATGCTCATTTAGGCTTCAGGAGGTCAACCTGAACTAAATACATTTTGAAATGTGTGCATAAGTCCTTTGGTTTAGGCGTGACACTCATTTTGAGTTTTTATTGCTTTAAATGCACTTTCAGGCCTAGTTGAGCACGTTTTGTGACTTTGAATGTACCTTCATAGGAATGACTTGTGTAGTCAAATTAATGCTCATTTAGGCTTCAGGAGGTCAACCTGAACTAAATACTGTACATGTTGAAATGTGTGCATAAGTCCTTTGGTTTAGGCGTGACACTCATTTTCAGTTTTTATTGCTTTAAATGCACTTTCAGGCCTAGTTGAGCACGTTTTGTGACTTTGAATGTACCTTCATAGGAATGAGTTGTGTAGTCAAATTAATGCTCATTTAGGCTTCAGGAGGTCAACCTGAACTAAATACATTTTGAAATGTGTGCATAAGTCCTTTGGTTTAGGCGTGACACTCATTTTGAGATTTTATTGCTTTAAATGCACTTTCAGTCCGAGTTGAGCCCGTTTTTTTACTTTGAATGTTCCTTCATAGGAATGAGTTGTGTAGTCAAATTAATGCTCATTTAGGCTTCAGGAGGTCAACCTGAACTAAATACATTTTGAAATGTGTGCATAAGTCCTTTGGTTTAGGCGTGACACTCATTTTCAGTTTTTATTGCTTTAAATGCACTTTCAGTCCGAGTTGAGCCCGTTTTTTTACTTTGAATGTATCTTCATAGGAATAAGTTGTGTAGTCAAATTAATGGTGATTTAGGCTTCAGGAGGTCAACCTGAACTAAATACATGTTGAAATGTGTGCATAAGTCCTTTGGTTTAGGCGTGACACTCATTTTGAGTTTTTATTGCTTTAAATGCACTTTCAGGCCTAGTTGAGCACGTTTTGTGACTTTGAATGTACCTTCATAGGAATGACTTGTGTAGTCAAATTAATGCTCATTTAGGCTTCAGGAGGTCAACCTGAACTAAATACATGTTGAAATGTGTGCATAAGTCCTTTGGTTTAGGCGTGACACTCATTTTCAGTTTTTATTGCTTTAAATGCACTTTCAGGCCTAGTTGAGCACGTTTTTTTACTTTGAATGTTCCTTCATAGGAATGAGTTGTGTAGTCAAATTAATGCTCATTTAGGCTTCAGGAGGTCAACCTGAACTAAATACATGTTGTAATGTGTGCATAAGTCCTTTGGTTTAGGCGTGACACTCATTTTGAGTTTTTATTGCTTTAAATGCATTTTCAGGCCTAGTAGAGCACGTTTTTTTACTTTGAATGTATCTTCATAGGAATAAGTTGTGTAGTCAAATTAATGCTCATTTAGGCTTCAGGACGTCAACCTGAACTAAATACATGTTGAAATGTGTGCATAAGTCCTTTGGTTTAGGCGTGACACTCATTTTGAGTTTTTATTGCTTTAAATGCACTTTCAGGCCTAGTTGAGCACGTTTTGTGACTTTGAATGTACCTTCATAGGAATGAGTTGTGTAGTCAAATTAATGCTCATTTAGGCTTCAGGAGGTCAACCTGAACTAAATACATGTTGAAATGTGTGCATAAGTCCTTTGGTTTAGGCGTGACACTCATTTTCAGTTTTTATTGCTTTAAATGCACTTTCAGTCCGAGTTGAGCCCGTTTTGTGACTTTGAATGTACCTTCATAGGAATGAGTTGTGTAGTCAAATTAATGCTCATTTAGGCTTCAGGAGGTCAACCTGAACTAAATACATGTTGAAATGTGTGCATAAGTCCTTTGGTTTAGGCGTGACACTCATTTTCAGTTTTTATTGCTTTAATGCACTTTCAGTCCGAGTTGAGCCCGTTTTGTGACATGAATGTACCTTCATAGGAATGAGTTGTGTAGTCAAATTAATGCTCATTTAGGCTTCAGGAGGTCAACCTGAACTAAATACATGTTGAAATGTGTGCATAAGTCCTTTGGTTTAGGCGTGACACTCATTTTCAGTTTTTATTGCTTTAAATGCACTTTCAGTCCGAGTTGAGCCCGTTTTGTGACTTTGAATGTACCTTCATAGGAATGAGTTGTGTAGTCAAATTAATGCTCATTTAGGCTTCAGAATGTCAACCTGAACTAAATACATGTTGAAATGTGTGCATAAGTCCTTTGGTTTAGGCGTGACACTCATTTTGAGATTTTATTGCTTTAAATGCACTTTCAGTCCGAGTTGAGCCCGTTTTTTTACTTTGAATGTTCCTTCATAGGAATGAGTTGTGTAGTCAAATTAATGCTCATTTAGGCTTCAGGAGGTCAACCTGAACTAAATACATTTTGAAATGTGTGCATAAGTCCTTTGGTTTAGGCGTGACACTCATTTTCAGTTTTTATTGCTTTAAATGCACTTTCAGTCCGAGTTGAGCCCGTTTTTTTACTTTGAATGTATCTTCATAGGAATAAGTTGTGTAGTCAAATTAATGGTGATTTAGGCTTCAGGAGGTCAACCTGAACTAAATACATGTTGAAATGTGTGCATAAGTCCTTTGGTTTAGGCGTGACACTCATTTTGAGTTTTTATTGCTTTAAATGCACTTTCAGGCCTAGTTGAGCACGTTTTGTGACTTTGAATGTACCTTCATAGGAATGACTTGTGTAGTCAAATTAATGCTCATTTAGGCTTCAGGAGGTCAACCTGAACTAAATACATGTTGAAATGTGTGCATAAGTCCTTTGGTTTAGGCGTGACACTCATTTTCAGTTTTTATTGCTTTAATGCACTTTCAGTCCGAGTTGAGCCCGTTTTGTGACATGAATGTACCTTCATAGGAATGAGTTGTGTAGTCAAATTAATGCTCATTTAGGCTTCAGGAGGTCAACCTGAACTAAATACATGTTGAAATGTGTGCATAAGTCCTTTGGTTTAGGCGTGACACTCATTTTCAGTTTTTATTGCTTTAAATGCACTTTCAGTCCGAGTTGAGCCCGTTTTGTGACTTTGAATGTACCTTCATAGGAATGAGTTGTGTAGTCAAATTAATGCTCATTTAGGCTTCAGGAGGTCAACCTGAACTAAATACATGTTGAAATGTGTGCATAAGTCCTTTGGTTTAGGCGTGACACTCATTTTGAGATTTTATTGCTTTAAATGCACTTTCAGTCCGAGTTGAGCCCGTTTTTTTACTTTGAATGTTCCTTCATAGGAATGAGTTGTGTAGTCAAATTAATGCTCATTTAGGCTTCAGGAGGTCAACCTGAACTAAATACATTTTGAAATGTGTGCATAAGTCCTTTGGTTTAGGCGTGACACTCATTTTCAGTTTTTATTGCTTTAAATGCACTTTCAGTCCGAGTTGAGCCCGTTTTTTTACTTTGAATGTATCTTCATAGGAATAAGTTGTGTAGTCAAATTAATGGTGATTTAGGCTTCAGGAGGTCAACCTGAACTAAATACATGTTGAAATGTGTGCATAAGTCCTTTGGTTTAGGCGTGACACTCATTTTGAGTTTTTATTGCTTTAAATGCACTTTCAGGCCTAGTTGAGCACGTTTTGTGACTTTGAATGTACCTTCATAGGAATGACTTGTGTAGTCAAATTAATGCTCATTTAGGCTTCAGGAGGTCAACCTGAACTAAATACATGTTGAAATGTGTGCATAAGTCCTTTGGTTTAGGCGTGACACTCATTTTGAGTTTTTATTGCTTTAAATGCACTTTCAGGCCTAGTTGAGCACGTTTTGTGACTTTGAATGTACCTTCATAGGAATGAGTTGTGTAGTCAAATTAATGCTCATTTAGGCTTCAGGAGGTCAACCTGAACTAAATACATTTTGAAATGTGTGCATAAGTCCTTTGGTTTAGGCGTGACACTCATTTTCAGTTTTTATTGCTTTAAATGTACTTTCAGTCCGAGTTGAGCCCGTTTTTTTACTTTGAATGTTCCTTCATAGGAATGAGTTGTGTAGTCAAATTAATGCTCATTTAGGCTTCAGGAGGCCAACCTGAACTAAATACATGTTGAAATGTGTGCATAAGTCCTTTGGTTTAGGCGTGACACTCATTTTCAGTTTTTATTGCTTTAAATGCACTTTCAGTCCGAGTTGAGCCCGTTTTGTGACTTTGAATGTACCTTCATAGGAATGAGTTGTGTAGTCAAATTAATGCTTATTTTGGCTTCAGGAGGTCAACCTGAACTAAATACATGTTGAAATGTGTGCATAAGTCCTTTGGTTTAGGCGTGACACTCATTTTCAGTTTTTATTGCTTTAAATGCACTTTCAGTCCGAGTTGAGCCCGTTTTGTGACATGAATGTACCTTCATAGGAATGAGTTGTGTAGTCAAATTAATGCTCATTTAGGCTTCAGGAGGTCAACCTGAACTAAATACATGTTGAAATGTGTGCATAAGTCCTTTGGTTTAGGCGTGACACTCATTTTCAGTTTTTATTGCTTTAAATGCACTTTCAGTCCGAGTTGAGCCCGTTTTGTGACTTTGAATGTACCTTCATAGGAATGAGTTGTGTCGTCAAATTAATGCTCATTTAGGCTTCAGGAGGTCAACCTGAACTAAATACATGTTGAAATGTGTGCATAAGTCCTTTGGTTTAGGCGTGACACTCATTTTCAGTTTTTATTGCTTTAATTGCACTTTCAGTCCGAGTTGAGCCCGTTTTGTGACATGAATGTACCTTCATAGGAATGAGTTGTGTCGTCAAATTAATGCTCATTTAGGCTTCAGGAGGTCAACCTGAACTAAATACATGTTGAAATGTGTGCATAAGTCCTTTGGTTTAGGCGTGACACTCATTTTCAGTTTTTATTGCTTTAAATGCACTTTCAGTCCGAGTTGAGCCCGTTTTGTGACTTTGAATGTACCTTCATAGGAATGAGTTGTGTAGTCAAATTAATGCTCATTTAGGCTTCAGGAGGTCAACCTGAACTAAATACATGTTGAAATGTGTGCATAAGTCCTTTGGTTTAGGCGTGACACTCATTTTGAGATTTTATTGCTTTAAATGCACTTTCAGTCCGAGTTGAGCCCGTTTTTTTACTTTGAATGTTCCTTCATAGGAATGAGTTGTGTAGTCAAATTAATGCTCATTTAGGCTTCAGGAGGTCAACCTGAACTAAATACATTTTGAAATGTGTGCATAAGTCCTTTGGTTTAGGCGTGACACTCATTTTCAGTTTTTATTGCTTTAAATGCACTTTCAGTCCGAGTTGAGCCCGTTTTTTTACTTTGAATGTATCTTCATAGGAATAAGTTGTGTAGTCAAATTAATGGTGATTTAGGCTTCAGGAGGTCAACCTGAACTAAATACATGTTGAAATGTGTGCATAAGTCCTTTGGTTTAGGCGTGACACTCATTTTGAGTTTTTATTGCTTTAAATGCACTTTCAGGCCTAGTTGAGCACGTTTTGTGACTTTGAATGTACCTTCATAGGAATGACTTGTGTAGTCAAATTAATGCTCATTTAGGCTTCAGGAGGTCAACCTGAACTAAATACATGTTGAAATGTGTGCATAAGTCCTTTGGTTTAGGCGTGACACTCATTTTCAGTTTTTATTGCTTTAAATGCACTTTCAGTCCGAGTTGAGCCCGTTTTGTGACATGAATGTACCTTCATAGGAATAAGTTGTGTAGTCAAATTAATGCTCATTTAGGCTTCAGAATGTCAACCTGAACTAAATACATGTTGAAATGTGTGCATAAGTCCTTTGGTTTAGGCGTGACACTCATTTTGAGTTTTTATTGCTTTAAATGCACTTTCAGGCCTAGTTGAGCACGTTTTGTGACTTTGAATGTACCTTCATAGGAATGACTTGTGTAGTCAAATTAATGCTCATTTAGGCTTCAGGAGGTCAACCTGAACTAAATACATGTTGAAATGTGTGCATAAGTCCTTTGGTTTAGGCGTGACACTCATTTTCAGTTTTTATTGCTTTAAATGCACTTTCAGGCCTAGTTGAGCACGTTTTGTGACTTTGAATGTACCTTCATAGGAATGACTTGTGTAGTCAAATTAATGCTCATTTAGGCTTCAGGAGGTCAACCTGAACTAAATACATGTTGAAATGTGTGCATAAGTCCTTTGGTTTAGGCGTGACACTCATTTTCAGTTTTTATTGCTTTAAATGCACTTTCAGTCCGAGTTGAGCCCGTTTTGTGACATGAATGTACCTTCATAGGAATAAGTTGTGTAGTCAAATTAATGCTCATTTAGGCTTCAGAATGTCAACCTGAACTAAATACATGTTGAAATGTGTGCATAAGTCCTTTGGTTTAGGCGTGACACTCATTTTGAGTTTTTATTGCTTTAAATGCACTTTCAGGCCTAGTTGAGCACGTTTTGTGACTTTGAATGTACCTTCATAGGAATGACTTGTGTAGTCAAATTAATGCTCATTTAGGCTTCAGGAGGTCAACCTGAACTAAATACATGTTGAAATGTGTGCATAAGTCCTTTGGTTTAGGCGTGACACTCATTTTCAGTTTTTATTGCTTTAAATGCACTTTCAGGCCTAGTTGAGCACGTTTTGTGACTTTGAATGTACCTTCATAGGAATGAGTTGTGTAGTCAAATTAATGCTCATTTAGGCTTCAGGAGGTCAACCTGAACTAAATACATTTTGAAATGTGTGCATAAGTCCTTTGGTTTAGGCGTGACACTCATTTTGAGATTTTATTGCTTTAAATGCACTTTCAGTCCGAGTTGAGCCCGTTTTTTTACTTTGAATGTTCCTTCATAGGAATGAGTTGTGTAGTCAAATTAATGCTCATTTAGGCTTCAGGAGGTCAACCTGAACTAAATACATTTTGAAATGTGTGCATAAGTCCTTTGGTTTAGGCGTGACACTCATTTTCAGTTTTTATTGCTTTAAATGCACTTTCAGTCCGAGTTGAGCCCGTTTTTTTACTTTGAATGTATCTTCATAGGAATAAGTTGTGTAGTCAAATTAATGGTGATTTAGGCTTCAGGAGGTCAACCTGAACTAAATACATGTTGAAATGTGTGCATAAGTCCTTTGGTTTAGGCGTGACACTCATTTTGAGTTTTTATTGCTTTAAATGCACTTTCAGGCCTAGTTGAGCACGTTTTGTGACTTTGAATGTACCTTCATAGGAATGACTTGTGTAGTCAAATTAATGCTCATTTAGGCTTCAGGAGGTCAACCTGAACTAAATACATGTTGAAATGTGTGCATAAGTCCTTTGGTTTAGGCGTGACACTCATTTTCAGTTTTTATTGCTTTAAATGCACTTTCAGGCCTAGTTGAGCACGTTTTGTGACTTTGAATGTACCTTCATAGGAATGAGTTGTGTAGTCAAATTAATGCTCATTTAGGCTTCAGGAGGTCAACCTGAACTAAATACATTTTGAAATGTGTGCATAAGTCCTTTGGTTTAGGCGTGACACTCATTTTCAGTTTTTATTGCTTTAAATGTACTTTCAGTCCGAGTTGAGCCCGTTTTTTTACTTTGAATGTTCCTTCATAGGAATGAGTTGTGTAGTCAAATTAATGCTCATTTAGGCTTCAGGAGGCCAACCTGAACTAAATACATGTTGAAATGTGTGCATAAGTCCTTTGGTTTAGGCGTGACACTCATTTTCAGTTTTTATTGCTTTAAATGCACTTTCAGTCCGAGTTGAGCCCGTTTTGTGACTTTGAATGTACCTTCATAGGAATGAGTTGTGTAGTCAAATTAATGCTTATTTTGGCTTCAGGAGGTCAACCTGAACTAAATACATGTTGAAATGTGTGCATAAGTCCTTTGGTTTAGGCGTGACACTCATTTTCAGTTTTTATTGCTTTAAATGCACTTTCAGTCCGAGTTGAGCCCGTTTTGTGACATGAATGTACCTTCATAGGAATGAGTTGTGTAGTCAAATTAATGCTCATTTAGGCTTCAGGAGGTCAACCTGAACTAAATACATGTTGAAATGTGTGCATAAGTCCTTTGGTTTAGGCGTGACACTCATTTTCAGTTTTTATTGCTTTAAATGCACTTTCAGTCCGAGTTGAGCCCGTTTTGTGACTTTGAATGTACCTTCATAGGAATGAGTTGTGTCGTCAAATTAATGCTCATTTAGGCTTCAGGAGGTCAACCTGAACTAAATACATGTTGAAATGTGTGCATAAGTCCTTTGGTTTAGGCGTGACACTCATTTTCAGTTTTTATTGCTTTAATTGCACTTTCAGTCCGAGTTGAGCCCGTTTTGTGACATGAATGTACCTTCATAGGAATGAGTTGTGTCGTCAAATTAATGCTCATTTAGGCTTCAGGAGGTCAACCTGAACTAAATACATGTTGAAATGTGTGCATAAGTCCTTTGGTTTAGGCGTGACACTCATTTTCAGTTTTTATTGCTTTAAATGCACTTTCAGTCCGAGTTGAGCCCGTTTTGTGACTTTGAATGTACCTTCATAGGAATGAGTTGTGTAGTCAAATTAATGCTCATTTAGGCTTCAGGAGGTCAACCTGAACTAAATACATGTTGAAATGTGTGCATAAGTCCTTTGGTTTAGGCGTGACACTCATTTTGAGATTTTATTGCTTTAAATGCACTTTCAGTCCGAGTTGAGCCCGTTTTTTTACTTTGAATGTTCCTTCATAGGAATGAGTTGTGTAGTCAAATTAATGCTCATTTAGGCTTCAGGAGGTCAACCTGAACTAAATACATTTTGAAATGTGTGCATAAGTCCTTTGGTTTAGGCGTGACACTCATTTTCAGTTTTTATTGCTTTAAATGCACTTTCAGTCCGAGTTGAGCCCGTTTTTTTACTTTGAATGTATCTTCATAGGAATAAGTTGTGTAGTCAAATTAATGGTGATTTAGGCTTCAGGAGGTCAACCTGAACTAAATACATGTTGAAATGTGTGCATAAGTCCTTTGGTTTAGGCGTGACACTCATTTTGAGTTTTTATTGCTTTAAATGCACTTTCAGGCCTAGTTGAGCACGTTTTGTGACTTTGAATGTACCTTCATAGGAATGACTTGTGTAGTCAAATTAATGCTCATTTAGGCTTCAGGAGGTCAACCTGAACTAAATACATGTTGAAATGTGTGCATAAGTCCTTTGGTTTAGGCGTGACACTCATTTTCAGTTTTTATTGCTTTAAATGCACTTTCAGGCCTAGTTGAGCACGTTTTGTGACTTTGAATGTACCTTCATAGGAATGAGTTGTGTAGTCAAATTAATGCTCATTTAGGCTTCAGGAGGTCAACCTGAACTAAATACATTTTGAAATGTGTGCATAAGTCCTTTGGTTTAGGCGTGACACTCATTTTCAGTTTTTATTGCTTTAAATGTACTTTCAGTCCGAGTTGAGCCCGTTTTTTTACTTTGAATGTTCCTTCATAGGAATGAGTTGTGTAGTCAAATTAATGCTCATTTAGGCTTCAGGAGGCCAACCTGAACTAAATACATGTTGAAATGTGTGCATAAGTCCTTTGGTTTAGGCGTGACACTCATTTTGAGATTTTATTGCTTTAAATGCACTTTCAGTCCGAGTTGAGCCCGTTTTTTTACTTTGAATGTTCCTTCATAGGAATGACTTGTGTAGTCAAATTATTGCTCATTTAGGCTTCAGGAGGTCAACCTGAACTAAATACATGTTGAAATGTGTGCATAAGTCCTTTGGTTTAGGCGTGACACTCATTTTCAGTTTTTATTGCTTTAAATGCACTTTCAGTCCGAGTTGAGCCCGTTTTGTGACTTTGAATGTACCTTCATAGGAATGAGTTGTGTAGTCAAATTAATGCTTATTTTGGCTTCAGGAGGTCAACCTGAACTAAATACATGTTGAAATGTGTGCATAAGTCCTTTGGTTTAGGCGTGACACTCATTTTCAGTTTTTATTGCTTTAAATGCACTTTCAGTCCGAGTTGAGCCCGTTTTGTGACATGAATGTACCTTCATAGGAATGAGTTGTGTAGTCAAATTAATGCTCATTTAGGCTTCAGGAGGTCAACCTGAACTAAATACATGTTGAAATGTGTGCATAAGTCCTTTGGTTTAGGCGTGACACTCATTTTCAGTTTTTATTGCTTTAAATGCACTTTCAGTCCGAGTTGAGCCCGTTTTGTGACTTTGAATGTACCTTCATAGGAATGAGTTGTGTAGTCAAATTAATGCTCATTTAGGCTTTAGGAGGTCAACCTGAACTAAATACATGTTGAAATGTGTGCATAAGTCCTTTGGTTTAGGCGTGACACTCATTTTCAGTTTTTATTGCTTTAAATGCACTTTCAGTCCGAGTTGAGCCCGTTTTGTGACATGAATGTACCTTCATAGGAATGAGTTGTGTCGTCAAATTAATGCTCATTTAGGCTTCAGGAGGTCAACCTGAACTAAATACATGTTGAAATGTGTGCATAAGTCCTTTGGTTTAGGCGTGACACTCATTTTCAGTTTTTATTGCTTTAAATGCACTTTCAGGCCTAGTTGAGCACGTTTTTTTACTTTGAATGTTCCTTCATAGGAATGAGTTGTGTAGTCAAATTAATGCTCATTTAGGCTTCAGGAGGCCAACCTGAACTAAATACATGTTGAAATGTGTGCATAAGGCCTTTGGTTTAGGCGTGACACTCATTTTGAGTTTTTATTGGTTTAAATGCATTTTCAGGCCGAGTAGAGCACGTTTTTTTACTTTGAATGTATCTTCATAGGAATAAGTTGTGTAGTCAAATTAATGCTCATTTAGGCTTCAGGACGTCAACCTGAACTAAATACATGTTGAAATGTGTGCATAAGTCCTTTGGTTTAGGCGTGACACTCATTTTCAGTTTTTATTGCTTTAAATGTACTTTCAGTCCAAGTTGAGCCCGTTTTTTTACTTTGAATGTTCCTTCATAGGAATGAGTTGTGTAGTCAAATTAATGCTCATTTAGGCTTCAGGAGGTCAACCTGAACTAAATACATGTTGAAATGTGTGCATAAGGCCTTTTGTTTAGGCGTGACACTCATTTTGAGTTTTTATTGGTTTAAATGCATTTTCAGGCCGAGTAGAGCACGTTTTTTTACTTTGAATGTATCTTCATAGGAATAAGTTGTGTAGTCAAATTAATGCTCATTTAGGCTTCAGGACGTCAACCTGAACTAAATACATGTTGAAATGTGTGCATAAGTCCTTTGGTTTAGGCGTGACACTCATTTTCAGTTTTTATTGCTTTAAATGCACTTTCAGTCCGAGTTGAGCCCGTTTTTTTACTTTGAATGTATCTTCATAGGAATAAGTTGTGTAGTCAAATTAATGGTGATTTAGGCTTCAGGAGGTCAACCTGAACTAAATACATGTTGAAATGTGTGCATAAGTCCTTTGGTTTAGGCGTGACACTCATTTTGAGTTTTTATTGCTTTAAATGCACTTTCAGGCCTAGTTGAGTACGTTTTATGACTTTGAATGTACCTTCATAGGAATGACTTGTGTAGTCAAATTAATGCTCATTTAGGCTTCAGGAGGTCAACCTGAACTAAATACATGTTGAAATGTGTGCATAAGTCCTTTGGTTTAGGCGTGACACTCATTTTCAGTTTTTATTGCTTTAAATGCACTTTCAGGCCTAGTTGAGCACGTTTTGTGACTTTGAATGTACCTTCATAGGAATGAGTTGTGTAGTCAAATTAATGCTCATTTAGGCTTCAGGAGGTCAACCTGAACTAAATACATGTTGAAATGTGTGCATAAGTCCTTTTGTTTAGGCGTGACACTCATTTTCAGTTTTTATTGCTTTAAATGCACTTTCAGTCCGAGTTGAGCCCGTTTTTTTACTTTGAATGTATCTTCATAGGAATAAGTTGTGTAGTCAAATTAATGCTCATTTAGGCTTCAGAATGTCAACCTGAACTAAATACATGTTGAAATGTGTGCATAAGTCCTTTGGTTTAGGCGTGACACTCATTTTGAGTTTTTATTGCTTTAAATGCACTTTCAGGCCTAGTTGAGCACGTTTTGTTACTTTGAATGTACCTTCATAGGAATGAGTTGTGTAGTCAAATTAATGCTCATTTAGGCTTCAGGAGGTCAACCTGAACTAAATACATGTTGAAATGTGTGCATAAGTCCTTTGGTTTAGGCGTGACACTCATTTTCAGTTTTTATTGCTTTAAATGTACTTTCAGTCCGAGTTGAGCCCGTTTTTTTACTTTGAATGTTCCTTCATAGGAATGAGTTGTGTAGTCAAATTAATGCTCATTTAGGCTTCAGGAGGTCAACCTGAACTAAATACATCTTGAAATGTGTGCATAAGGCCTTTGGTTTAGGCGTGACACTCATTTTGAGTTTTTATTGCTTTAAATGCATTTTCAGGCCGAGTAGAGCACGTTTTTTTACTTTGAATGTATCTTCATAGGAATAAGTTGTGTAGTCAAATTAATGCTCATTTAGGCTTCAGGAGGTCAACCTGAACTAAATACATGTTGAAATGTGTGCATAAGTCCTTTGGTTTAGGCGTGACACTCATTTTGAGATTTTATTGCTTTAAATGCACTTTCAGTCCGAGTTGAGCCCGTTTTTTTACTTTGAATGTATCTTCATAGGAATAAGTTGTGTAGTCAAATTAATGGTGATTTAGGCTTCAGGAGGTCAACCTGAACTAAATACATGTTGAAATGTGTGCATAAGTCCTTTGGTTTAGGCGTGACACTCATTTTGAGTTTTTATTGCTTTAAATGCACTTTCAGGCCTAGTTGAGTACGTTTTATGACTTTGAATGTACCTTCATAGGAATGACTTGTGTAGTCAAATTAATGCTCATTTAGGCTTCAGGGGGTCAACCTGAACTAAATACATGTTGAAATGTGTGCATAAGTCCTTTGGTTTAGGCGTGACACTCATTTTCAGTTTTTATTGCTTTAAATGCACTTTCAGGCCTAGTTGAGCACGTTTTGTGACTTTGAATGTACCTTCATAGGAATGAGTTGTGTAGTCAAATTAATGCTCATTTAGGCTTCAGGAGGTCAACCTGAACTAAATACATGTTGAAATGTGTGCATAAGTCCTTTTGTTTAGGCGTGACACTCATTTTCAGTTTTTATTGCTTTAAATGTACTTTCAGTCCGAGTTGAGCCCGTTTTTTTACTTTGAATGTTCCTTCATAGGAATGAGTTGTGTAGTCAAATTAATGCTCATTTAGGCTTCAGGAGGTCAACCTGAACTAAATACATCTTGAAATGTGTGCATAAGGCCTTTGGTTTAGGCGTGACACTCATTTTGAGTTTTTATTGCTTTAAATGCATTTTCAGGCCGAGTAGAGCACGTTTTTTTACTTTGAATGTATCTTCATAGGAATAAGTTGTGTAGTCAAATTAATGCTCATTTAGGCTTCAGGAGGTCAACCTGAACTAAATACATGTTGAAATGTGTGCATAAGTCCTTTGGTTTAGGCGTGACACTCATTTTCAGTTTTTATTGCTTTAAATGCACTTTCAGTCCGAGTTGAGCCCGTTTTGTGACATGAATGTACCTTCATAGGAATGAGTTGTGTAGTCAAATTAATGCTCATTTAGGCTTCAGGAGGTCAACCTGAACTAAATACATGTTGAAATGTGTGCATAAGTCCTTTGGTTTAGGCGTGACACTCATTTTCAGTTTTTATTGCTTTAAATGCATTTTCAGGCCGAGTAGAGCACGTTTTTTTACTTTGAATGTACCTTCATAGGAATAAGTTGTGTAGTCAAATTAATGCTCATTTAGGCTTCAGGACGTCAACCTGAACTAAATACATGTTGAAATGTGTGCATAAGTCCTTTGGTTTAGGCGTGACACTCATTTTCAGTTTTTATTGCTTTAAATGCACTTTCAGTCCGAGTTGAGCACGTTTTGTGACTTTGAATGTACCTTCATAGGAATGAGTTGTGTAGTCAAATTAATGCTCATTTAGGCTTCAGGAGGTCAACCTGAACTAAATACATGTTGAAATGTGTGCATAAGTCCTTTGGTTTAGGCGTGACACTCATTTTCAGTTTTTATTGCTTTAAATGTACTTTTAGTCCGAGTTGAGCCCGTTTTTTTACTTTGAATGTTCCTTCATAGGAATGAGTTGTGTAGTCAAATTAATGCTCATTTAGGCTTCAGGAGGCCAACCTGAACTAAATACATGTTGAAATGTGTGCATAAGTCCTTTGGTTTAGGCGTGACACTCATTTTGAGATTTTATTGCTTTAAATGCACTTTCAGTCCGAGTTGAGCCCGTTTTTTTACTTTGAATGTTCCTTCATAGGAATGACTTGTGTAGTCAAATTATTGCTCATTTAGGCTTCAGGAGGTCAACCTGAACTAAATACATGTTGAAATGTGTGCATAAGTCCTTTGGTTTAGGCGTGACACTCATTTTCAGTTTTTATTGCTTTAAATGCACTTTCAGTCCGAGTTGAGCCCGTTTTGTGACTTTGAATGTACCTTCATAGGAATGAGTTGTGTAGTCAAATTAATGCTTATTTTGGCTTCAGGAGGTCAACCTGAACTAAATACATGTTGAAATGTGTGCATAAGTCCTTTGGTTTAGGCGTGACACTCATTTTCAGTTTTTATTGCTTTAAATGCACTTTCAGTCCGAGTTGAGCCCGTTTTGTGACATGAATGTACCTTCATAGGAATGAGTTGTGTAGTCAAATTAATGCTCATTTAGGCTTCAGGAGGTCAACCTGAACTAAATACATGTTGAAATGTGTGCATAAGTCCTTTGGTTTAGGCGTGACACTCATTTTCAGTTTTTATTGCTTTAAATGCACTTTCAGTCCGAGTTGAGCCCGTTTTTTTACTTTGAATGTATCTTCATAGGAATAAGTTGTGTAGTCAAATTAATGGTGATTTAGGCTTCAGGAGGTCAACCTGAACTAAATACATGTTGAAATGTGTGCATAAGTCCTTTGGTTTAGGCGTGACACTCATTTTGAGTTTTTATTGCTTTAAATGCACTTTCAGGCCTAGTTGAGCACGTTTTGTGACTTTGAATGTACCTTCATAGGAATGACTTGTGTAGTCAAATTAATGCTCATTTAGGCTTCAGGAGGTCAACCTGAACTAAATACATGTTGAAATGTGTGCATAAGTCCTTTGGTTTAGGCGTGACACTCATTTTCAGTTTTTATTGCTTTAAATGCACTTTCAGGCCTAGTTGAGCACGTTTTGTGACTTTGAATGTACCTTCATAGGAATGAGTTGTGTAGTCAAATTAATGCTCATTTAGGCTTCAGGAGGTCAACCTGAACTAAATACATGTTGAAATGTGTGCATAAGTCCTTTGGTTTAGGCGTGACACTCATTTTCAGTTTTTATTGCTTTAAATGCACTTTCAGTCCGAGTTGAGCCCGTTTTGTGACTTTGAATGTACCTTCATAGGAATGAGTTGTGTAGTCAAATTAATGCTCATTTAGGCTTCAGGAGGTCAACCTGAACTAAATACATGTTGAAATGTGTGCATAAGTCCTTTGGTTTAGGCGTGACACTCATTTTCAGTTTTTATTGCTTTAAATGCACTTTCAGTCCGAGTTGAGCCCGTTTTGTGACATGAATGTACCTTCATAGGAATGAGTTGTGTAGTCAAATTAATTCTCATTTAGGCTTCAGGAGGTCAACCTGAACTAAATACATGTTGAAATGTGTGCTTAAGTCCTTTGGTTTAGGCGTGACACTCATTTTGAGTTTTTATTGCTTTAAATGCACTTTCAGGCCTAGTTGAGCACGTTTTGTGACTTTGAATGTACCTTCATAGGAATTAGTTGTGTAGTCAAATTAATGCTCATTTAGGCTTCAGGAGGTCAACCTGAACTAAATACATGTTGAAATGTGTGCATAAGTCTTTTGGTTTAGGCGTGACACTCATTTTGAGTTTTTATTGCTTTAAATGCACTTTCAGGCCTAGTTGAGCACGTTTTGTGACTTTGAATGTACCTTCATAGGAATGAGTTGTGTAGTCAAATTAATGCTCATTTAGGGTTCAGGAGGTCAACCTGAACTAAATACATGTTGAAATGTGTGCATAAGTCCTTTGGTTTAGGCGTGACACTCATTTTCAGTTTTTATTGCTTTAAATGTACTTTTAGTCCGAGTTGAGCCCGTTTTTTTACTTTGAATGTTCCTTCATAGGAATGAGTTGTGTAGTCAAATTAATGCTCATTTAGGCTTCAGGAGGTCAACCTGAACTAAATACATGTTGAAATGTGTGCATAAGGCCTTTGGTTTAGGCGTGACACTCATTTTGAGTTTTTATTGCTTTAAATGCATTTTCAGGCCGAGTAGAGCACGTTTTTTTACTTTGAATGTATCTTCATAGGAATAAGTTGTGTAGTCAAATTAATGCTCATTTAGGCTTCAGGAGGTCAACCTGAACTAAATACATGTTGAAATGTGTGCATAAGTCCTTTGGTTTAGGCGTGACACTCATTTTCAGTTTTTATTGCTTTAAATGTACTTTCAGTCCGAGTTGAGCCCGTTTTTTTACTTTGAATGTTCCTTCATAGGAATGAGTTGTGTAGTCAAATTAATGCTCATTTAGGCTTCAGGAGGTCAACCTGAACTAAATACATGTTGAAATGTGTGCATAAGGCCTTTGGTTTAGGCGTGACACTCATTTTGAGTTTTTATTGCTTTAAATGCATTTTCAGGCCGAGTAGAGCACGTTTTTTTACTTTGAATGTATCTTCATAGGAATAAGTTGTGTAGTCAAATTAATGCTCATTTAGGCTTCAGGAGGTCAACCTGAACTAAATACATGTTGAAATGTGTGCATAAGTCCTTTGGTTTAGGCGTGACACTCATTTTCAGTTTTTATTGCTTTAAATGCACTTTCAGGCCTAGTTGAGCACGTTTTGTGACTTTGAATGTACCTTCATAGGAATGAGTTGTGTAGTCAAATTAATGCTCATTTAGGCTTCAGGAGGTCAACCTGAACTAAATACATGTTGAAATGTGTGCATAAGTCCTTTTGTTTAGGCGTGACACTCATTTTCAGTTTTTATTGCTTTAAATGCACTTTCAGTCCGAGTTGAGCCCGTTTTTTTACTTTGAATGTATCTTCATAGGAATAAGTTGTGTAGTCAAATTAATGCTCATTTAGGCTTCAGAATGTCAACCTGAACTAAATACATGTTGAAATGTGTGCATAAGTCCTTTGGTTTAGGCGTGACACTCATTTTGAGATTTTATTGCTTTAAATGCACTTTCAGTCCGAGTTGAGCCCGTTTTTTTACTTTGAATGTTCATTCATAGGAATGAGTTGTGTAGTCAAATTAATGCTCATTTAGGCTTCAGGAGGTCAACCTGAACTAAATACATTTTGAAATGTGTGCATAAGTCCTTTGGTTTAGGCGTGACACTCATTTTCAGTTTTTATTGCTTTAAATGCACTTTCAGTCCGAGTTGAGCCCGTTTTTTTACTTTGAATGTATCTTCATAGGAATAAGTTGTGTAGTCAAATTAATGGTGATTTAGGCTTCAGGAGGTCAACCTGAACTAAATACATGTTGAAATGTGTGCATAAGTCCTTTGGTTTAGGCGTGACACTCATTTTGAGTTTTTATTGCTTTAAATGCACTTTCAGGCCTAGTTGAGCACGTTTTGTGACTTTGAATGTACCTTCATAGGAATGACTTGTGTAGTCAAATTAATGCTCATTTAGGCTTCAGGAGGTCAACCTGAACTAAATACATGTTGAAATGTGTGCATAAGTCCTTTGGTTTAGGCGTGACACTCATTTTCAGTTTTTATTGCTTTAAATGCACTTTCAGGCCTAGTTGAGCACGTTTTGTGACTTTGAATGTACCTTCATAGGAATGAGTTGTGTAGTCAAATTAATGCTCATTTAGGCTTCAGGAGGTCAACCTGAACTAAATACATTTTGAAATGTGTGCATAAGTCCTTTGGTTTAGGCGTGACACTCATTTTCAGTTTTTATTGCTTTAAATGTACTTTCAGTCCGAGTTGAGCCCGTTTTTTTACTTTGAATGTTCCTTCATAGGAATGAGTTGTGTAGTCAAATTAATGCTCATTTAGGCTTCAGGAGGCCAACCTGAACTAAATACATGTTGAAATGTGTGCATAAGTCCTTTGGTTTAGGCGTGACACTCATTTTGAGATTTTATTGCTTTAAATGCACTTTCAGTCCGAGTTGAGCCCGTTTTTTTACTTTGAATGTTCCTTCATAGGAATGACTTGTGTAGTCAAATTATTGCTCATTTAGGCTTCAGGAGGTCAACCTGAACTAAATACATGTTGAAATGTGTGCATAAGTCCTTTGGTTTAGGCGTGACACTCATTTTCAGTTTTTATTGCTTTAAATGCACTTTCAGTCCGAGTTGAGCCCGTTTTGTGACTTTGAATGTACCTTCATAGGAATGAGTTGTGTAGTCAAATTAATGCTTATTTTGGCTTCAGGAGGTCAACCTGAACTAAATACATGTTGAAATGTGTGCATAAGTCCTTTGGTTTAGGCGTGACACTCATTTTCAGTTTTTATTGCTTTAAATGCACTTTCAGTCCGAGTTGAGCCCGTTTTGTGACATGAATGTACCTTCATAGGAATGAGTTGTGTAGTCAAATTAATGCTCATTTAGGCTTCAGGAGGTCAACCTGAACTAAATACATGTTGAAATGTGTGCATAAGTCCTTTGGTTTAGGCGTGACACTCATTTTCAGTTTTTATTGCTTTAAATGCACTTTCAGTCCGAGTTGAGCCCGTTTTGTGACTTTGAATGTACCTTCATAGGAATGAGTTGTGTAGTCAAATTAATGCTCATTTAGGCTTCAGGAGGTCAACCTGAACTAAATACATGTTGAAATGTGTGCATAAGTCCTTTGGTTTAGGCGTGACACTCATTTTCAGTTTTTATTGCTTTAAATGCACTTTCAGTCCGAGTTGAGCCCGTTTTGTGACATGAATGTACCTTCATAGGAATGAGTTGTGTCGTCAAATTAATGCTCATTTAGGCTTCAGGAGGTCAACCTGAACTAAATACATGTTGAAATGTGTGCATAAGTCCTTTGGTTTAGGCGTGACACTCATTTTCAGTTTTTATTGCTTTAAATGCACTTTCAGGCCTAGTTGAGCACGTTTTGTGACTTTGAATGTACCTTCATAGGAATGAGTTGTGTAGTCAAATTAATGCTCATTTAGGCTTCAGGAGGTCAACCTGAACTAAATACATGTTGAAATGTGTGCATAAGGCCTTTGGTTTAGGCGTGACACTCATTTTGAGTTTTTATTGGTTTAAATGCATTTTCAGGCCGAGTAGAGCACGTTTTTTTACTTTGAATGTATCTTCATAGGAATAAGTTGTGTAGTCAAATTAATGCTCATTTAGGCTTCAGGACGTCAACCTGAACTATATACATGTTGAAATGTGTGCATAAGTCCTTTGGTTTAGGCGTGACACTCATTTTCAGTTTTTATTGCTTTAAATGCACTTTCAGTCCGAGTTGAGCCCGTTTTTTTACTTTGAATGTATCTTCATAGGAATAAGTTGTGTAGTCAAATTAATGGTGATTTAGGCTTCAGGAGGTCAACCTGAACTAAATACATGTTGAAATGTGTGCATAAGTCCTTTGGTTTAGGCGTGACACTCATTTTGAGTTTTTATTGCTTTAAATGCACTTTCAGGCCTAGTTGAGTACGTTTTATGACTTTGAATGTACCTTCATAGGAATGACTTGTGTAGTCAAATTAATGCTCATTTAGGCTTCAGGAGGTCAACCTGAACTAAATACATGTTGAAATGTGTGCATAAGTCCTTTGGTTTAGGCGTGACACTGATTTTCAGTTTTTATTGCTTTAAATGCACTTTCAGGCCTAGTTGAGCACGTTTTGTGACTTTGAATGTACCTTCATAGGAATGAGTTGTGTAGTCAAATTAATGCTCATTTAGGCTTCAGGAGGTCAACCTGAACTAAATACATGTTGAAATGTGTGCATAAGTCCTTTTGTTTAGGCGTGACACTCATTTTCAGTTTTTATTGCTTTAAATGCACTTTCAGTCCGAGTTGAGCCCGTTTTTTTACTTTGAATGTATCTTCATAGGAATAAGTTGTGTAGTCAAATTAATGCTCATTTAGGCTTCAGAATGTCAACCTGAACTAAATACATGTTGAAATGTGTGCATAAGTCCTTTGGTTTAGGCGTGACACTCATTTTGAGTTTTTATTGCTTTAAATGCACTTTCAGGCCTAGTTGAGCACGTTTTGTGACTTTGAATGTACCTTCATAGGAATGAGTTGTGTAGTCAAATTAATGCTCATTTAGGCTTCAGGAGGTCAACCTGAACTAAATACATGTTGAAATGTGTGCATAAGTCCTTTGGTTTAGGCGTGACACTCATTTTCAGTTTTTATTGCTTTAAATGCACTTTCAGGCCTAGTTGAGCACGTTTTGTGACTTTGAATGTACCTTCATAGGAATGAGTTGTGTAGTCAAATTAATGCTCATTTAGGCTTCAGGAGGTCAACCTGAACTAAATACATGTTGAAATGTGTGCATAAGTCCTTTTGTTTAGGCGTGACACTCATTTTCAGTTTTTATTGCTTTAAATGCACTTTCAGTCCGAGTTGAGCCCGTTTTTTTACTTTGAATGTATCTTCATAGGAATAAGTTGTGTAGTCAAATTAATGCTCATTTAGGCTTCAGAATGTCAACCTGAACTAAATACATGTTGAAATGTGTGCATAAGTCCTTTGGTTTAGGCGTGACACTCATTTTGAGATTTTATTGCTTTAAATGCACTTTCAGTCCGAGTTGAGCCCGTTTTTTTACTTTGAATGTTCATTCATAGGAATGAGTTGTGTAGTCAAATTAATGCTCATTTAGGCTTCAGGAGGTCAACCTGAACTAAATACATTTTGAAATGTGTGCATAAGTCCTTTGGTTTAGGCGTGACACTCATTTTCAGTTTTTATTGCTTTAAATGCACTTTCAGTCCGAGTTGAGCCCGTTTTTTTACTTTGAATGTATCTTCATAGGAATAAGTTGTGTAGTCAAATTAATGGTGATTTAGGCTTCAGGAGGTCAACCTGAACTAAATACATGTTGAAATGTGTGCATAAGTCCTTTGGTTTAGGCGTGACACTCATTTTGAGTTTTTATTGCTTTAAATGCACTTTCAGGCCTAGTTGAGCACGTTTTGTGACTTTGAATGTACCTTCATAGGAATGACTTGTGTAGTCAAATTAATGCTCATTTAGGCTTCAGGAGGTCAACCTGAACTAAATACATGTTGAAATGTGTGCATAAGTCCTTTGGTTTAGGCGTGACACTCATTTTCAGTTTTTATTGCTTTAAATGCACTTTCAGGCCTAGTTGAGCACGTTTTGTGACTTTGAATGTACCTTCATAGGAATGAGTTGTGTAGTCAAATTAATGCTCATTTAGGCTTCAGGAGGTCAACCTGAACTAAATACATTTTGAAATGTGTGCATAAGTCCTTTGGTTTAGGCGTGACACTCATTTTCAGTTTTTATTGCTTTAAATGTACTTTCAGTCCGAGTTGAGCCCGTTTTTTTACTTTGAATGTTCCTTCATAGGAATGAGTTGTGTAGTCAAATTAATGCTCATTTAGGCTTCAGGAGGCCAACCTGAACTAAATACATGTTGAAATGTGTGCATAAGTCCTTTGGTTTAGGCGTGACACTCATTTTGAGATTTTATTGCTTTAAATGCACTTTCAGTCCGAGTTGAGCCCGTTTTTTTACTTTGAATGTTCCTTCATAGGAATGACTTGTGTAGTCAAATTATTGCTCATTTAGGCTTCAGGAGGTCAACCTGAACTAAATACATGTTGAAATGTGTGCATAAGTCCTTTGGTTTAGGCGTGACACTCATTTTCAGTTTTTATTGCTTTAAATGCACTTTCAGTCCGAGTTGAGCCCGTTTTGTGACTTTGAATGTACCTTCATAGGAATGAGTTGTGTAGTCAAATTAATGCTTATTTTGGCTTCAGGAGGTCAACCTGAACTAAATACATGTTGAAATGTGTGCATAAGTCCTTTGGTTTAGGCGTGACACTCATTTTCAGTTTTTATTGCTTTAAATGCACTTTCAGTCCGAGTTGAGCCCGTTTTGTGACATGAATGTACCTTCATAGGAATGAGTTGTGTAGTCAAATTAATGCTCATTTAGGCTTCAGGAGGTCAACCTGAACTAAATACATGTTGAAATGTGTGCATAAGTCCTTTGGTTTAGGCGTGACACTCATTTTCAGTTTTTATTGCTTTAAATGCACTTTCAGTCCGAGTTGAGCCCGTTTTGTGACTTTGAATGTACCTTCATAGGAATGAGTTGTGTAGTCAAATTAATGCTCATTTAGGCTTCAGGAGGTCAACCTGAACTAAATACATGTTGAAATGTGTGCATAAGTCCTTTGGTTTAGGCGTGAAACTCATTTTCAGTTTTTATTGCTTTAAATGCACTTTCAGTCCGAGTTGAGCCCGTTTTGTGACATGAATGTACCTTCATAGGAATGAGTTGTGTCGTCAAATTAATGCTCATTTAGGCTTCAGGAGGTCAACCTGAACTAAATACATGTTGAAATGTGTGCATAAGTCCTTTGGTTTAGGCGTGACACTCATTTTCAGTTTTTATTGCTTTAAATGCACTTTCAGGCCTAGTTGAGCACGTTTTGTGACTTTGAATGTACCTTCATAGGAATGAGTTGTGTAGTCAAATTAATGCTCATTTAGGCTTCAGGAGGTCAACCTGAACTAAATACATGTTGAAATGTGTGCATAAGGCCTTTGGTTTAGGCGTGACACTCATTTTCAGTTTTTATTGCTTTAAATGTACTTTCAGTCCAAGTTGAGCCCGTTTTTTTACTTTGAATGTTCCTTCATAGGAATGAGTTGTGTAGTCAAATTAATGCTCATTTAGGCTTCAGGAGGTCAACCTGAACTAAATACATGTTGAAATGTGTGCATAAGGCCTTTGGTTTAGGCGTGACACTCATTTTGAGTTTTTATTGGTTTAAATGCATTTTCAGGCCGAGTAGAGCACGTTTTTTTACTTTGAATGTATCTTCATAGGAATAAGTTGTGTAGTCAAATTAATGCTCATTTAGGCTTCAGGACGTCAACCTGAACTAAATACATGTTGAAATGTGTGCATAAGTCCTTTGGTTTAGGCGTGACACTCATTTTCAGTTTTTATTGCTTTAAATGCACTTTCAGTCCGAGTTGAGCCCGTTTTTTTACTTTGAATGTATCTTCATAGGAATAAGTTGTGTAGTCAAATTAATGGTGATTTAGGCTTCAGGAGGTCAACCTGAACTAAATACATGTTGAAATGTGTGCATAAGTCCTTTGGTTTAGGCGTGACACTCATTTTGAGTTTTTATTGCTTTAAATGCACTTTCAGGCCTAGTTGAGTACGTTTTATGACTTTGAATGTACCTTCATAGGAATGACTTGTGTAGTCAAATTAATGCTCATTTAGGCTTCAGGAGGTCAACCTGAACTAAATACATGTTGAAATGTGTGCATAAGTCCTTTGGTTTAGGCGTGACACTGATTTTCAGTTTTTATTGCTTTAAATGCACTTTCAGGCCTAGTTGAGCACGTTTTGTGACTTTGAATGTACCTTCATAGGAATGAGTTGTGTAGTCAAATTAATGCTCATTTAGGCTTCAGGAGGTCAACCTGAACTAAATACATGTTGAAATGTGTGCATAAGTCCTTTTGTTTAGGCGTGACACTCATTTTCAGTTTTTATTGCTTTAAATGCACTTTCAGTCCGAGTTGAGTCCGTTTTTTTACTTTGAATGTATCTTCATAGGAATAAGTTGTGTAGTCAAATTAATGCTCATTTAGGCTTCAGAATGTCAACCTGAACTAAATACATGTTGAAATGTGTGCATAAGTCCTTTGGTTTAGGCGTGACACTCATTTTGAGTTTTTATTGCTTTAAATGCACTTTCAGGCCTAGTTGAGCACGTTTTGTGACTTTGAATGTACCTTCATAGGAATGAGTTGTGTAGTCAAATTAATGCTCATTTAGGCTTCAGGAGGTCAACCTGAACTAAATACATGTTGAAATGTGTGCATAAGTCCTTTGGTTTAGGCGTGACACTCATTTTCAGTTTTTATTGCTTTAAATGTACTTTCAGTCCGAGTTGAGCCCGTTTTTTTACTTTGAATGTTCCTTCATAGGAATGAGTTGTGTAGTCAAATTAATGCTCATTTAGGCTTCAGGAGGTCAACCTGAACTAAATACATCTTGAAATGTGTGCATAAGGCCTTTGGTTTAGGCGTGACACTCATTTTGAGTTTTTATTGCTTTAAATGCATTTTCAGGCCGAGTAGAGCACGTTTTTTTACTTTGAATGTATCTTCATAGGAATAAGTTGTGTAGTCAAATTAATGCTCATTTAGGCTTCAGGAGGTCAACCTGAACTAAATACATGTTGAAATGTGTGCATAAGTCCTTTGGTTTAGGCGTGACACTCATTTTGAGATTTTATTGCTTTAAATGCACTTTCAGTCCGAGTTGAGCCCGTTTTTTTACTTTGAATGTATCTTCATAGGAATAAGTTGTGTAGTCAAATTAATGGTGATTTAGGCTTCAGGAGGTCAACCTGAACTAAATACATGTTGAAATGTGTGCATAAGTCCTTTGGTTTAGGCGTGACACTCATTTTGAGTTTTTATTGCTTTAAATGCACTTTCAGGCCTAGTTGAGTACGTTTTATGACTTTGAATGTACCTTCATAGGAATGACTTGTGTAGTCAAATTAATGCTCATTTAGGCTTCAGGAGGTCAACCTGAACTAAATACATGTTGAAATGTGTGCATAAGTCCTTTGGTTTAGGCGTGACACTCATTTTCAGTTTTTATTGCTTTAAATGCACTTTCAGGCCTAGTTGAGCACGTTTTGTGACTTTGAATGTACCTTCATAGGAATGAGTTGTGTAGTCAAATTAATGCTCATTTAGGCTTCAGGAGGTCAACCTGAACTAAATACATGTTGAAATGTGTGCATAAGTCCTTTTGTTTAGGCGTGACACTCATTTTCAGTTTTTATTGCTTTAAATGCACTTTCAGTCCGAGTTGAGCCCGTTTTTTTACTTTGAATGTATCTTCATAGGAATAAGTTGTGTAGTCAAATTAATGCTCATTTAGGCTTCAGAATGTCAACCTGAACTAAATACATGTTGAAATGTGTGCATAAGTCCTTTGGTTTAGGCGTGACACTCATTTTGAGTTTTTATTGCTTTAAATGCACTTTCAGGCCGAGTTGAGCACGTTTTGTGACTTTGAATGTACCTTCATAGGAATGAGTTGTGTAGTCAAATTAATGCTCATTTAGGCTTCAGGAGGTCAACCTGAACTAAATACATGTTGAAATGTGTGCATAAGTCCTTTGGTTTAGGCGTGACACTCATTTTCAGTTTTTATTGCTTTAAATGTACTTTCAGTCCGAGTTGAGCCCGTTTTTTTACTTTGAATGTTCCTTCATAGGAATGAGTTGTGTAGTCAAATTAATGCTCATTTAGGCTTCAGGAGGTCAACCTGAACTAAATACATCTTGAAATGTGTGCATAAGGCCTTTGGTTTAGGCGTGACACTCATTTTGAGTTTTTATTGCTTTAAATGCATTTTCAGGCCGAGTAGAGCACGTTTTTTTACTTTGAATGTATCTTCATAGGAATAAGTTGTGTAGTCAAATTAATGCTCATTTAGGCTTCAGGAGGTCAACCTGAACTAAATACATGTTGAAATGTGTGCATAAGTCCTTTGGTTTAGGCGTGACACTCATTTTCAGTTTTTATTGCTTTAAATGCACTTTCAGTCCGAGTTGAGCCCGTTTTGTGACATGAATGTACCTTCATAGGAATGAGTTGTGTAGTCAAATTAATGCTCATTTAGGCTTCAGGAGGTCAACCTGAACTAAATACATGTTGAAATGTGTGCATAAGTCCTTTGGTTTAGGCGTGACACTCATTTTCAGTTTTTATTGCTTTAAATGCATTTTCAGGCCGAGTAGAGCACGTTTTTTTACTTTGAATGTATCTTCATAGGAATAAGTTGTGTAGTCAAATTAATGCTCATTTAGGCTTCAGGACGTCAACCTGAACTAAATACATGTTGAAATGTGTGCATAAGTCCTTTGGTTTAGGCGTGACACTCATTTTCAGTTTTTATTGCTTTAAATGCACTTTCAGTCCGAGTTGAGCCCGTTTTTTTACTTTGAATGTATCTTCATAGGAATAAGTTGTGTAGTCAAATTAATGGTGATTTAGGCTTCAGGAGGTCAACCTGAACTAAATACATGTTGAAATGTGTGCATAAGTCCTTTGGTTTAGGCGTGACACTCATTTTGAGTTTTTATTGCTTTAAATGCATTTTCAGGCCGAGTAGAGCACGTTTTTTTACTTTGAATGTATCTTCATAGGAATAAGTTGTGTAGTCAAATTAATGCTCATTTAGGCTTCAGGAGGTCAACCTGAACTAAATACATGTTGAAATGTGTGCATAAGTCCTTTGGTTTAGGCGTGACACTCATTTTCAGTTTTTATTGCTTTAAATGCACTTTCAGTCCGAGTTGAGCCCGTTTTGTGACATGAATGTACCTTCATAGGAATGAGTTGTGTAGTCAAATTAATGCTCATTTAGGCTTCAGGAGGTCAACCTGAACTAAATACATGTTGAAATGTGTGCATAAGTCCTTTGGTTTAGGCGTGACACTCATTTTCAGTTTTTATTGCTTTAAATGCATTTTCAGGCCGAGTAGAGCACGTTTTTTTACTTTGAATGTATCTTCATAGGAATAAGTTGTGTAGTCAAATTAATGCTCATTTAGGCTTCAGGACGTCAACCTGAACTAAATACATGTTGAAATGTGTGCATAAGTCCTTTGGTTTAGGCGTGACACTCATTTTCAGTTTTTATTGCTTTAAATGCACTTTCAGTCCGAGTTGAGCCCGTTTTTTTACTTTGAATGTATCTTCATAGGAATAAGTTGTGTAGTCAAATTAATGGTGATTTAGGCTTCAGGAGGTCAACCTGAACTAAATACATGTTGAAATGTGTGCATAAGTCCTTTGGTTTAGGCGTGACACTCATTTTGAGTTTTTATTGCTTTAAATGCACTTTCAGGCCTAGTTGAGCACGTTTTGTGACTTTGAATGTACCTTCATAGGAATGACTTGTGTAGTCAAATTAATGCTCATTTAGGCTTCAGGAGGTCAACCTGAACTAAATACATGTTGAAATGTGTGCATAAGTCCTTTGGTTTAGGCGTGACACTCATTTTCAGTTTTTATTGCTTTAAATGCACTTTCAGGCCTAGTTGAGCACGTTTTGTGACTTTGAATGTACCTTCATAGGAATGAGTTGTGTAGTCAAATTAATGCTCATTTAGGCTTCAGGAGGTCAACCTGAACTAAATACATGTTGAAATGTGTGCATAAGTCCTTTGGTTTAGGCGTGACACTCATTTTCAGTTTTTATTGCTTTAAATGCACTTTCAGTCCGAGTTGAGCCCGTTTTGTGACTTTGAATGTACCTTCATAGGAATGAGTTGTGTAGTCAAATTAATGCTCATTTAGGCTTCAGGAGGTCAACCTGAACTAAATACATGTTGAAATGTGTGCATAAGTCCTTTGGTTTAGGCGTGACACTCATTTTCAGTTTTTATTGCTTTAAATGCACTTTCAGTCCGAGTTGAGCCCGTTTTGTGACATGAATGTACCTTCATAGGAATGAGTTGTGTAGTCAAATTAATTCTCATTTAGGCTTCAGGAGGTCAACCTGAACTAAATACATGTTGAAATGTGTGCTTAAGTCCTTTGGTTTAGGCGTGACACTCATTTTGAGTTTTTATTGCTTTAAATGCACTTTCAGGCCTAGTTGAGCACGTTTTGTGACTTTGAATGTACCTTCATAGGAATTAGTTGTGTAGTCAAATTAATGCTCATTTAGGCTTCAGGAGGTCAACCTGAACTAAATACATGTTGAAATGTGTGCATAAGTCTTTTGGTTTAGGCGTGACACTCATTTTGAGTTTTTATTGCTTTAAATGCACTTTCAGGCCTAGTTGAGCACGTTTTGTGACTTTGAATGTACCTTCATAGGAATGAGTTGTGTAGTCAAATTAATGCTCATTTAGGCTTCAGGAGGTCAACCTGAATTAAATACATGTTGAAATGTGTGCATAAGTCCTTTGGTTTAGGCGTGACACTCATTTTCAGTTTTTATTGCTTTAAATGTACTTTTAGTCCGAGTTGAGCCCGTTTTTTTACTTTGAATGTTCCTTCATAGGAATGAGTTGTGTAGTCAAATTAATGCTCATTTAGGCTTCAGGAGGTCAACCTGAACTAAATACATGTTGAAATGTGTGCATAAGGCCTTTGGTTTAGGCGTGACACTCATTTTGAGTTTTTATTGCTTTAAATGCATTTTCAGGCCGAGTAGAGCACGTTTTTTTACTTTGAATGTATCTTCATAGGAATAAGTTGTGTAGTCAAATTAATGCTCATTTAGGCTTCAGGAGGTCAACCTGAACTAAATACATGTTGAAATGTGTGCATAAGTCCTTTGGTTTAGGCGTGACACTCATTTTCAGTTTT
Source organism: Hippocampus zosterae (assembly GCF_025434085.1). NCBI lineage: Eukaryota > Metazoa > Chordata > Actinopteri > Syngnathiformes > Syngnathidae > Hippocampus > Hippocampus zosterae. The sequence goes on from NC_067467.1 coordinate 16,996,272, forward strand.
TATTGCTTTAAATGTACTTTCAGTCCGAGTTGAGCCCGTTTTTTTACTTTGAATGTTCCTTCATAGGAATGAGTTGTGTAGTCAAATTAATGCTCATTTAGGCTTCAGGAGGTCAACCTGAACTAAATACATGTTGAAATGTGTGCATAAGGCCTTTGGTTTAGGCGTGACACTCATTTTGAGTTTTTATTGCTTTAAATGCATTTTCAGGCCGAGTAGAGCACGTTTTTTTACTTTGAATGTATCTTCATAGGAATAAGTTGTGTAGTCAAATTAATGCTCATTTAGGCTTCAGGACGTCAACCTGAACTAAATACATGTTGAAATGTGTGCATAAGTCCTTTGGTTTAGGCGTGACACTCATTTTCAGTTTTTATTGCTTTAAATGCACTTTCAGTCCGAGTTGAGCCCGTTTTTTTACTTTGAATGTTCCTTCATAGGAATGAGTTGTGTAGTCAAATTAATGCTCATTTAGGCTTCAGGAGGTCAACCTGAACTAAATACATGTTGAAATGTGTGCATAAGTCCTTTGGTTTAGGCGTGACACTCATTTTCAGTTTTTATTGCTTTAAATGTACTTTCAGTCCGAGTTGAGCCCGTTTTTTTACTTTGAATGTTCCTTCATAGGAATGAGTTGTGTAGTCAAATTAATGCTCATTTAGGCTTCAGGAGGTCAACCTGAACTAAATACATGTTGTAATGTGTGCATAAGTCCTTTGGTTTAGGCGTGACACTCATTTTGAGTTTTTATTGCTTTAAATGCATTTTCAGGCCGAGTAGAGCACGTTTTTTTACTTTGAATGTATCTTCATAGGAATAAGTTGTGTAGTCAAATTAATGCTCATTTAGGCTTCAGGACGTCAACCTGAACTAAATACATGTTGAAATGTGTGCATAAGTCCTTTGGTTTAGGCGCGACACTCATTTTCAGTTTTTATTGCTTTAAATGCACTTTCAGTCCGAGTTGAGCCCGTTTTGTGACTTTGAATGTACCTTCATAGGAATGAGTTGTGTAGTCAAATTAATGCTCATTTAGGCTTCAGGAGGTCAACCTGAACTAAATACATGTTGAAATGTGTGCATAAGTCCTTTGGTTTAGGCGTGACACTCATTTTCAGTTTTTATTGCTTTAAATGCACTTTCAGTCCGAGTTGAGCCCGTTTTGTGACATGAATGTACCTTCATAGGAATGAGTTGTGTAGTCAAATTAATGCTCATTTAGGCTTCAGGAGGTCAACCTGAACTAAATACATGTTGAAATGTGTGCATAAGTCCTTTGGTTTAGGCGTGACACTCATTTTCAGTTTTTATTGCTTTAAATGCACTTTCAGTCCGAGTTGAGCCCGTTTTGTGACTTTGAATGTACCTTCATAGGAATGAGTTGTGTAGTCAAATTAATGCTCATTTAGGCTTCAGGAGGTCAACCTGAACTAAATACATGTTGAAATGTGTGCATAAGTCCTTTGGTTTAGGCGTGACACTCATTTTGAGATTTTATTGCTTTAAATGCACTTTCAGTCCGAGTTGAGCCCGTTTTTTTACTTTGAATGTTCCTTCATAGGAATGAGTTGTGTAGTCAAATTAATGCTCATTTAGGCTTCAGGAGGTCAACCTGAACTAAATACATTTTGAAATGTGTGCATAAGTCCTTTGGTTTAGGCGTGACACTCATTTTCAGTTTTTATTGCTTTAAATGCACTTTCAGTCCGAGTTGAGCCCGTTTTTTTACTTTGAATGTATCTTCATAGGAATAAGTTGTGTAGTCAAATTAATGGTGATTTAGGCTTCAGGAGGTCAACCTGAACTAAATACATGTTGAAATGTGTGCATAAGTCCTTTGGTTTAGGCGTGACACTCATTTTGAGTTTTTATTGCTTTAAATGCACTTTCAGGCCTAGTTGAGCACGTTTTGTGACTTTGAATGTACCTTCATAGGAATGACTTGTGTAGTCAAATTAATGCTCATTTAGGCTTCAGGAGGTCAACCTGAACTAAATACATGTTGAAATGTGTGCATAAGACCTTTGGTTTAGGCGTGACACTCATTTTCAGTTTTTATTGCTTTAAATGCACTTTCAGGCCTAGTTGAGCACGTTTTGTGACTTTGAATGTACCTTCATAGGAATGAGTTGTGTAGTCAAATTAATGCTCATTTAGGCTTCAGGAGGTCAACCTGAACTAAATACATTTTGAAATGTGTGCATAAGTCCTTTGGTTTAGGCGTGACACTCATTTTCAGTTTTTATTGCTTTAAATGTACTTTCAGTCCGAGTTGAGCCCGTTTTTTTACTTTGAATGTTCCTTCATAGGAATGAGTTGTGTAGTCAAATTAATGCTCATTTAGGCTTCAGGAGGCCAACCTGAACTAAATACATGTTGAAATGTGTGCATAAGTCCTTTGGTTTAGGCGTGACACTCATTTTGAGATTTTATTGCTTTAAATGCACTTTCAGTCCGAGTTGAGCCCGTTTTTTTACTTTGAATGTTCCTTCATAGGAATGACTTGTGAAGTCAAATTATTGCTCATTTAGGCTTCAGGAGGTCAACCTGAACTAAATACATGTTGAAATGTGTGCATAAGTCCTTTGGTTTAGGCGTGACACTCATTTTCAGTTTTTATTGCTTTAAATGCACTTTCAGTCCGAGTTGAGCCCGTTTTGTGACTTTGAATGTACCTTCATAGGAATGAGTTGTGTAGTCAAATTAATGCTTATTTTGGCTTCAGGAGGTCAACCTGAACTAAATACATGTTGAAATGTGTGCATAAGTCCTTTGGTTTAGGCGTGACACTCATTTTCAGTTTTTATTGCTTTAAATGCACTTTCAGTCCGAGTTGAGCCCGTTTTGTGACATGAATGTACCTTCATAGGAATGAGTTGTGTAGTCAAATTAATGCTCATTTAGGCTTCAGGAGGTCAACCTGAACTAAATACATGTTGAAATGTGTGCATAAGTCCTTTGGTTTAGGCGTGACACTCATTTTCAGTTTTTATTGCTTTAAATGCACTTTCAGTCCGAGTTGAGCCCGTTTTGTGACTTTGAATGTACCTTCATAGGAATGAGTTGTGTAGTCAAATTAATGCTCATTTAGGCTTCAGGAGGTCAACCTGAACTAAATACATGTTGAAATGTGTGCATAAGTCCTTTGGTTTAGGCGTGACACTCATTTTCAGTTTTTATTGCTTTAAATGCACTTTCAGTCCGAGTTGAGCCCGTTTTGTGACATGAATGTACCTTCATAGGAATGAGTTGTGTCGTCAAATTAATGCTCATTTAGGCTTCAGGAGGTCAACCTGAACTAAATACATGTTGAAATGTGTGCATAAGTCCTTTGGTTTAGGCGTGACACTCATTTTCAGTTTTTATTGCTTTAAATGCACTTTCAGGCCTAGTTGAGCACGTTTTGTGACTTTGAATGTACCTTCATAGGAATGAGTTGTGTAGTCAAATTAATGCTCATTTAGGCTTCAGGAGGTCAACCTGAACTAAATACATGTTGAAATGTGTGCATAAGTCCTTTGGTTTAGGCGTGACACTCATTTTCAGTTTTTATTGCTTTAAATGTACTTTCAGTCCAAGTTGAGCCCGTTTTTTTACTTTGAATGTTCCTTCATAGGAATGAGTTGTGTAGTCAAATTAATGCTCATTTAGGCTTCAGGAGGTCAACCTGAACTAAATACATGTTGAAATGTGTGCATAAGGCCTTTGGTTTAGGCGTGACACTCATTTTGAGTTTTTATTGGTTTAAATGCATTTTCAGGCCGAGTAGAGCACGTTTTTTTACTTTGAATGTATCTTCATAGGAATAAGTTGTGTAGTCAAATTAATGCTCATTTAGGCTTCAGGACGTCAACCTGAACTAAATACATGTTGAAATGTGTGCATAAGTCCTTTGGTTTAGGCGTGACACTCATTTTCAGTTTTTATTGCTTTAAATGCACTTTCAGTCCGAGTTGAGCCCGTTTTTTTACTTTGAATGTATCTTCATAGGAATAAGTTGTGTAGTCAAATTAATGGTGATTTAGGCTTCAGGAGGTCAACCTGAACTAAATACATGTTGAAATGTGTGCATAAGTCCTTTGGTTTAGGCGTGACACTCATTTTGAGATTTTATTGCTTTAAATGCACTTTCAGTCCGAGTTGAGCCCGTTTTTTTACTTTGAATGTTCCTTCATAGGAATGAGTTGTGTAGTCAAATTAATGCTCATTTAGGCTTCAGGAGGTCAACCTGAACTAAATACATGTTGAAATGTGTGCATAAGTCCTTTGGTTTAGGCGTGACACTCATTTTCAGTTTTTATTGCTTTAAATGCACTTTCAGTCCGAGTTGAGCCCGTTTTTTTACTTTGAATGTACCTTCATAGGAATGAGTTGTGTAGTCAAATTAATGCTTATTTTGGCTTCAGGAGGTCAACCTGAACTAAATACATGTTGAAATGTGTGCATAAGTCCTTTGGTTTAGGCGTGACACTCATTTTCAGTTTTTATTGCTTTAAATGCACTTTCAGTCCGAGTTGAGCCCGTTTTGTGACATGAATGTACCTTCATAGGAATGAGTTGTGTAGTCAAATTAATGCTCATTTAGGCTTCAGGAGGTCAACCTGAACTAAATACATGTTGAAATGTGTGCATAAGTCCTTTGGTTTAGGCGTGACACTCATTTTCAGTTTTTATTGCTTTAAATGCACTTTCAGTCCGAGTTGAGCCCGTTTTGTGACTTTGAATGTACCTTCATAGGAATGAGTTGTGTAGTCAAATTAATGCTCATTTAGGCTTCAGGAGGTCAACCTGAACTAAATACATGTTGAAATGTGTGCATAAGTCCTTTGGTTTAGGCGTGACACTCATTTTCAGTTTTTATTGCTTTAAATGCACTTTCAGTCCGAGTTGAGCCCGTTTTGTGACATGCATGTACCTTCATAGGAATGAGTTGTGTCGTCAAATTAATGCTCATTTAGGCTTCAGGAGGTCAACCTGAACTAAATACATGTTGAAATGTGTGCATAAGTCCTTTGGTTTAGGCGTGACACTCATTTTCAGTTTTTATTGCTTTAAATGCACTTTCAGGCCTAGTTGAGCACGTTTTGTGACTTTGAATGTACCTTCATAGGAATGAGTTGTGTAGTCAAATTAATGCTCATTTAGGCTTCAGGAGGTCAACCTGAACTAAATACATGTTGAAATGTGTGCATAAGTCCTTTGGTTTAGGCGTGACACTCATTTTCAGTTTTTATTGCTTTAAATGTACTTTCAGTCCAAGTTGAGCCCGTTTTTTTACTTTGAATGTTCCTTCATAGGAATGAGTTGTGTAGTCAAATTAATGCTCATTTAGGCTTCAGGAGGTCAACCTGAACTAAATACATGTTGAAATGTGTGCATAAGGCCTTTGGTTTAGGCGTGACACTCATTTTGAGTTTTTATTGGTTTAAATGCATTTTCAGGCCGAGTAGAGCACGTTTTTTTACTTTGAATGTATCTTCATAGGAATAAGTTGTGTAGTCAAATTAATGCTCATTTAGGCTTCAGGACGTCAACCTGAACTAAATACATGTTGAAATGTGTGCATAAGTCCTTTGGTTTAGGCGTGACACTCATTTTCAGTTTTTATTGCTTTAAATGCACTTTCAGTCCGAGTTGAGCCCGTTTTGTGACTTTGAATGTACCTTCATAGGAATGAGTTGTGTAGTCAAATTAATGCTCATTTAGGCTTCAGGAGGTCAACCTGAACTAAATACATGTTGAAATGTGTGCATAAGTCCTTTGGTTTAGGCGTGAAACTCATTTTCAGTTTTTATTGCTTTAAATGCACTTTCAGTCCGAGTTGAGCCCGTTTTGTGACATGAATGTACCTTCATAGGAATGAGTTGTGTCGTCAAATTAATGCTCATTTAGGCTTCAGGAGGTCAACCTGAACTAAATACATGTTGAAATGTGTGCATAAGTCCTTTGGTTTAGGCGTGACACTCATTTTCAGTTTTTATTGCTTTAAATGCACTTTCAGGCCTAGTTGAGCACGTTTTGTGACTTTGAATGTACCTTCATAGGAATGAGTTGTGTAGTCAAATTAATGCTCATTTAGGCTTCAGGAGGTCAACCTGAACTAAATACATGTTGAAATGTGTGCATAAGGCCTTTGGTTTAGGCGTGACACTCATTTTCAGTTTTTATTGCTTTAAATGTACTTTCAGTCCAAGTTGAGCCCGTTTTTTTACTTTGAATGTTCCTTCATAGGAATGAGTTGTGTAGTCAAATTAATGCTCATTTAGGCTTCAGGAGGTCAACCTGAACTAAATACATGTTGAAATGTGTGCATAAGGCCTTTGGTTTAGGCGTGACACTCATTTTGAGTTTTTATTGGTTTAAATGCATTTTCAGGCCGAGTAGAGCACGTTTTTTTACTTTGAATGTATCTTCATAGGAATAAGTTGTGTAGTCAAATTAATGCTCATTTAGGCTTCAGGACGTCAACCTGAACTAAATACATGTTGAAATGTGTGCATAAGTCCTTTGGTTTAGGCGTGACACTCATTTTCAGTTTTTATTGCTTTAAATGCACTTTCAGTCCGAGTTGAGCCCGTTTTTTTACTTTGAATGTATCTTCATAGGAATAAGTTGTGTAGTCAAATTAATGGTGATTTAGGCTTCAGGAGGTCAACCTGAACTAAATACATGTTGAAATGTGTGCATAAGTCCTTTGGTTTAGGCGTGACACTCATTTTGAGTTTTTATTGCTTTAAATGCACTTTCAGGCCTAGTTGAGTACGTTTTATGACTTTGAATGTACCTTCATAGGAATGACTTGTGTAGTCAAATTAATGCTCATTTAGGCTTCAGGAGGTCAACCTGAACTAAATACATGTTGAAATGTGTGCATAAGTCCTTTGGTTTAGGCGTGACACTGATTTTCAGTTTTTATTGCTTTAAATGCACTTTCAGGCCTAGTTGAGCACGTTTTGTGACTTTGAATGTACCTTCATAGGAATGAGTTGTGTAGTCAAATTAATGCTCATTTAGGCTTCAGGAGGTCAACCTGAACTAAATACATGTTGAAATGTGTGCATAAGTCCTTTTGTTTAGGCGTGACACTCATTTTCAGTTTTTATTGCTTTAAATGCACTTTCAGTCCGAGTTGAGTCCGTTTTTTTACTTTGAATGTATCTTCATAGGAATAAGTTGTGTAGTCAAATTAATGCTCATTTAGGCTTCAGAATGTCAACCTGAACTAAATACATGTTGAAATGTGTGCATAAGTCCTTTGGTTTAGGCGTGACACTCATTTTGAGTTTTTATTGCTTTAAATGCACTTTCAGGCCTAGTTGAGCACGTTTTGTGACTTTGAATGTACCTTCATAGGAATGAGTTGTGTAGTCAAATTAATGCTCATTTAGGCTTCAGGAGGTCAACCTGAACTAAATACATGTTGAAATGTGTGCATAAGTCCTTTGGTTTAGGCGTGACACTCATTTTCAGTTTTTATTGCTTTAAATGTACTTTCAGTCCGAGTTGAGCCCGTTTTTTTACTTTGAATGTTCCTTCATAGGAATGAGTTGTGTAGTCAAATTAATGCTCATTTAGGCTTCAGGAGGTCAACCTGAACTAAATACATCTTGAAATGTGTGCATAAGGCCTTTGGTTTAGGCGTGACACTCATTTTGAGTTTTTATTGCTTTAAATGCATTTTCAGGCCGAGTAGAGCACGTTTTTTTACTTTGAATGTATCTTCATAGGAATAAGTTGTGTAGTCAAATTAATGCTCATTTAGGCTTCAGGAGGTCAACCTGAACTAAATACATGTTGAAATGTGTGCATAAGTCCTTTGGTTTAGGCGTGACACTCATTTTGAGATTTTATTGCTTTAAATGCACTTTCAGTCCGAGTTGAGCCCGTTTTTTTACTTTGAATGTATCTTCATAGGAATAAGTTGTGTAGTCAAATTAATGGTGATTTAGGCTTCAGGAGGTCAACCTGAACTAAATACATGTTGAAATGTGTGCATAAGTCCTTTGGTTTAGGCGTGACACTCATTTTGAGTTTTTATTGCTTTAAATGCACTTTCAGGCCTAGTTGAGTACGTTTTATGACTTTGAATGTACCTTCATAGGAATGACTTGTGTAGTCAAATTAATGCTCATTTAGGCTTCAGGAGGTCAACCTGAACTAAATACATGTTGAAATGTGTGCATAAGTCCTTTGGTTTAGGCGTGACACTCATTTTCAGTTTTTATTGCTTTAAATGCACTTTCAGGCCTAGTTGAGCACGTTTTGTGACTTTGAATGTACCTTCATAGGAATGAGTTGTGTAGTCAAATTAATGCTCATTTAGGCTTCAGGAGGTCAACCTGAACTAAATACATGTTGAAATGTGTGCATAAGTCCTTTTGTTTAGGCGTGACACTCATTTTCAGTTTTTATTGCTTTAAATGCACTTTCAGTCCGAGTTGAGCCCGTTTTTTTACTTTGAATGTATCTTCATAGGAATAAGTTGTGTAGTCAAATTAATGCTCATTTAGGCTTCAGAATGTCAACCTGAACTAAATACATGTTGAAATGTGTGCATAAGTCCTTTGGTTTAGGCGTGACACTCATTTTGAGTTTTTATTGCTTTAAATGCACTTTCAGGCCGAGTTGAGCACGTTTTGTGACTTTGAATGTACCTTCATAGGAATGAGTTGTGTAGTCAAATTAATGCTCATTTAGGCTTCAGGAGGTCAACCTGAACTAAATACATGTTGAAATGTGTGCATAAGTCCTTTGGTTTAGGCGTGACACTCATTTTCAGTTTTTATTGCTTTAAATGTACTTTCAGTCCGAGTTGAGCCCGTTTTTTTACTTTGAATGTTCCTTCATAGGAATGAGTTGTGTAGTCAAATTAATGCTCATTTAGGCTTCAGGAGGTCAACCTGAACTAAATACATCTTGAAATGTGTGCATAAGGCCTTTGGTTTAGGCGTGACACTCATTTTGAGTTTTTATTGCTTTAAATGCATTTTCAGGCCGAGTAGAGCACGTTTTTTTACTTTGAATGTATCTTCATAGGAATAAGTTGTGTAGTCAAATTAATGCTCATTTAGGCTTCAGGAGGTCAACCTGAACTAAATACATGTTGAAATGTGTGCATAAGTCCTTTGGTTTAGGCGTGACACTCATTTTCAGTTTTTATTGCTTTAAATGCACTTTCAGTCCGAGTTGAGCCCGTTTTGTGACATGAATGTACCTTCATAGGAATGAGTTGTGTAGTCAAATTAATGCTCATTTAGGCTTCAGGAGGTCAACCTGAACTAAATACATGTTGAAATGTGTGCATAAGTCCTTTGGTTTAGGCGTGACACTCATTTTCAGTTTTTATTGCTTTAAATGCATTTTCAGGCCGAGTAGAGCACGTTTTTTTACTTTGAATGTATCTTCATAGGAATAAGTTGTGTAGTCAAATTAATGCTCATTTAGGCTTCAGGACGTCAACCTGAACTAAATACATGTTGAAATGTGTGCATAAGTCCTTTGGTTTAGGCGTGACACTCATTTTCAGTTTTTATTGCTTTAAATGCACTTTCAGTCCGAGTTGAGCCCGTTTTTTTACTTTGAATGTATCTTCATAGGAATAAGTTGTGTAGTCAAATTAATGGTGATTTAGGCTTCAGGAGGTCAACCTGAACTAAATACATGTTGAAATGTGTGCATAAGTCCTTTGGTTTAGGCGTGACACTCATTTTGAGTTTTTATTGCTTTAAATGCATTTTCAGGCCGAGTAGAGCACGTTTTTTTACTTTGAATGTATCTTCATAGGAATAAGTTGTGTAGTCAAATTAATGCTCATTTAGGCTTCAGGAGGTCAACCTGAACTAAATACATGTTGAAATGTGTGCATAAGTCCTTTGGTTTAGGCGTGACACTCATTTTCAGTTTTTATTGCTTTAAATGCACTTTCAGTCCGAGTTGAGCCCGTTTTGTGACATGAATGTACCTTCATAGGAATGAGTTGTGTAGTCAAATTAATGCTCATTTAGGCTTCAGGAGGTCAACCTGAACTAAATACATGTTGAAATGTGTGCATAAGTCCTTTGGTTTAGGCGTGACACTCATTTTCAGTTTTTATTGCTTTAAATGCATTTTCAGGCCGAGTAGAGCACGTTTTTTTACTTTGAATGTATCTTCATAGGAATAAGTTGTGTAGTCAAATTAATGCTCATTTAGGCTTCAGGACGTCAACCTGAACTAAATACATGTTGAAATGTGTGCATAAGTCCTTTGGTTTAGGCGTGACACTCATTTTCAGTTTTTATTGCTTTAAATGCACTTTCAGTCCGAGTTGAGCCCGTTTTTTTACTTTGAATGTATCTTCATAGGAATAAGTTGTGTAGTCAAATTAATGGTGATTTAGGCTTCAGGAGGTCAACCTGAACTAAATACATGTTGAAATGTGTGCATAAGTCCTTTGGTTTAGGCGTGACACTCATTTTGAGTTTTTATTGCTTTAAATGCACTTTCAGGCCTAGTTGAGCACGTTTTGTGACTTTGAATGTACCTTCATAGGAATGACTTGTGTAGTCAAATTAATGCTCATTTAGGCTTCAGGAGGTCAACCTGAACTAAATACATGTTGAAATGTGTGCATAAGTCCTTTGGTTTAGGCGTGACACTCATTTTCAGTTTTTATTGCTTTAAATGCACTTTCAGGCCTAGTTGAGCACGTTTTGTGACTTTGAATGTACCTTCATAGGAATGAGTTGTGTAGTCAAATTAATGCTCATTTAGGCTTCAGGAGGTCAACCTGAACTAAATACATGTTGAAATGTGTGCATAAGTCCTTTGGTTTAGGCGTGACACTCATTTTCAGTTTTTATTGCTTTAAATGCACTTTCAGTCCGAGTTGAGCCCGTTTTGTGACTTTGAATGTACCTTCATAGGAATGAGTTGTGTAGTCAAATTAATGCTCATTTAGGCTTCAGGAGGTCAACCTGAACTAAATACATGTTGAAATGTGTGCATAAGTCCTTTGGTTTAGGCGTGACACTCATTTTCAGTTTTTATTGCTTTAAATGCACTTTCAGTCCGAGTTGAGCCCGTTTTGTGACATGAATGTACCTTCATAGGAATGAGTTGTGTAGTCAAATTAATTCTCATTTAGGCTTCAGGAGGTCAACCTGAACTAAATACATGTTGAAATGTGTGCTTAAGTCCTTTGGTTTAGGCGTGACACTCATTTTGAGTTTTTATTGCTTTAAATGCACTTTCAGGCCTAGTTGAGCACGTTTTGTGACTTTGAATGTACCTTCATAGGAATTAGTTGTGTAGTCAAATTAATGCTCATTTAGGCTTCAGGAGGTCAACCTGAACTAAATACATGTTGAAATGTGTGCATAAGTCTTTTGGTTTAGGCGTGACACTCATTTTGAGTTTTTATTGCTTTAAATGCACTTTCAGGCCTAGTTGAGCACGTTTTGTGACTTTGAATGTACCTTCATAGGAATGAGTTGTGTAGTCAAATTAATGCTCATTTAGGCTTCAGGAGGTCAACCTGAATTAAATACATGTTGAAATGTGTGCATAAGTCCTTTGGTTTAGGCGTGACACTCATTTTCAGTTTTTATTGCTTTAAATGTACTTTTAGTCCGAGTTGAGCCCGTTTTTTTACTTTGAATGTTCCTTCATAGGAATGAGTTGTGTAGTCAAATTAATGCTCATTTAGGCTTCAGGAGCTCAACCTGAACTAAATACATGTTGAAATGTGTGCATAAGGCCTTTGGTTTAGGCGTGACACTCATTTTGAGTTTTTATTGCTTTAAATGCATTTTCAGGCCGAGTAGAGCACGTTTTTTTACTTTGAATGTATCTTCATAGGAATAAGTTGTGTAGTCAAATTAATGCTCATTTAGGCTTCAGGAGGTCAACCTGAACTAAATACATGTTGAAATGTGTGCATAAGTCCTTTGGTTTAGGCGTGACACTCATTTTCAGTTTTTATTGCTTTAAATGTACTTTCAGTCCGAGTTGAGCCCGTTTTTTTACTTTGAATGTTCCTTCATAGGAATGAGTTGTGTAGTCAAATTAATGCTCATTTAGGCTTCAGGAGGTCAACCTGAACTAAATACATGTTGAAATGTGTGCATAAGGCCTTTGGTTTAGGCGTGACACTCATTTTGAGTTTTTATTGCTTTAAATGCATTTTCAGGCCGAGTAGAGCACGTTTTTTTACTTTGAATGTATCTTCATAGGAATAAGTTGTGTAGTCAAATTAATGCTCATTTAGGCTTCAGGACGTCAACCTGAACTAAATACATGTTGAAATGTGTGCATAAGTCCTTTGGTTTAGGCGTGACACTCATTTTCAGTTTTTATTGCTTTAAATGCACTTTCAGTCCGAGTTGAGCCCGTTTTTTTACTTTGAATGTTCCTTCATAGGAATGAGTTGTGTAGTCAAATTAATGCTCATTTAGGCTTCAGGAGGTCAACCTGAACTAAATACATGTTGAAATGTGTGCATAAGTCCTTTGGTTTAGGCGTGACACTCATTTTCAGTTTTTATTGCTTTAAATGTACTTTCAGTCCGAGTTGAGCCCGTTTTTTTACTTTGAATGTTCCTTCATAGGAATGAGTTGTGTAGTCAAATTAATGCTCATTTAGGCTTCAGGAGGTCAACCTGAACTAAATACATGTTGTAATGTGTGCATAAGTCCTTTGGTTTAGGCGTGACACTCATTTTGAGTTTTTATTGCTTTAAATGCATTTTCAGGCCGAGTAGAGCACGTTTTTTTACTTTGAATGTATCTTCATAGGAATAAGTTGTGTAGTCAAATTAATGCTCATTTAGGCTTCAGGACGTCAACCTGAACTAAATACATGTTGAAATGTGTGCATAAGTCCTTTGGTTTAGGCGCGACACTCATTTTCAGTTTTTATTGCTTTAAATGCACTTTCAGTCCGAGTTGAGCCCGTTTTGTGACTTTGAATGTACCTTCATAGGAATGAGTTGTGTAGTCAAATTAATGCTCATTTAGGCTTCAGGAGGTCAACCTGAACTAAATACATGTTGAAATGTGTGCATAAGTCCTTTGGTTTAGGCGTGACACTCATTTTCAGTTTTTATTGCTTTAAATGCACTTTCAGTCCGAGTTGAGCCCGTTTTGTGACATGAATGTACCTTCATAGGAATGAGTTGTGTAGTCAAATTAATGCTCATTTAGGCTTCAGGAGGTCAACCTGAACTAAATACATGTTGAAATGTGTGCATAAGTCCTTTGGTTTAGGCGTGACACTCATTTTCAGTTTTTATTGCTTTAAATGCACTTTCAGTCCGAGTTGAGCCCGTTTTGTGACTTTGAATGTACCTTCATAGGAATGAGTTGTGTAGTCAAATTAATGCTCATTTAGGCTTCAGGAGGTCAACCTGAACTAAATACATGTTGAAATGTGTGCATAAGTCCTTTGGTTTAGGCGTGACACTCATTTTGAGATTTTATTGCTTTAAATGCACTTTCAGTCCGAGTTGAGCCCGTTTTTTTACTTTGAATGTTCCTTCATAGGAATGAGTTGTGTAGTCAAATTAATGCTCATTTAGGCTTCAGGAGGTCAACCTGAACTAAATACATTTTGAAATGTGTGCATAAGTCCTTTGGTTTAGGCGTGACACTCATTTTCAGTTTTTATTGCTTTAAATGCACTTTCAGTCCGAGTTGAGCCCGTTTTTTTACTTTGAATGTATCTTCATAGGAATAAGTTGTGTAGTCAAATTAATGGTGATTTAGGCTTCAGGAGGTCAACCTGAACTAAATACATGTTGAAATGTGTGCATAAGTCCTTTGGTTTAGGCGTGACACTCATTTTGAGTTTTTATTGCTTTAAATGCACTTTCAGGCCTAGTTGAGCACGTTTTGTGACTTTGAATGTACCTTCATAGGAATGACTTGTGTAGTCAAATTAATGCTCATTTAGGCTTCAGGAGGTCAACCTGAACTAAATACATGTTGAAATGTGTGCATAAGACCTTTGGTTTAGGCGTGACACTCATTTTCAGTTTTTATTGCTTTAAATGCACTTTCAGGCCTAGTTGAGCACGTTTTGTGACTTTGAATGTACCTTCATAGGAATGAGTTGTGTAGTCAAATTAATGCTCATTTAGGCTTCAGGAGGTCAACCTGAACTAAATACATTTTGAAATGTGTGCATAAGTCCTTTGGTTTAGGCGTGACACTCATTTTCAGTTTTTATTGCTTTAAATGTACTTTCAGTCCGAGTTGAGCCCGTTTTTTTACTTTGAATGTTCCTTCATAGGAATGAGTTGTGTAGTCAAATTAATGCTCATTTAGGCTTCAGGAGGCCAACCTGAACTAAATACATGTTGAAATGTGTGCATAAGTCCTTTGGTTTAGGCGTGACACTCATTTTGAGATTTTATTGCTTTAAATGCACTTTCAGTCCGAGTTGAGCCCGTTTTTTTACTTTGAATGTTCCTTCATAGGAATGACTTGTGAAGTCAAATTATTGCTCATTTAGGCTTCAGGAGGTCAACCTGAACTAAATACATGTTGAAATGTGTGCATAAGTCCTTTGGTTTAGGCGTGACACTCATTTTCAGTTTTTATTGCTTTAAATGCACTTTCAGTCCGAGTTGAGCCCGTTTTGTGACTTTGAATGTACCTTCATAGGAATGAGTTGTGTAGTCAAATTAATGCTTATTTTGGCTTCAGGAGGTCAACCTGAACTAAATACATGTTGAAATGTGTGCATAAGTCCTTTGGTTTAGGCGTGACACTCATTTTCAGTTTTTATTGCTTTAAATGCACTTTCAGTCCGAGTTGAGCCCGTTTTGTGACATGAATGTACCTTCATAGGAATGAGTTGTGTAGTCAAATTAATGCTCATTTAGGCTTCAGGAGGTCAACCTGAACTAAATACATGTTGAAATGTGTGCATAAGTCCTTTGGTTTAGGCGTGACACTCATTTTCAGTTTTTATTGCTTTAAATGCACTTTCAGTCCGAGTTGAGCCCGTTTTGTGACTTTGAATGTACCTTCATAGGAATGAGTTGTGTAGTCAAATTAATGCTCATTTAGGCTTCAGGAGGTCAACCTGAACTAAATACATGTTGAAATGTGTGCATAAGTCCTTTGGTTTAGGCGTGACACTCATTTTCAGTTTTTATTGCTTTAAATGCACTTTCAGTCCGAGTTGAGCCCGTTTTGTGACATGAATGTACCTTCATAGGAATGAGTTGTGTCGTCAAATTAATGCTCATTTAGGCTTCAGGAGGTCAACCTGAACTAAATACATGTTGAAATGTGTGCATAAGTCCTTTGGTTTAGGCGTGACACTCATTTTCAGTTTTTATTGCTTTAAATGCACTTTCAGGCCTAGTTGAGCACGTTTTGTGACTTTGAATGTACCTTCATAGGAATGAGTTGTGTAGTCAAATTAATGCTCATTTAGGCTTCAGGAGGTCAACCTGAACTAAATACATGTTGAAATGTGTGCATAAGTCCTTTGGTTTAGGCGTGACACTCATTTTCAGTTTTTATTGCTTTAAATGTACTTTCAGTCCAAGTTGAGCCCGTTTTTTTACTTTGAATGTTCCTTCATAGGAATGAGTTGTGTAGTCAAATTAATGCTCATTTAGGCTTCAGGAGGTCAACCTGAACTAAATACATGTTGAAATGTGTGCATAAGGCCTTTGGTTTAGGCGTGACACTCATTTTGAGTTTTTATTGGTTTAAATGCATTTTCAGGCCGAGTAGAGCACGTTTTTTTACTTTGAATGTATCTTCATAGGAATAAGTTGTGTAGTCAAATTAATGCTCATTTAGGCTTCAGGACGTCAACCTGAACTAAATACATGTTGAAATGTGTGCATAAGTCCTTTGGTTTAGGCGTGACACTCATTTTCAGTTTTTATTGCTTTAAATGCACTTTCAGTCCGAGTTGAGCCCGTTTTTTTACTTTGAATGTATCTTCATAGGAATAAGTTGTGTAGTCAAATTAATGGTGATTTAGGCTTCAGGAGGTCAACCTGAACTAAATACATGTTGAAATGTGTGCATAAGTCCTTTGGTTTAGGCGTGACACTCATTTTGAGATTTTATTGCTTTAAATGCACTTTCAGTCCGAGTTGAGCCCGTTTTTTTACTTTGAATGTTCCTTCATAGGAATGAGTTGTGTAGTCAAATTAATGCTCATTTAGGCTTCAGGAGGTCAACCTGAACTAAATACATGTTGAAATGTGTGCATAAGTCCTTTGGTTTAGGCGTGACACTCATTTTCAGTTTTTATTGCTTTAAATGCACTTTCAGTCCGAGTTGAGCCCGTTTTTTTACTTTGAATGTACCTTCATAGGAATGAGTTGTGTAGTCAAATTAATGCTTATTTTGGCTTCAGGAGGTCAACCTGAACTAAATACATGTTGAAATGTGTGCATAAGTCCTTTGGTTTAGGCGTGACACTCATTTTCAGTTTTTATTGCTTTAAATGCACTTTCAGTCCGAGTTGAGCCCGTTTTGTGACATGAATGTACCTTCATAGGAATGAGTTGTGTAGTCAAATTAATGCTCATTTAGGCTTCAGGAGGTCAACCTGAACTAAATACATGTTGAAATGTGTGCATAAGTCCTTTGGTTTAGGCGTGACACTCATTTTCAGTTTTTATTGCTTTAAATGCACTTTCAGTCCGAGTTGAGCCCGTTTTGTGACTTTGAATGTACCTTCATAGGAATGAGTTGTGTAGTCAAATTAATGCTCATTTAGGCTTCAGGAGGTCAACCTGAACTAAATACATGTTGAAATGTGTGCATAAGTCCTTTGGTTTAGGCGTGACACTCATTTTCAGTTTTTATTGCTTTAAATGCACTTTCAGTCCGAGTTGAGCCCGTTTTGTGACATGCATGTACCTTCATAGGAATGAGTTGTGTCGTCAAATTAATGCTCATTTAGGCTTCAGGAGGTCAACCTGAACTAAATACATGTTGAAATGTGTGCATAAGTCCTTTGGTTTAGGCGTGACACTCATTTTCAGTTTTTATTGCTTTAAATGCACTTTCAGGCCTAGTTGAGCACGTTTTGTGACTTTGAATGTACCTTCATAGGAATGAGTTGTGTAGTCAAATTAATGCTCATTTAGGCTTCAGGAGGTCAACCTGAACTAAATACATGTTGAAATGTGTGCATAAGTCCTTTGGTTTAGGCGTGACACTCATTTTCAGTTTTTATTGCTTTAAATGTACTTTCAGTCCAAGTTGAGCCCGTTTTTTTACTTTGAATGTTCCTTCATAGGAATGAGTTGTGTAGTCAAATTAATGCTCATTTAGGCTTCAGGAGGTCAACCTGAACTAAATACATGTTGAAATGTGTGCATAAGGCCTTTGGTTTAGGCGTGACACTCATTTTGAGTTTTTATTGGTTTAAATGCATTTTCAGGCCGAGTAGAGCACGTTTTTTTACTTTGAATGTATCTTCATAGGAATAAGTTGTGTAGTCAAATTAATGGTGATTTAGGCTTCAGGAGGTCAACCTGAACTAAATACATGTTGAAATGTGTGCATAAGTCCTTTGGTTTAGGCGTGACACTCATTTTGAGATTTTATTGCTTTAAATGCACTTTCAGTCCGAGTTGAGCCCGTTTTTTTACTTTGAATGTTCCTTCATAGGAATGAGTTGTGTAGTCAAATTAATGCTCATTTAGGCTTCAGGAGGTCAACCTGAACTAAATACATGTTGAAATGTGTGCATAAGTCCTTTGGTTTAGGCGTGACACTCATTTTCAGTTTTTATTGCTTTAAATGCACTTTCAGTCCGAGTTGAGCCCGTTTTTTTACTTTGAATGTATCTTCATAGGAATGAGTTGTGTAGTCAAATTAATGCTCATTTAGGCTTCAGGAGGTCAACCTGAACTAAATACATTTTGAAATGTGTGCATAAGTCCTTTGGTTTAGGCGTGACACTCATTTTCAGTTTTTATTGCTTTAAATGCACTTTCAGTCCGAGTTGAGCCCGTTTTGTGACTTTGAATGTACCTTCATAGGAATGAGTTGTGTAGTCAAATTAATGGTGATTTAGGCTTCAGGAGGTCAACCTGAACTAAATACATGTTGAAATGTGTGCATAAGTCCTTTGGTTTAGGCGTGACACTCATTTTCAGTTTTTATTGCTTTAAATGTACTTTCAGTCCGAGTTGAGCCCGTTTTTTTACTTTGAATGTTCCTTCATAGGAATGAGTTGTGTAGTCAAATTAATGCTCATTTAGGCTTCAGGAGGTCAACCTGAACTAAATACATGTTGAAATGTGTGCATAAGGCCTTTGGTTTAGGCGTGACACTCATTTTGAGTTTTTATTGCTTTAAATGCATTTTCAGGCCGAGTAGAGCACGTTTTTTTACTTTGAATGTATCTTCATAGGAATAAGTTGTGTAGTCAAATTAATGCTCATTTAGGCTTCAGGACGTCAACCTGAACTAAATACATGTTGAAATGTGTGCATAAGTCCTTTGGTTTAGGCGTGACACTCATTTTCAGTTTTTATTGCTTTAAATGCACTTTCAGTCCGAGTTGAGCCCGTTTTTTTACTTTGAATGTTCCTTCATAGGAATGAGTTGTGTAGTCAAATTAATGCTCATTTAGGCTTCAGGAGGTCAACCTGAACTAAATACATGTTGAAATGTGTGCATAAGTCCTTTGGTTTAGGCGTGACACTCATTTTCAGTTTTTATTGCTTTAAATGTACTTTCAGTCCGAGTTGAGCCCGTTTTTTTACTTTGAATGTTCCTTCATAGGAATGAGTTGTGTAGTCAAATTAATGCTCATTTAGGCTTCAGGAGGTCAACCTGAACTAAATACATGTTGTAATGTGTGCATAAGTCCTTTGGTTTAGGCGTGACACTCATTTTGAGTTTTTATTGCTTTAAATGCATTTTCAGGCCGAGTAGAGCACGTTTTTTTACTTTGAATGTATCTTCATAGGAATAAGTTGTGTAGTCAAATTAATGCTCATTTAGGCTTCAGGACGTCAACCTGAACTAAATACATGTTGAAATGTGTGCATAAGTCCTTTGGTTTAGGCGCGACACTCATTTTCAGTTTTTATTGCTTTAAATGCACTTTCAGTCCGAGTTGAGCCCGTTTTGTGACTTTGAATGTACCTTCATAGGAATGAGTTGTGTAGTCAAATTAATGCTCATTTAGGCTTCAGGAGGTCAACCTGAACTAAATACATGTTGAAATGTGTGCATAAGTCCTTTGGTTTAGGCGTGACACTCATTTTCAGTTTTTATTGCTTTAAATGCACTTTCAGTCCGAGTTGAGCCCGTTTTGTGACTTTGAATGTACCTTCATAGGAATGAGTTGTGTAGTCAAATTAATGCTCATTTAGGCTTCAGGAGGTCAACCTGAACTAAATACATGTTGAAATGTGTGCATAAGTCCTTTGGTTTAGGCGTGACACTCATTTTGAGATTTTATTGCTTTAAATGCACTTTCAGTCCGAGTTGAGCCCGTTTTTTTACTTTGAATGTTCCTTCATAGGAATGAGTTGTGTAGTCAAATTAATGCTCATTTAGGCTTCAGGAGGTCAACCTGAACTAAATACATTTTGAAATGTGTGCATAAGTCCTTTGGTTTAGGCGTGACACTCATTTTCAGTTTTTATTGCTTTAAATGCACTTTCAGTCCGAGTTGAGCCCGTTTTTTTACTTTGAATGTATCTTCATAGGAATAAGTTGTGTAGTCAAATTAATGGTGATTTAGGCTTCAGGAGGTCAACCTGAACTAAATACATGTTGAAATGTGTGCATAAGTCCTTTGGTTTAGGCGTGACACTCATTTTGAGTTTTTATTGCTTTAAATGCACTTTCAGGCCTAGTTGAGCACGTTTTGTGACTTTGAATGTACCTTCATAGGAATGACTTGTGTAGTCAAATTAATGCTCATTTAGGCTTCAGGAGGTCAACCTGAACTAAATACATGTTGAAATGTGTGCATAAGTCCTTTGGTTTAGGCGTGACACTCATTTTCAGTTTTTATTGCTTTAAATGCACTTTCAGGCCTAGTTGAGCACGTTTTTTTACTTTGAATGTTCCTTCATAGGAATGAGTTGTGTAGTCAAATTAATGCTCATTTAGGCTTCAGGAGGTCAACCTGAACTAAATACATGTTGTAATGTGTGCATAAGTCCTTTGGTTTAGGCGTGACACTCATTTTGAGTTTTTATTGCTTTAAATGCATTTTCAGGCCGAGTAGAGCACGTTTTTTTACTTTGAATGTATCTTCATAGGAATAAGTTGTGTAGTCAAATTAATGCTCATTTAGGCTTCAGGACGTCAACCTGAACTAAATACATGTTGAAATGTGTGCATAAGTCCTTTGGTTTAGGCGTGACACTCATTTTGAGTTTTTATTGCTTTAAATGCACTTTCAGGCCTAGTTGAGCACGTTTTGTGACTTTGAATGTACCTTCATAGGAATGAGTTGTGTAGTCAAATTAATGCTCATTTAGGCTTCAGGAGGTCAACCTGAACTAAATACATGTTGAAATGTGTGCATAAGTCCTTTGGTTTAGGCGTGACACTCATTTTCAGTTTTTATTGCTTTAAATGCACTTTGAGTCCGAGTTGAGCCCGTTTTGTGACTTTGAATGTACCTTCATAGGAATGAGTTGTGTAGTCAAATTAATGCTCATTTAGGCTTCAGGAGGTCAACCTGAACTAAATACATGTTGAAATGTGTGCATAAGTCCTTTGGTTTAGGCGTGACACTCATTTTCAGTTTTTATTGCTTTAAATGCACTTTCAGTCCGAGTTGAGCCCGTTTTGTGACATGAATGTACCTTCATAGGAATGAGTTGTGTAGTCAAATTAATGCTCATTTAGGCTTCAGGAGGTCAACCTGAACTAAATACATGTTGAAATGTGTGCATAAGTCCTTTGGTTTAGGCGTGACACTCATTTTCAGTTTTTATTGCTTTAAATGCACTTTCAGTCCGAGTTGAGCCCGTTTTGTGACTTTGAATGTACCTTCATAGGAATGAGTTGTGTAGTCAAATTAATGCTCATTTAGGCTTCAGGAGGTCAACCTGAACTAAATACATGTTGAAATGTGTGCATAAGTCCTTTGGTTTAGGCGTGACACTCATTTTGAGATTTTATTGCTTTAAATGCACTTTAAGTCCGAGTTGAGCCCGTTTTTTTACTTTGAATGTTCCTTCATAGGAATGAGTTGTGTAGTCAAATTAATGCTCATTTAGGCTTCAGGAGGTCAACCTGAACTAAATACATTTTGAAATGTGTGCATAAGTCCTTTGGTTTAGGCGTGACACTCATTTTCAGTTTTTATTGCTTTAAATGCACTTTCAGTCCGAGTTGAGCCCGTTTTTTTACTTTGAATGTATCTTCATAGGAATAAGTTGTGTAGTCAAATTAATGGTGATTTAGGCTTCAGGAGGTCAACCTGAACTAAATACATGTTGAAATGTGTGCATAAGTCCTTTGGTTTAGGCGTGACACTCATTTTGAGTTTTTATTGCTTTAAATGCACTTTCAGGCCTAGTTGAGCACGTTTTGTGACTTTGAATGTACCTTCATAGGAATGAGTTGTGTAGTCAAATTAATGCTCATTTAGGCTTCAGGAGGTCAACCTGAACTAAATACATTTTGAAATGTGTGCATAAGTCCTTTGGTTTAGGCGTGACACTCATTTTCAGTTTTTATTGCTTTAAATGTACTTTCAGTCCGAGTTGAGCCCGTTTTTTTACTTTGAATGTTCCTTCATAGGAATGAGTTGTGTAGTCAAATTAATGCTCATTTAGGCTTCAGGAGGTCAACCTGAACTAAATACATGTTGAAATGTGTGCATAAGTCCTTTGGTTTAGGCGTGACACTCATTTTGAGATTTTATTGCTTTAAATGTACTTTCAGTCCGAGTTGAGCCCGTTTTTTTACTTTGAATGTTCCTTCATAGGAATGAGTTGTGTATTCAAATTAATGCTCATTTAGGCTTCAGGAGGTCAACCTGAACTAAATACATTTTGAAATGTGTGCATAAGTCCTTTGGTTTAGGCGTGACACTCATTTTCAGTTTTTATTGCTTTAAATGCACTTTCAGTCCGAGTTGAGCCCGTTTTTTTACTTTGAATGTATCTTCATAGGAATAAGTTGTGTAGTCAAATTAATGATGATTTAGGCTTCAGGAGGTCAACCTGAACTAAATACATGTTGAAATGTGTGCATAAGTCCTTTGGTTTAGGCGTGACACTCATTTTGAGTTTTTATTGCTTTAAATGCACTTTCAGTCCGAGTTGAGCCCGTTTTTTTACTTTGAATGTATCTTCATAGGAATGAGTTGTGTAGTCAAATTAATGCTCATTTAGGCTTCAGGAGGTCAACCTGAACTAAATAAATGTTGAAATGTGTGCATAAGTCATTTGGTCTAGGCGTGACACTCATTATGAACCATTGATGAAATAAGTTTTATTTTTAAAAAAGCCAAAAAATGTGAAAGGGACGAAATTACAAATGTCCTGTGTGTTTCACATAGAGTACATACAGGCCAGCGATCCCGCTCCCTCTCTTTCTCTGTGACACACACGCTTCCGAGCGCGCCAGCACGCAGCAAGCACACACACAAACGCACGCACACACACTCACACAAACGTACGCACAGACGAGCACGTATCGTAAACAACACACCAACGATGATTTAGATCAAAGAAACACTCACACATGTATGGGCACACGATCACGCGCGCAAACACACACACAAACTCATGAGAGGCACACACATCCGCACACGCTACGCATGTAAACAACATTTGGACATTGATTGAAGATCAAAGACTAACCCACGTGGAAGACTGAAAGATGCACAGCCAATCACCTAGGCTTTGCATCTTTTCACCTCCCCCTGCTCTCACACCACGTGGGCTAGATCCACTCGGGCTGTCATTGGTGGACGTCGTCGGTGTCAGAACAAATCAAGTGCAAGCAAAAGTTAAAACCTCCGAGTAATTCGTCATTTTTATCCGAATACAGTACTTTTTTGGGGGGGGGTGCGCACAACACACACACGCACACACACACACGCACGCACCCACACAAACACACACAAACACACGAACACACCTACACACTCTCACACACGCACGCACACATACACTAGCACGCATCGGAAACAACACTTTAGACGTTGAAATGTGTGCAGACGTCCTTTGGTTTAGGCATGACACTCAATTTTAGTTTTTATTGATTCAAATGCATTTTCAGACAGAGCAGGGCACTTACTGACTTTGAATGTATCTTCATGGGAATGAGTTGTGTGATCAAATTAATGCTCATTTAGGCTTCAGGAGATCAACCTAAACTAAATACATGTTGAAATGTGTGCATAAGTCCTTTGATTTAGGCGTGAAACTCATTTTGAGATTTTATTGCTTTAAATGCACTTTCAGGCCTAGTTGAGCACGTTTTGTGAATTTGAATGTACCTTCATAGGAATGAGTTGTATAGACAAAATAATGCTCATTTAGGCTTCAGAATGTCAACCTGAACTAAATACATGTTGAAATGTGTGTATAAATCCTTTGGTTTAGGCGTGACACTCATTTTCAGTTTTTATTGCTTTAAATGCACTTTCAGTCCGAGTTGAGCCCGTTTTGTGACTTTGAATGTACCTTCATAGGAATGAGTTGTGTAGTCAAATTAATGCTCATTTAGGCTTCAGGAGGTCAACCTGAACTAAATACATGTTGAAATGTGTGCATAAGTCCTTTGGTTTAGGCGTGACACTCATTTTGAGTTTTTATTGCTTTAAATGCACTTTCAGGCCTAGTTGAGCACGTTTTGTGACTTTGAATGTACCTTCATAGGAATGAGTTGTGTAGTCAAATTAATGCTCATTTAGGCTTCAGGAGGTCAACCTGAACTAAATACATTTTGAAATGTGTGCATAAGTCCTTTGGTTTAGGCGTGACACTCATTTTCAGTTTTTATTGCTTTAAATGTACTTTCAGTCCGAGTTGAGCCCGTTTTTTTACTTTGAATGTTCCTTCATAGGAATGAGTTGTGTAGTCAAATTAATGCTCATTTAGGCTTCAGGAGGTCAACCTGAACTAAATACATGTTGAAATGTGTGCATAAGTCCTTTGGTTTAGGCGTGACACTCATTTTGAGATTTTATTGCTTTAAATGCACTTTCAGGCCTAGTTGAGCACGTTTTGTGAATTTGAATGTACCTTCATAGGAATGAGTTGTATAGACAAAATAATGCTCATTTAGGCTTCAGAATGTCAACCTGAACTAAATACATGTTGAAATGTGTGTATAAATCCTTTGGTTTAGGCGTGACACTCATTTTCAGTTTTTATTGCTTTAAATGCACTTTCAGTCCGAGTTGAGCCCGTTTTGTGACTTTGAATGTACCTTCATAGGAATGAGGTGTGTAGTCAAATTAATGCTCATTTAGGCTTCAGGAGGTCAACCTGAACTAAATACATGTTGAAATGTGTGCATAAGTCCTTTGGTTTAGGCGTGACACTCATTTTCAGTTTTTATTGCTTTAAATGCACTTTCAGTCCGAGTTGAGCCCGTTTTTTTACTTTGAATGTTCATTCATAGGAATGAGTTGTGTAGTCAAATTAATGCTCATTTAGGCTTCAGGAGGTCAACCTGAACTAAATACATTTTGAAATGTGTGCATAAGTCCTTTGGTTTAGGCGTGACACTCATTTTCAGTTTTTATTGCTTTAAATGCACTTTCAGTCCGAGTTGAGCCCGTTTTTTTACTTTGAATGTATCTTCATAGGAATGAGTTGTGTAGTCAAATTAATGCTCATTTAGGCTTCAGGAGGTCAACCTGAACTAAATAAATGTTGAAATGTGTGCATAAGTCATTTGGTCTAGGCGTGACACTCATTATGAACCATTGATGAAATAAGTTTTATTTTTAAAAAAGCCAAAAAATGTGAAAGGGACGAAATTACAAATGTCCTGTGTGTTTCACATAGAGTACATACAGGCCAGCGATCCCGCTCCCTCTCTTTCTCTGTGACACACACGCTTCCGAGCGCGCCAGCACGCAGCAAGCACACACACAAACGCACGCACACACACTCACACAAACGTACGCACAGACGAGCACGTATCGTAAACAACACACCAACGATGATTTAGATCAAAGAAACACTCACACATGTATGGGCACACGATCACGCGCGCGCAAACACACACACAAACTCATGAGAGGCACACACATCCGCACACGCTACGCATGTAAACAACATTTGGACACTGATTGAAGATCAAAGACTAACCCACGTGGAAGACTGAAAGATGCACAGCCAATCACCTAGGCTTTGCATCTTTTCACCTCCCCCTGCTCTCACACCACGTGGGCTAGATCCACTCGGGCTGTCATTGGTGGACGTCGTCGGTGTCAGAACAAATCAAGTGCAAGCAAAAGTTAAAACCTCCGAGTAATTCGTCATTTTTATCCGAATATAGTACTTTTTTGGGGGGGGGTGCGCACAACACACACACGCACACACACACACGCACGCACCCACACAAACACACACAAACACACGAACACACCTACACACTCTCACACACGCACGCACACATACACTAGCACGCATCGGAAACAACACTTTAGACGTTGAAATGTGTGCAGACGTCCTTTGGTTTAGGCATGACACTCAATTTTAGTTTTTATTGATTCAAATGCATTTTCAGACAGAGCAGGGCACTTACTGACTTTGAATGTATCTTCATGGGAATGAGTTGTGTGATCAAATTAATGCTCATTTAGGCTTCAGGAGATCAACCTAAACTAAATACATGTTGAAATGTGTGCATAAGTCCTTTGATTTAGGCGTGAAACTCATTTTGAGATTTTATTGCTTTAAATGCACTTTCAGGCCTAGTTGAGCACGTTTTGTGAATTTGAATGTACCTTCATAGGAATGAGTTGTATAGACAAAATAATGCTCATTTAGGCTTCAGAATGTCAACCTGAACTAAATACATGTTGAAATGTGTGTATAAATCCTTTGGTTTAGGCGTGACACTCATTTTCAGTTTTTATTGCTTTAAATGCACTTTCAGTCCGAGTTGAGCCCGTTTTTTTACTTTGAATGTATCTTCATAGGAATAAGTTGTGAAGTCAAATTAATGCTCATTTAGGCTTCAGGACGTCAACCTGAACTAAATACATGTTGAAATGTGTGCATAAGTCCTTTGGTTTAGGCGTGACACTCATTTTGAGATTTTATTGCTTTAAATGCACTTTCAGTCCGAGTTGAGCCCGTTTTTTTACTTTGAATGTATCTTCATAGGAATAAGTTGTGTAGTCAAATTAATGGTGATTTAGGCTTCAGGAGGTCAACCTGAACTAAATACATGTTGAAATGTGTGCATAAGTCCTTTGGTTTAGGCGTGACACTCATTTTCACTTTTTAATTGCTTTAAATGCACTTTCAGGCCTAGTTGAGCACGTTTTGTGACTTTGAATGTACCTTCATAGGAATGACTTGTGTAGTCAAATTAATGCTCATTTAGGCTTCAGGAGGTTAACCTGAACTAAATACATGTTGAAATGTGTGCATAAGTCCTTTGGTTTAGGCGTGACACTCATTTTCAGTTTTTATTGCTTTAAATGCACTTTCAGTCCGAGTTGAGCCCGTTTTGTGACTTTGAATGTACCTTCATAGGAATGAGTTGTGTAGTCAAATTAATGCTCATTTAGGCTTCAGGAGGTCAACCTGAACTAAATACATGTTGAAATGTGTGCATAAGTCCTTTGGTTTAGGCGTGACACTCATTTTCAGTTTTTATTGCTTTAAATGCACTTTCAGTCCGAGTTGAGCCCGTTTTGTGACATGAATGTACCTTCATAGGAATGAGTTGTGTAGTCAAATTAATGCTCATTTAGGCTTCAGGAGGTCAACCTGAACTAAATACATGTTGAAATGTGTGCATAAGTCCTTTGGTTTAGGCGTGACACTCATTTTCAGTTTTTATTGCTTTAAATGCACTTTCAGTCCGAGTTGAGCCCGTTTTGTGACTTTGAATGTACCTTCATAGGAATGAGTTGTGTAGTCAAATTAATGCTCATTTAGGCTTCAGGAGGTCAACCTGAACTAAATACATGTTGAAATGTGTGCATAAGTCCTTTGGTTTAGGCGTGACACTCATTTTGAGATTTTATTGCTTTAAATGCACTTTAAGTCCGAGTTGAGCCCGTTTTTTTACTTTGAATGTTCCTTCATAGGAATGAGTTGTGTAGTCAAATTAATGCTCATTTAGGCTTCAGGAGGTCAACCTGAACTAAATACATGTTGAAATGTGTGCATAAGTCCTTTGGTTTAGGCGTGACACTCATTTTCAGTTTTTATTGCTTTAAATGCACTTTCAGGCCTAGTTGAGCACGTTTTGTGACTTTGAATGTACCTTCATAGGAATGAGTTGTGTAGTCAAATTAATGCTCATTTAGGCTTCAGGAGGTCAACCTGAACTAAATACATTTTGAAATGTGTGCATAAGTCCTTTGGTTTAGGCGTGACACTCATTTTCAGTTTTTATTGCTTTAAATGTACTTTCAGTCCGAGTTGAGCCCGTTTTTTTACTTTGAATGTTCCTTCATAGGAATGAGTTGTGTAGTCAAATTAATGCTCATTTAGGCTTCAGGAGGTCAACCTGAACTAAATACATGTTGAAATGTGTGCATAAGTCCTTTGGTTTAGGCGTGACACTCATTTTGAGATTTTATTGCTTTAAATGCACTTTCAGTCCGAGTTGAGCCCGTTTTTTTACTTTGAATGTTCCTTCATAGGAATGAGTTGTGTAGTCAAATTAATGCTCATTTAGGCTTCAGGAGGTCAACCTGAACTAAATACATGTTGAAATGTGTGCATAAGTCCTTTGGTTTAGGCGTGACACTCATTTTCAGTTTTTATTGCTTTAAATGCACTTTCAGTCCGAGTTAAGCCCGTTTTGTGACTTTGAATGTACCTTCATAGGAATGAGTTGTGTAGTCAAATTAATGCTCATTTAGGCTTCAGGAGGTCAACCTGAACTAAATACATGTTGTAATGTGTGCATAAGTCCTTTGGTTTAGGCGTGACACTCATTTTGAGTTTTTATTGCTTTAAATGCATTTTCAGGCCGAGTAGAGCACGTTTTTTTACTTTGAATGTATCTTCATAGGAATAAGTTGTGTAGTCAAATTAATGCTCATTTAGGCTTCAGGACGTCAACCTGAACTAAATACATGTTGAAATGTGTGCATAAGTCCTTTGGTTTAGGCGTGACACTCATTTTGAGTTTTTATTGCTTTAAATGCACTTTCAGGCCTAGTTGAGCACGTTTTGTGACTTTGAATGTACCTTCATAGGAATGAGTTGTGTAGTCAAATTAATGCTCATTTAGGCTTCAGGAGGTCAACCTGAACTAAATACATGTTGAAATGTGTGCATAAGTCCTTTGGTTTAGGCGTGACACTCATTTTCAGTTTTTATTGCTTTAAATGCACTTTCAGTCCGAGTTGAGCCCGTTTTGTGACTTTGAATGTACCTTCATAGGAATGAGTTGTGTAGTCAAATTAATGCTCATTTAGGCTTCAGGAGGTCAACCTGAACTAAATACATGTTGAAATGTGTGCATAAGTCCTTTGGTTTAGGCGTGACACTCATTTTCAGTTTTTATTGCTTTAAATGCACTTTCAGTCCGAGTTGAGCCCGTTTTGTGACATGAATGTACCTTCATAGGAATGAGTTGTGTAGTCAAATTAATGCTCATTTAGGCTTCAGGAGGTCAACCTGAACTAAATACATGTTGAAATGTGTGCATAAGTCCTTTGGTTTAGGCGTGACACTCATTTTCAGTTTTTATTGCTTTAAATGCACTTTCAGTCCGAGTTGAGCCCGTTTTGTGACTTTGAATGTACCTTCATAGGAATGAGTTGTGTAGTCAAATTAATGCTCATTTAGGCTTCAGGAGGTCAACCTGAACTAAATACATGTTGAAATGTGTGCATAAGTCCTTTGGTTTAGGCGTGACACTCATTTTGAGTTTTTATTGCTTTAAATGCACTTTCAGGCCTAGTTGAGCACGTTTTGTGACTTTGAATGTACCTTCATAGGAATGACTTGTGTAGTCAAATTAATGCTCATTTAGGCTTCAGGAGGTCAACCTGAACTAAATACATGTTGAAATGTGTGCATAAGTCCTTTGGTTTAGGCGTGACACTCATTTTCAGTTTTTATTGCTTTAAATGCACTTTCAGTCCGAGTTGAGCCCGTTTTGTGACTTTGAATGTACCTTCATAGGAATGAGTTGTGTAGTCAAATTAATGCTCATTTAGGCTTCAGGAGGTCAACCTGAACTAAATACATGTTGAAATGTGTGCATAAGTCCTTTGGTTTAGGCGTGACACTCATTTTGAGATTTTATTGCTTTAAATGCACTTTAAGTCCGAGTTGAGCCCGTTTTTTTACTTTGAATGTTCCTTCATAGGAATGAGTTGTGTAGTCAAATTAATGCTCATTTAGGCTTCAGGAGGTCAACCTGAACTAAATACATTTTGAAATGTGTGCATAAGTCCTTTGGTTTAGGCGTGACACTCATTTTCAGTTTTTATTGCTTTAAATGCACTTTCAGTCCGAGTTGAGCCCGTTTTTTTACTTTGAATGTATCTTCATAGGAATAAGTTGTGTAGTCAAATTAATGGTGATTTAGGCTTCAGGAGGTCAACCTGAACTAAATACATGTTGAAATGTGTGCATAAGTCCTTTGGTTTAGGCGTGACACTCATTTTGAGTTTTTATTGCTTTAAATGCACTTTCAGGCCTAGTTGAGCACGTTTTGTGACTTTGAATGTACCTTCATAGGAATGACTTGTGTAGTCAAATTAATGCTCATTTAGGCTTCAGGAGGTCAACCTGAACTAAATACATTTTGAAATGTGTGCATAAGTCCTTTGGTTTAGGCGTGACACTCATTTTCAGTTTTTATTGCTTTAAATGCACTTTCAGGCCTAGTTGAGCACGTTTTGTGACTTTGAATGTACCTTCATAGGAATGAGTTGTGTAGTCAAATTAATGCTCATTTAGGCTTCAGGAGGTCAACCTGAACTAAATACATTTTGAAATGTGTGCATAAGTCCTTTGGTTTAGGCGTGACACTCATTTTCAGTTTTTATTGCTTTAAATGTACTTTCAGTCCGAGTTGAGCCCGTTTTTTTACTTTGAATGTTCCTTCATAGGAATGAGTTGTGTAGTCAAATTAATGCTCATTTAGGCTTCAGGAGGTCAACCTGAACTAAATACATGTTGTAATGTGTGCATAAGTCCTTTGGTTTATGCGTGACACTCATTTTGAGTTTTTATTGCTTTAAATGCATTTTCAGGCCGAGTAGAGCACGTTTTTTTACTTTGAATGTATCTTCATAGGAATAAG
Source organism: Hippocampus zosterae (assembly GCF_025434085.1). Classification (NCBI taxonomy): domain Eukaryota; kingdom Metazoa; phylum Chordata; class Actinopteri; order Syngnathiformes; family Syngnathidae; genus Hippocampus; species Hippocampus zosterae. Next base: position 17,026,691 of record NC_067467.1, read on the forward strand.
TTGTGTAGTCAAATTAATGCTCATTTAGGCTTCAGGACGTCAACCTGAACTAAATACATGTTGAAATGTGTGCATAAGTCCTTTGGTTTAGGCGTGACACTCATTTTGAGTTTTTATTGCTTTAAATGCACTTTCAGGCCTAGTTGAGCACGTTTTGTGACTTTGAATGTACCTTCATAGGAATGAGTTGTGTAGTCAAATTAATGCTCATTTAGGCTTCAGGAGGTCAACCTGAACTAAATACATGTTGAAATGTGTGCATAAGTCCTTTGGTTTAGGCGTGACAATCATTTTGAGGTTTTATTGCTTTAAATGCACTTTCAGTCCGAGTTGAGCCCGTTTTGTGACTTTGAATGTACCTTCATAGGAATGAGTTGTGTAGTCAAATTAATGCTTATTTTGGCTTCAGGAGGTCAACCTGAACTAAATACATGTTGAAATGTGTGCATAAGTCCTTTGGTTTAGGCGTGACACTCATTTTCAGTTTTTATTGCTTTAAATGCACTTTCAGTCCGAGTTGAGCCCGTTTTGTGACATGAATGTACCTTCATAGGAATGAGTTGTGTAGTCAAATTAATGCTCATTTAGGCTTCAGGAGGTCAACCTGAACTAAATACATGTTGAAATGTGTGCATAAGTCCTTTGGTTTAGGCGTGACACTCATTTTCAGTTTTTATTGCTTTAAATGCACTTTCAGTCCGAGTTGAGCCCGTTTTGTGACTTTGAATGTACCTTCATAGGAATGAGTTGTGTAGTCAAATTAATGCTCATTTAGGCTTCAGGAGGTCAACCTGAACTAAATACATTTTGAAATGTGTGCATAAGTCCTTTGGTTTAGGCGTGACACTCATTTTCAGTTTTTATTGCTTTAAATGTACTTTCAGTCCGAGTTGAGCCCGTTTTTTTACTTTGAATGTTCCTTCATAGGAATGAGTTGTGTAGTCAAATTAATGCTCATTTAGGCTTCAGGAGGTCAACCTGAACTAAATACATGTTGTAATGTGTGCATAAGTCCTTTGGTTTAGGCGTGACACTCATTTTGAGTTTTTATTGCTTTAAATGCATTTTCAGGCCGAGTAGAGCACGTTTTTTTACTTTGAATGTATCTTCATAGGAATAAGTTGTGTAGTCAAATTAATGCTCATTTAGGCTTCAGGACGTCAACCTGAACTAAATACATGTTGAAATGTGTGCATAAGTCCTTTGGTTTAGGCGTGACACTCATTTTGAGTTTTTATTGCTTTAAATGCACTTTCAGGCCTAGTTGAGCACGTTTTGTGACTTTGAATGTACCTTCATAGGAATGAGTTGTGTAGTCAAATTAATGCTCATTTAGGCTTCAGGAGGTCAACCTGAACTAAATACATGTTGAAATATGTGCATAAGTCCTTTGGTTTAGGCGTGACAATCATTTTGAGGTTTTATTGCTTTAAATGCACTTTCAGTCCGAGTTGAGCCCGTTTTGTGACTTTGAATGTACCTTCATAGGAATGAGTTGTGTAGTCAAATTAATGCTTATTTTGGCTTCAGGAGGTCAACCTGAACTAAATACATGTTGAAATGTGTGCATAAGTCCTTTGGTTTAGGCGTGACACTCATTTTCAGTTTTTATTGCTTTAAATGCACTTTCAGTCCGAGTTGAGCCCGTTTTGTGACATGAATGTACCTTCATAGGAATGAGTTGTGTAGTCAAATTAATGCTCATTTAGGCTTCAGGAGGTCAACCTGAACTAAATACATGTTGAAATGTGTGCATAAGTCCTTTGGTTTAGGCGTGACACTCATTTTCAGTTTTTATTGCTTTAAATGCACTTTCAGTCCGAGTTGAGCCCGTTTTGTGACTTTGAATGTACCTTCATAGGAATGAGTTGTGTAGTCAAATTAATGCTCATTTAGGCTTCAGGAGGTCAACCTGAACTAAATACATGTTGAAATGTGTGCATAAGTCCTTTGGTTTAGGCGTGACACTCATTTTGAGATTTTATTGCTTTAAATGCACTTTCAGTCCGAGTTGAGCCCGTTTTTTTACTTTGAATGTATCTTCATAGGAATAAGTTGTGTAGTCAAATTAATGGTGATTTAGGCTTCAGGAGGTCAACCTGAACTAAATACATGTGGAAATGTGTGCATAAGTCCTTTGGTTTAGGCGTGACACTCATTTTGAGTTTTTATTGCTTTAAATGCACCTTCAGGCCTAGTTGAGCACGTTTTGTGACTTTGAATGTACCTTCATAGGAATGACTTGTGTAGTCAAATTAATGCTCATTTAGGCTTCAGGAGGTCAACCTGAACTAAATACATGTTGAAATGTGTGCATAAGTCCTTTGGTTTAGGCGTGACACTCATTTTCAGTTTTTAATTGCTTTAAATGCACTTTCAGGCCTAGTTGAGCACGTTTTGTGACTTTGAATGTACCTTCATAGGAATGAGTTGTGTAGTCAAATTAATGCTCATTTAGGCTTCAGGAGGTCAACCTGAACTAAATACATTTTGAAATGTGTGCATAAGTCCTTTGGTTTAGGCGTGACACTCATTTTCAGTTTTTATTGCTTTAAATGTACTTTCAGTCCGAGTTGAGCCCGTTTTTTTACTTTGAATGTTCCTTCATAGGAATGAGTTGTGTAGTCAAATTAATGCTCATTTAGGCTTCAGGAGGTCAACCTGAACTAAATACATGTTGAAATGTGTGCATAAGTCCTTTGGTTTAGGCGTGACACTCATTTTGAGATTTAATTGCTTTAAATGCACTTTCAGTCCGAGTTGAGCCCGTTTTTTTACTTTGAATGTTCCTTCATAGGAATGAGTTGTGTAGTCAAATTAATGGTGATTTAGGCTTCAGGAGGTCAACCTGAACTAAATACATGTTGAAATGTGTGCTTAAGTCCTTTGGTTTAGGCGTGACACTCATTTTGAGTTTTTATTGCTTTAAATGCACTTTCAGGCCTAGTTGAGCACGTTTTGTGACTTTGAATGTACCTTCATAGGAATGAGTTGTGTAGTCAAATTAATGCTCATTTAGGCTTCAGGAGGTCAACCTGAACTAAATACATGTTGAAATGTGTGCATAAGTCCTTTGGTTTAGGCGTGACACTCATTTTCAGTTTTTATTGCTTTAAATGCACTTTCAGTCCGAGTTGAGCCCGTTTTGTGACTTTGAATGTACCTTCATAGGAATGAGGTGTGTAGTCAAATTAATGCTCATTTAGGCTTCAGGAGGTCAACCTGAACTAAATACATGTTGAAATGTGTGCATAAGTCCTTTGGTTTAGGCGTGACACTCATTTTCAGTTTTTATTGCTTTAAATGCACTTTCAGTCCGAGTTGAGCCCGTTTTTTTACTTTGAATGTTCATTCATAGGAATGAGTTGTGTAGTCAAATTAATGCTCATTTAGGCTTCAGGAGGTCAACCTGAACTAAATACATTTTGAAATGTGTGCATAAGTCCTTTGGTTTAGGCGTGACACTCATTTTCAGTTTTTATTGCTTTAAATGCACTTTCAGTCCGAGTTGAGCCCGTTTTTTTACTTTGAATGTATCTTCATAGGAATGAGTTGTGTAGTCAAATTAATGCTCATTTAGGCTTCAGGAGGTCAACCTGAACTAAATAAATGTTGAAATGTGTGCATAAGTCATTTGGTCTAGGCGTGACACTCATTATGAACCATTGATGAAATAAGTTTTATTTTTAAAAAAGCCAAAAAATGTGAAAGGGACGAAATTACAAATGTCCTGTGTGTTTCACATAGAGTACATACAGGCCAGCGATCCCGCTCCCTCTCTTTCTCTGTGACACACACGCTTCCGAGCGCGCCAGCACGCAGCAAGCACACACACAAACGCACGCACACACACTCACACAAACGTACGCACAGACGAGCACGTATCGTAAACAACACACCAACGATGATTTAGATCAAAGAAACACTCACACATGTATGGGCACACGATCACGCGCGCGCAAACACACACACAAACTCATGAGAGGCACACACATCCGCACACGCTACGCATGTAAACAACATTTGGACACTGATTGAAGATCAAAGACTAACCCACGTGGAAGACTGAAAGATGCACAGCCAATCACCTAGGCTTTGCATCTTTTCACCTCCCCCTGCTCTCACACCACGTGGGCTAGATCCACTCGGGCTGTCATTGGTGGACGTCGTCGGTGTCAGAACAAATCAAGTGCAAGCAAAAGTTAAAACCTCCGAGTAATTCGTCATTTTTATCCGAATATAGTACTTTTTTGGGGGGGGTGCGCACAACACACACACGCACACACACACACGCACGCACCCACACAAACACACACAAACACACGAACACACCTACACACTCTCACACACGCACGCACACATACACTAGCACGCATCGGAAACAACACTTTAGACGTTGAAATGTGTGCAGACGTCCTTTGGTTTAGGCATGACACTCAATTTTAGTTTTTATTGATTCAAATGCATTTTCAGACAGAGCAGGGCACTTACTGACTTTGAATGTAGCTTCATGGGAATGAGTTGTGTGATCAAATTAATGCTCATTTAGGCTTCAGGAGATCAACCTAAACTAAATACATGTTGAAATGTGTGCATAAGTCCTTTGATTTAGGCGTGAAACTCATTTTGAGATTTTATTGCTTTAAATGCACTTTCAGGCCTAGTTGAGCACGTTTTGTGAATTTGAATGTACCTTCATAGGAATGAGTTGTATAGACAAAATAATGCTCATTTAGGCTTCAGAATGTCAACCTGAACTAAATACATGTTGAAATGTGTGTATAAATCCTTTGGTTTAGGCGTGACACTCATTTTCAGTTTTTATTGCTTTAAATGCACTTTCAGTCCGAGTTGAGCCCGTTTTTTTACTTTGAATGTATCTTCATAGGAATAAGTTGTGAAGTCAAATTAATGCTCATTTAGGCTTCAGGACGTCAACCTGAACTAAATACATGTTGAAATGTGTGCATAAGTCCTTTGGTTTAGGCGTGACACTCATTTTGAGATTTTATTGCTTTAAATGCACTTTCAGTCCGAGTTGAGCCCGTTTTTTTACTTTGAATGTATCTTCATAGGAATAAGTTGTGTAGTCAAATTAATGGTGATTTAGGCTTCAGGAGGTCAACCTGAACTAAATACATGTTGAAATGTGTGCATAAGTCCTTTGGTTTAGGCGTGACACTCATTTTCAGTTTTTATTGCTTTAAATGCACTTTCAGGCCTAGTTGAGCACGTTTTGTGACTTTGAATGTACCTTCATAGGAATGAGTTGTGTAGTCAAATTAATGCTCATTTAGGCTTCAGGAGGTCAACCTGAACTAAATACATTTTGAAATGTGTGCATAAGTCCTTTGGTTTAGGCGTGACACTCATTTTCAGTTTTTATTGCTTTAAATGTACTTTCAGTCCGAGTTGAGCCCGTTTTTTTACTTTGAATGTTCCTTCATAGGAATGAGTTGTGTAGTCAAATTAATGCTCATTTAGGCTTCAGGAGGTAAACCTGAACTAAATACATGTTGAAATGTGTGCATAAGTCCTTTGGTTTAGGCGTGACACTCATTTTGAGATTTTATTGCTTTAAATGCACTTTCAGTCCGAGTTGAGCCCGTTTTTTTACTTTGAATGTTCCTTCATAGGAATGAGTTGTGTAGTCAAATTAATGCTCATTTAGGCTTCAGGAGGTCAACCTGAACTAAATACATGTTGAAATGTGTGCATAAGTCCTTTGGTTTAGGCGTGACACTCATTTTCAGTTTTTATTGCTTTAAATGCACTTTCAGTCCGAGTTGAGCCCGTTTTGTGACTTTGAATGTACCTTCATAGGAATGAGTTGTGTAGTCAAATTAATGCTCATTTAGGCTTCAGGAGGTCAACCTGAACTAAATACATGTTGTAATGTGTGCATAAGTCCTTTGGTTTAGGCGTGACACTCATTTTGAGTTTTTATTGCTTTAAATGCATTTTCAGGCCGAGTAGAGCACGTTTTTTTACTTTGAATGTATCTTCATAGGAATAAGTTGTGTAGTCAAATTAATGCTCATTTAGGCTTCAGGACGTCAACCTGAACTAAATACATGTTGAAATGTGTGCATAAGTCCTTTGGTTTAGGCGTGACACTCATTTTGAGTTTTTATTGCTTTAAATGCACTTTCAGGCCTAGTTGAGCACGTTTTGTGACTTTGAATGTACCTTCATAGGAATGAGTTGTGTAGTCAAATTAATGCTCATTTAGGCTTCAGGAGGTCAACCTGAACTAAATACATGTTGAAATGTGTGCATAAGTCCTTTGGTTTAGGCGTGACACTCATTTTCAGTTTTTATTGCTTTAAATGCACTTTCAGTCCGAGTTGAGCCCGTTTTGTGACTTTGAATGTACCTTCATAGGAATGAGTTGTGTAGTCAAATTAATGCTCATTTAGGCTTCAGGAGGTCAACCTGAACTAAATACATGTTGAAATGTGTGCATAAGTCCTTTGGTTTAGGCGTGACACTCATTTTCAGTTTTTATTGCTTTAAATGCACTTTCAGTCCGAGTTGAGCCCGTTTTGTGACATGAATGTACCTTCATAGGAATGAGTTGTGTAGTCAAATTAATGCTCATTTAGGCTTCAGGAGGTCAACCTGAACTAAATACATGTTGAAATGTGTGCATAAGTCCTTTGGTTTAGGCGTGACACTCATTTTCAGTTTTTATTGCTTTAAATGCACTTTCAGTCCGAGTTGAGCCCGTTTTGTGACTTTGAATGTACCTTCATAGGAATGAGTTGTGTAGTCAAATTAATGCTCATTTAGGCTTCAGGAGGTCAACCTGAACTAAATACATGTTGAAATGTGTGCATAAGTCCTTTGGTTTAGGCGTGACACTCATTTTGAGTTTTTATTGCTTTAAATGCACTTTCAGGCCTAGTTGAGCACGTTTTGTGACTTTGAATGTACCTTCATAGGAATGACTTGTGTAGTCAAATTAATGCTCATTTAGGCTTCAGGAGGTCAACCTGAACTAAATACATGTTGAAATGTGTGCATAAGTCCTTTGGTTTAGGCGTGACACTCATTTTCAGTTTTTATTGCTTTAAATGCACTTTCAGTCCGAGTTGAGCCCGTTTTGTGACTTTGAATGTACCTTCATAGGAATGAGTTGTGTAGTCAAATTAATGCTCATTTAGGCTTCAGGAGGTCAACCTGAACTAAATACATGTTGAAATGTGTGCATAAGTCCTTTGGTTTAGGCGTGACACTCATTTTGAGATTTTATTGCTTTAAATGCACTTTAAGTCCGAGTTGAGCCCGTTTTTTTACTTTGAATGTTCCTTCATAGGAATGAGTTGTGTAGTCAAATTAATGCTCATTTAGGCTTCAGGAGGTCAACCTGAACTAAATACATTTTGAAATGTGTGCATAAGTCCTTTGGTTTAGGCGTGACACTCATTTTCAGTTTTTATTGCTTTAAATGCACTTTCAGTCCGAGTTGAGCCCGTTTTTTTACTTTGAATGTATCTTCATAGGAATAAGTTGTGTAGTCAAATTAATGGTGATTTAGGCTTCAGGAGGTCAACCTGAACTAAATACATGTTGAAATGTGTGCATAAGTCCTTTGGTTTAGGCGTGACACTCATTTTGAGTTTTTATTGCTTTAAATGCACTTTCAGGCCTAGTTGAGCACGTTTTGTGACTTTGAATGTACCTTCATAGGAATGACTTGTGTAGTCAAATTAATGCTCATTTAGGCTTCAGGAGGTCAACCTGAACTAAATACATTTTGAAATGTGTGCATAAGTCCTTTGGTTTAGGCGTGACACTCATTTTCAGTTTTTATTGCTTTAAATGTACTTTCAGTCCGAGTTGAGCCCGTTTTTTTACTTTGAATGTTCCTTCATAGGAATGAGTTGTGTAGTCAAATTAATGCTCATTTAGGCTTCAGGAGGTCAACCTGAACTAAATACATGTTGAAATGTGTGCATAAGTCCTTTGGTTTAGGCGTGACACTCATTTTGAGATTTTATTGCTTTAAATGCACTTTCAGTCCGAGTTGAGCCCGTTTTTTTACTTTGAATGTTCCTTCATAGGAATGAGTTGTGTAGTCAAATTAATGCTCATTTAGGCTTCAGGAGGTCAACCTGAACTAAATACATTTTGAAATGTGTGCATAAGTCCTTTGGTTTAGGCGTGACACTCATTTTCAGTTTTTATTGCTTTAAATGCACTTTCAGTCCGAGTTGAGCCCGTTTTTTTACTTTGAATGTATCTTCATAGGAATAAGTTGTGTAGTCAAATTAATGGTGATTTAGGCTTCAGGAGGTCAACCTGAACTAAATACATGTTGAAATGTGTGCATAAGTCCTTTGGTTTAGGAGTGACACTCATTTTGAGTTTTTATTGCTTTAAATGCACTTTCAGGCCTAGTTGAGCACGTTTTGTGACTTTGAATGTACCTTCATAGGAATGACTTGTGTAGTCAAATTAATGCTCATTTAGGCTTCAGGAGGTCAACCTGAACTAAATACATGTTGAAATGTGTGCATAAGTCCTTTGGTTTAGGCGTGACACTCATTTTCAGTTTTTATTGCTTTAAATGCACTTTCAGGCCTAGTTGAGCACGTTTTGTGACTTTGAATGTACCTTCATAGGAATGAGTTGTGTAGTCAAATTAATGCTCATTTAGGCTTCAGGAGGTCAACCTGAACTAAATACATTTTGAAATGTGTGCATAAGTCCTTTGGTTTAGGCGTGACACTCATTTTCAGTTTTTATTGCTTTAAATGTACTTTCAGTCCGAGTTGAGCCCGTTTTTTTACTTTGAATGTTCCTTCATAGGAATGAGTTGTGTAGTCAAATTAATGCTCATTTAGGCTTCAGGAGGTCAACCTGAACTAAATACATGTTGTAATGTGTGCATAAGTCCTTTGGTTTATGCGTGACACTCATTTTGAGTTTTTATTGCTTTAAATGCATTTTCAGGCCGAGTAGAGCACGTTTTTTTACTTTGAATGTATCTTCATAGGAATAAGTTGTGTAGTCAAATTAATGCTCATTTAGGCTTCAGGACGTCAACCTGAACTAAATACATGTTGAAATGTGTGCATAAGTCCTTTGGTTTAGGCGTGACACTCATTTTGAGTTTTTATTGCTTTAAATGCACTTTCAGGCCTAGTTGAGCACGTTTTGTGACTTTGAATGTACCTTCATAGGAATGAGTTGTGTAGTCAAATTAATGCTCATTTAGGCTTCAGGAGGTCAACCTGAACTAAATACATGTTGAAATGTGTGCATAAGTCCTTTGGTTTAGGCGTGACAATCATTTTGAGGTTTTATTGCTTTAAATGCACTTTCAGTCCGAGTTGAGCCCGTTTTGTGACTTTGAATGTACCTTCATAGGAATGAGTTGTGTAGTCAAATTAATGCTTATTTTGGCTTCAGGAGGTCAACCTGAACTAAATACTTGTTGAAATGTGTGCATAAGTCCTTTGGTTTAGGCGTGACACTCATTTTCAGTTTTTATTGCTTTAAATGCACTTTCAGTCCGAGTTGAGCCCGTTTTGTGACATGAATGTACCTTCATAGGAATGAGTTGTGTAGTCAAATTAATGCTCATTTAGGCTTCAGGAGGTCAACCTGAACTAAATACATGTTGAAATGTGTGCATAAGTCCTTTGGTTTAGGCGTGACACTCATTTTCAGTTTTTATTGCTTTAAATGCACTTTCAGTCCGAGTTGAGCCCGTTTTGTGACTTTGAATGTACCTTCATAGGAATGAGTTGTGTAGTCAAATTAATGCTCATTTAGGCTTCAGGAGGTCAACCTGAACTAAATACATTTTGAAATGTGTGCATAAGTCCTTTGGTTTAGGCGTGACACTCATTTTCAGTTTTTATTGCTTTAAATGTACTTTCAGTCCGAGTTGAGCCCGTTTTTTTACTTTGAATGTTCCTTCATAGGAATGAGTTGTGTAGTCAAATTAATGCTCATTTAGGCTTCAGGAGGTCAACCTGAACTAAATACATGTTGTAATGTGTGCATAAGTCCTTTGGTTTAGGCGTGACACTCATTTTGAGTTTTTATTGCTTTAAATGCATTTTCAGGCCGAGTAGAGCACGTTTTTTTACTTTGAATGTATCTTCATAGGAATAAGTTGTGTAGTCAAATTAATGCTCATTTAGGCTTCAGGACGTCAACCTGAACTAAATACATGTTGAAATGTGTGCATAAGTCCTTTGGTTTAGGCGTGACACTCATTTTGAGTTTTTATTGCTTTAAATGCACTTTCAGGCCTAGTTGAGCACGTTTTGTGACTTTGAATGTACCTTCATAGGAATGAGTTGTGTAGTCAAATTAATGCTCATTTAGGCTTCAGGAGGTCAACCTGAACTAAATACATGTTGAAATATGTGCATAAGTCCTTTGGTTTAGGCGTGACAATCATTTTGAGGTTTTATTGCTTTAAATGCACTTTCAGTCCGAGTTGAGCCCGTTTTGTGACTTTGAATGTACCTTCATAGGAATGAGTTGTGTAGTCAAATTAATGCTTATTTTGGCTTCAGGAGGTCAACCTGAACTAAATACATGTTGAAATGTGTGCATAAGTCCTTTGGTTTAGGCGTGACACTCATTTTCAGTTTTTATTGCTTTAAATGCACTTTCAGTCCGAGTTGAGCCCGTTTTGTGACATGAATGTACCTTCATAGGAATGAGTTGTGTAGTCAAATTAATGCTCATTTAGGCTTCAGGAGGTCAACCTGAACTAAATACATGTTGAAATGTGTGCATAAGTCCTTTGGTTTAGGCGTGACACTCATTTTCAGTTTTTATTGCTTTAAATGCACTTTCAGTCCGAGTTGAGCCCGTTTTGTGACTTTGAATGTACCTTCATAGGAATGAGTTGTGTAGTCAAATTAATGCTCATTTAGGCTTCAGGAGGTCAACCTGAACTAAATACATGTTGAAATGTGTGCATAAGTCCTTTGGTTTAGGCGTGACACTCATTTTGAGATTTTATTGCTTTAAATGCACTTTCAGTCCGAGTTGAGCCCGTTTTTTTACTTTGAATGTATCTTCATAGGAATAAGTTGTGTAGTCAAATTAATGGTGATTTAGGCTTCAGGAGGTCAACCTGAACTAAATACATGTGGAAATGTGTGCATAAGTCCTTTGGTTTAGGCGTGACACTCATTTTGAGTTTTTATTGCTTTAAATGCACTTTCAGGCCTAGTTGAGCACGTTTTGTGACTTTGAATGTACCTTCATAGGAATGACTTGTGTAGTCAAATTAATGCTCATTTAGGCTTCAGGAGGTCAACCTGAACTAAATACATGTTGAAATGTGTGCATAAGTCCTTTGGTTTAGGCGTGACACTCATTTTCAGTTTTTAATTGCTTTAAATGCACTTTCAGGCCTAGTTGAGCACGTTTTGTGACTTTGAATGTACCTTCATAGGAATGAGTTGTGTAGTCAAATTAATGCTCATTTAGGCTTCAGGAGGTCAACCTGAACTAAATACATTTTGAAATGTGTGCATAAGTCCTTTGGTTTAGGCGTGACACTCATTTTCAGTTTTTATTGCTTTAAATGTACTTTCAGTCCGAGTTGAGCCCGTTTTTTTACTTTGAATGTTCCTTCATAGGAATGAGTTGTGTAGTCAAATTAATGCTCATTTAGGCTTCAGGAGGTCAACCTGAACTAAATACATGTTGAAATGTGTGCATAAGTCCTTTGGTTTAGGCGTGACACTCATTTTGAGATTTAATTGCTTTAAATGCACTTTCAGTCCGAGTTGAGCCCGTTTTTTTACTTTGAATGTTCCTTCATAGGAATGAGTTGTGTAGTCAAATTAATGGTGATTTAGGCTTCAGGAGGTCAACCTGAACTAAATACATGTTGAAATGTGTGCTTAAGTCCTTTGGTTTAGGCGTGACACTCATTTTGAGTTTTTATTGCTTTAAATGCACTTTCAGGCCTAGTTGAGCACGTTTTGTGACATGAATGTACCTTCATAGGAATGAGTTGTGTAGTCAAATTAATGCTCATTTAGGCTTCAGGAGGTCAACCTGAACTAAATACATGTTGAAATGTGTGCATAAGTCCTTTGGTTTAGGCGTGACACTCATTTTCAGTTTTTATTGCTTTAAATGCACTTTCAGTCCGAGTTGAGCCCGTTTTGTGACTTTGAATGTACCTTCATAGGAATGAGGTGTGTAGTCAAATTAATGCTCATTTAGGCTTCAGGAGGTCAACCTGAACTAAATACATGTTGAAATGTGTGCATAAGTCCTTTGGTTTAGGCGTGACACTCATTTTCAGTTTTTATTGCTTTAAATGCACTTTCAGTCCGAGTTGAGCCCGTTTTTTTACTTTGAATGTTCATTCATAGGAATGAGTTGTGTAGTCAAATTAATGCTCATTTAGGCTTCAGGAGGTCAACCTGAACTAAATACATTTTGAAATGTGTGCATAAGTCCTTTGGTTTAGGCGTGACACTCATTTTCAGTTTTTATTGCTTTAAATGCACTTTCAGTCCGAGTTGAGCCCGTTTTTTTACTTTGAATGTATCTTCATAGGAATGAGTTGTGTAGTCAAATTAATGCTCATTTAGGCTTCAGGAGGTCAACCTGAACTAAATAAATGTTGAAATGTGTGCATAAGTCATTTGGTCTAGGCGTGACACTCATTATGAACCATTGATGAAATAAGTTTTATTTTTAAAAAAGCCAAAAAATGTGAAAGGGACGAAATTACAAATGTCCTGTGTGTTTCACATAGAGTACATACAGGCCAGCGATCCCGCTCCCTCTCTTTCTCTGTGACACACACGCTTCCGAGCGCGCCAGCACGCAGCAAGCACACACACAAACGCACGCACACACACTCACACAAACGTACGCACAGACGAGCACGTATCGTAAACAACACACCAACGATGATTTAGATCAAAGAAACACTCACACATGTATGGGCACACGATCACGCGCGCGCAAACACACACACAAACTCATGAGAGGCACACACATCCGCACACGCTACGCATGTAAACAACATTTGGACACTGATTGAAGATCAAAGACTAACCCACGTGGAAGACTGAAAGATGCACAGCCAATCACCTAGGCTTTGCATCTTTTCACCTCCCCCTGCTCTCACACCACGTGGGCTAGATCCACTCGGGCTGTCATTGGTGGACGTCGTCGGTGTCAGAACAAATCAAGTGCAAGCAAAAGTTAAAACCTCCGAGTAATTCGTCATTTTTATCCGAATATAGTACTTTTTTGGGGGGGGGTGCGCACAACACACACACGCACACACACACACGCACGCACCCACACAAACACACACAAACACACGAACACACCTACACACTCTCACACACGCACGCACACATACACTAGCACGCATCGGAAACAACACTTTAGACGTTGAAATGTGTGCAGACGTCCTTTGGTTTAGGCATGACACTCAATTTTAGTTTTTATTGATTCAAATGCATTTTCAGACAGAGCAGGGCACTTACTGACTTTGAATGTATCTTCATGGGAATGAGTTGTGTGATCAAATTAATGCTCATTTAGGCTTCAGGAGATCAACCTAAACTAAATACATGTTGAAATGTGTGCATAAGTCCTTTGATTTAGGCGTGAAACTCATTTTGAGATTTTATTGCTTTAAATGCACTTTCAGGCCTAGTTGAGCACGTTTTGTGAATTTGAATGTACCTTCATAGGAATGAGTTGTATAGACAAAATAATGCTCATTTAGGCTTCAGAATGTCAACCTGAACTAAATACATGTTGAAATGTGTGTATAAATCCTTTGGTTTAGGCGTGACACTCATTTTCAGTTTTTATTGCTTTAAATGCACTTTCAGTCCGAGTTGAGCCCGTTTTTTTACTTTGAATGTATCTTCATAGGAATAAGTTGTGAAGTCAAATTAATGCTCATTTAGGCTTCAGGACGTCAACCTGAACTAAATACATGTTGAAATGTGTGCATAAGTCCTTTGGTTTAGGCGTGACACTCATTTTGAGATTTTATTGCTTTAAATGCACTTTCAGTCCGAGTTGAGCCCGTTTTTTTACTTTGAATGTATCTTCATAGGAATAAGTTGTGTAGTCAAATTAATGGTGATTTAGGCTTCAGGAGGTCAAACTGAACTAAATACATGTTGAAATGTGTGCATAAGTCCTTTGGTTTAGGCGTGACACTCATTTTGAGTTTTTATTGCTTTAAATGCACTTTCATGCCTAGTTGAGCACGTTTTGTGACTTTGAATGTACCTTCATAGGAATGACTTGTGTAGTCAAATTAATGCTCATTTAGGCTTCAGGAGGTTAACCTGAACTAAATACATGTTGAAATGTGTGCATAAGTCCTTTGGTTTAGGCGTGACACTCATTTTCAGTTTTTATTGCTTTAAATGCACTTTCAGTCCGAGTTGAGCCCGTTTTGTGACTTTGAATGTACCTTCATAGGAATGAGTTGTGTAGTCAAATTAATGCTCATTTAGGCTTCAGGAGGTCAACCTGAACTAAATACATGTTGAAATGTGTGCATAAGTCCTTTGGTTTAGGCGTGACACTCATTTTGAGTTTTTATTGCTTTAAATGCACTTTCAGGCCTAGTTGAGCACGTTTTGTGACTTTGAATGTTCCTTCATAGGAATGAGTTGTGTGGTCAAATTAACGCTCATTTGGGCTTCAGGAGGTCAACCTGAACTAAATAAATGTTGAAATGTGTGCATAAGTCATTTGGTCTAGGCGTGACACTCATTATGAACCATTGATGAAATAAGTTTTATTTTTAAAAAAGCCAAAAAATGTGAAAGGGACGAAATTACAAATGTCCTGTGTGTTTCACATAGAGTACATACAGGCCAGCGATCCCGCTCCCTCTCTTTCTCTGTGACACACACGCTTCCGAGCGCGCCAGCACGCAGCAAGCACACACACAAACGCACGCACACACACTCACACAAACGTACGCACAGACGAGCACGTATCGTAAACAACACACCAACGATGATTTAGATCAAAGAAACACTCACACATGTATGGGCACACGATCACGCGCGCGCAAACACACACACAAACTCATGAGAGGCACACACATCCGCACACGCTACGCATGTAAACAACATTTGGACACTGATTGAAGATCAAAGACTAACCCACGTGGAAGACTGAAAGATGCACAGCCAATCACCTAGGCTTTGCATCTTTTCACCTCCCCCTGCTCTCACACCACGTGGGCTAGATCCACTCGGGCTGTCATTGGTGGACGTCGTCGGTGTCAGAACAAATCAAGTGCAAGCAAAAGTTAAAACCTCCGAGTAATTCGTCATTTTTATCCGAATATAGTACTTTTTTGGGGGGGGGTGCGCACAACACACACACGCACACACACACACGCACGCACCCACACAAACACACACAAACACACGAACACACCTACACACTCTCACACACGCACGCACACATACACTAGCACGCATCGGAAACAACACTTTAGACGTTGAAATGTGTGCAGACGTCCTTTGGTTTAGGCATGACACTCAATTTTAGTTTTTATTGATTCAAATGCATTTTCAGACAGAGCAGGGCACTTACTGACTTTGAATGTATCTTCATGGGAATGAGTTGTGTGATCAAATTAATGCTCATTTAGGCTTCAGGAGATCAACCTAAACTAAATACATGTTGAAATGTGTGCATAAGTCCTTTGATTTAGGCGTGAAACTCATTTTGAGATTTTATTGCTTTAAATGCACTTTCAGGCCTAGTTGAGCACGTTTTGTGAATTTGAATGTACCTTCATAGGAATGAGTTGTATAGACAAAATAATGCTCATTTAGGCTTCAGAATGTCAACCTGAACTAAATACATGTTGAAATGTGTGTATAAATCCTTTGGTTTAGGCGTGACACTCATTTTCAGTTTTTATTGCTTTAAATGCACTTTCAGTCCGAGTTGAGCCCGTTTTTTTACTTTGAATGTATCTTCATAGGAATAAGTTGTGAAGTCAAATTAATGCTCATTTAGGCTTCAGGACGTCAACCTGAACTAAATACATGTTGAAATGTGTGCATAAGTCCTTTGGTTTAGGCGTGACACTCATTTTGAGATTTTATTGCTTTAAATGCACTTTCAGTCCGAGTTGAGCCCGTTTTTTTACTTTGAATGTATCTTCATAGGAATAAGTTGTGTAGTCAAATTAATGGTGATTTAGGCTTCAGGAGGTCAACCTGAACTAAATACATGTTGAAATGTGTGCATAAGTCCTTTGGTTTAGGCGTGACACTCATTTTGAGTTTTTATTGCTTTAAATGCACTTTCAGGCCTAGTTGAGCACGTTTTGTGACTTTGAATGTTCCTTCATAGGAATGAGTTGTGTGGTCAAATTAACGCTCATTTGGGCTTCAGGAGGTCAACCTGAACTAAATAAATGTTGAAATGTGTGCATAAGTCATTTGGTCTAGGCGTGACACTCATTATGAACCATTGATGAAATAAGTTTTATTTTTAAAAAAGCCAAAAAATGTGAAAGGGACGAAATTACAAATGTCCTGTGTGTTTCACATAGAGTACATACAGGCCAGCGATCCCGCTCCCTCTCTTTCTCTGTGACACACACGCTTCCGAGCGCGCCAGCACGCAGCAAGCACACACACAAACGCACGCACACACACTCACACAAACGTACGCACAGACGAGCACGTATCGTAAACAACACACCAACGATGATTTAGATCAAAGAAACACTCACACATGTATGGGCACACGATCACGCGCGCGCAAACACACACACAAACTCATGAGAGGCACACACATCCGCACACGCTACGCATGTAAACAACATTTGGACACTGATTGAAGATCAAAGACTAACCCACGTGGAAGACTGAAAGATGCACAGCCAATCACCTAGGCTTTGCATCTTTTCACCTCCCCCTGCTCTCACACCACGTGGGCTAGATCCACTCGGGCTGTCATTGGTGGACGTCGTCGGTGTCAGAACAAATCAAGTGCAAGCAAAAGTTAAAACCTCCGAGTAATTCGTCATTTTTATCCGAATATAGTACTTTTTTGGGGGGGGGTGCGCACAACACACACACGCACACACACACACGCACGCACCCACACAAACACACACAAACACACGAACACACCTACACACTCTCACACACGCACGCACACATACACTAGCACGCATCGGAAACAACACTTTAGACGTTGAAATGTGTGCAGACGTCCTTTGGTTTAGGCATGACACTCAATTTTAGTTTTTATTGATTCAAATGCATTTTCAGACAGAGCAGGGCACTTACTGACTTTGAATGTATCTTCATGGGAATGAGTTGTGTGATCAAATTAATGCTCATTTAGGCTTCAGGAGATCAACCTAAACTAAATACATGTTGAAATGTGTGCATAAGTCCTTTGATTTAGGCGTGAAACTCATTTTGAGATTTTATTGCTTTAAATGCACTTTCAGGCCTAGTTGAGCACGTTTTGTGAATTTGAATGTACCTTCATAGGAATGAGTTGTATAGACAAAATAATGCTCATTTAGGCTTCAGAATGTCAACCTGAACTAAATACATGTTGAAATGTGTGTATAAATCCTTTGGTTTAGGCGTGACACTCATTTTCAGTTTTTATTGCTTTAAATGCACTTTCAGTCCGAGTTGAGCCCGTTTTTTTACTTTGAATGTATCTTCATAGGAATAAGTTGTGAAGTCAAATTAATGCTCATTTAGGCTTCAGGACGTCAACCTGAACTAAATACATGTTGAAATGTGTGCATAAGTCCTTTGGTTTAGGCGTGACACTCATTTTGAGATTTTATTGCTTTAAATGCACTTTCAGTCCGAGTTGAGCCCGTTTTTTTACTTTGAATGTATCTTCATAGGAATAAGTTGTGTAGTCAAATTAATGGTGATTTAGGCTTCAGGAGGTCAACCTGAACTAAATACATGTTGAAATGTGTGCATAAGTCCTTTGGTTTAGGCGTGACACTCATTTTGAGTTTTTATTGCTTTAAATGCACTTTCAGGCCTAGTTGAGCACGTTTTGTGACTTTGAATGTACCTTCATAGGAATGACTTGTGTAGTCAAATTAATGCTCATTTAGGCTTCAGGAGGTTAACCTGAACTAAATACATGTTGAAATGTGTGCATAAGTCCTTTGGTTTAGGCGTGACACTCATTTTCAGTTTTTATTGCTTTAAATGCACTTTCAGTCCGAGTTGAGCCCGTTTTGTGACTTTGAATGTACCTTCATAGGAATGAGTTGTGTAGTCAAATTAATGCTCATTTAGGCTTCAGGAGGTCAACCTGAACTAAATACATGTTGAAATGTGTGCATAAGTCCTTTGGTTTAGGCGTGACACTCATTTTCAGTTTTTATTGCTTTAAATGCACTTTCAGTCCGAGTTGAGCCCGTTTTGTGACATGAATGTACCTTCATAGGAATGAGTTGTGTAGTCAAATTAATGCTCATTTAGGCTTCAGGAGGTCAACCTGAACTAAATACATGTTGAAATGTGTGCATAAGTCCTTTGGTTTAGGCGTGACACTCATTTTCAGTTTTTATTGCTTTAAATGCACTTTCAGTCCGAGTTGAGCCCGTTTTGTGACTTTGAATGTACCTTCATAGGAATGAGTTGTGTAGTCAAATTAATGCTCATTTAGGCTTCAGGAGGTCAACCTGAACTAAATACATGTTGAAATGTGTGCATAAGTCCTTTGGTTTAGGCGTGACACTCATTTTGAGATTTTATTGCTTTAAATGCACTTTAAGTCCGAGTTGAGCCCGTTTTTTTACTTTGAATGTTCCTTCATAGGAATGAGTTGTGTAGTCAAATTAATGCTCATTTAGGCTTCAGGAGGTCAACCTGAACTAAATACATGTTGAAATGTGTGCATAAGTCCTTTGGTTTAGGCGTGACACTCATTTTCAGTTTTTATTGCTTTAAATGCACTTTCAGGCCTAGTTGAGCACGTTTTGTGACTTTGAATGTACCTTCATAGGAATGAGTTGTGTAGTCAAATTAATGCTCATTTAGGCTTCAGGAGGTCAACCTGAACTAAATACATTTTGAAATGTGTGCATAAGTCCTTTGGTTTAGGCGTGACACTCATTTTGAGATTTTATTGCTTTAAATGCACTTTCAGTCCGAGTTGAGCCCGTTTTTTTACTTTGAATGTTCCTTCATAGGAATGAGTTGTGTAGTCAAATTAATGCTCATTTAGGCTTCAGGAGGTCAACCTGAACTAAATACATGTTGAAATGTGTGCATAAGTCCTTTGGTTTAGGCGTGACACTCATTTTCAGTTTTTATTGCTTTAAATGCACTTTCAGTCCGAGTTGAGCCCGTTTTGTGACATGAATGTACCTTCATAGGAATGAGTTGTGTAGTCAAATTAATGCTCATTTAGGCTTCAGGAGGTCAACCTGAACTAAATACATGTTGAAATGTGTGCATAAGTCCTTTGGTTTAGGCGTGACACTCATTTTCAGTTTTTATTGCTTTAAATGCACTTTCAGTCCGAGTTGAGCACGTTTTGTGACTTTGAATGTACCTTCATAGGAATGAGTTGTGTAGTCAAATTAATGCTCATTTAGGCTTCAGGAGGTCAACCTGAACTAAATACATGTTGAAATGTGTGCATAAGTCCTTTGGTTTAGGCGTGACACTCATTTTGAGATTTTATTGCTTTAAATGCACTTTAAGTCCGAGTTGAGCCCGTTTTTTTACTTTGAATGTTCCTTCATAGGAATGAGTTGTGTAGTCAAATTAATGCTCATTTAGGCTTCAGGAGGTCAACCTGAACTAAATACATGTTGAAATGTGTGCATAAGTCCTTTGGTTTAGGCGTGACACTCATTTTCAGTTTTTATTGCTTTAAATGCACTTTCAGGCCTAGTTGAGCACGTTTTGTGACTTTGAATGTACCTTCATAGGAATGAGTTGTGTAGTCAAATTAATGCTCATTTAGGCTTCAGGAGGTCAACCTGAACTAAATACATTTTGAAATGTGTGCATAAGTCCTTTGGTTTAGGCGTGACACTCATTTTCAGTTTTTATTGCTTTAAATGTACTTTCAGTCCGAGTTGAGCCCGTTTTTTTACTTTGAATGTTCCTTCATAGGAATGAGTTGTGTAGTCAAATTAATGCTCATTTAGGCTTCAGGAGGTCAACCTGAACTAAATACATGTTGAAATGTGTGCATAAGTCCTTTGGTTTAGGCGTGACACTCATTTTGAGATTTTATTGCTTTAAATGCACTTTCAGTCCGAGTTGAGCCCGTTTTTTTACTTTGAATGTTCCTTCATAGGAATGAGTTGTGTAGTCAAATTAATGCTCATTTAGGCTTCAGGAGGTCAACCTGAACTAAATACATGTTGAAATGTGTGCATAAGTCCTTTGGTTTAGGCGTGACACTCATTTTCAGTTTTTATTGCTTTAAATGCACTTTCAGTCCGAGTTGAGCCCGTTTTGTGACTTTGAATGTACCTTCATAGGAATGAGTTGTGTAGTCAAATTAATGCTCATTTAGGCTTCAGGAGGTCAACCTGAACTAAATACATGTTGTAATGTGTGCATAAGTCCTTTGGTTTAGGCGTGACACTCATTTTGAGTTTTTATTGCTTTAAATGCATTTTCAGGCCGAGTAGAGCACGTTTTTTTACTTTGAATGTATCTTCATAGGAATAAGTTGTGTAGTCAAATTAATGCTCATTTAGGCTTCAGGACGTCAACCTGAACTAAATACATGTTGAAATGTGTGCATAAGTCCTTTGGTTTAGGCGTGACACTCATTTTGAGTTTTTATTGCTTTAAATGCACTTTCAGGCCTAGTTGAGCACGTTTTGTGACTTTGAATGTACCTTCATAGGAATGAGTTGTGTAGTCAAATTAATGCTCATTTAGGCTTCAGGAGGTCAACCTGAACTAAATACATGTTGAAATGTGTGCATAAGTCCTTTGGTTTAGGCGTGACACTCATTTTCAGTTTTTATTGCTTTAAATGCACTTTCAGTCCGAGTTGAGCCCGTTTTGTGACTTTGAATGTACCTTCATAGGAATGAGTTGTGTAGTCAAATTAATGCTCATTTAGGCTTCAGGAGGTCAACCTGAACTAAATACATGTTGAAATGTGTGCATAAGTCCTTTGGTTTAGGCGTGACACTCATTTTCAGTTTTTATTGCTTTAAATGCACTTTCAGTCCGAGTTGAGCCCGTTTTGTGACATGAATGTACCTTCATAGGAATGAGTTGTGTAGTCAAATTAATGCTCATTTAGGCTTCAGGAGGTCAACCTGAACTAAATACATGTTGAAATGTGTGCATAAGTCCTTTGGTTTAGGCGTGACACTCATTTTCAGTTTTTATATCTTTAAATGCACTTTCAGTCCGAGTTGAGCCCGTTTTGTGACTTTGAATGTACCTTCATAGGAATGAGTTGTGTAGTCAAATTAATGCTCATTTAGGCTTCAGGAGGTCAACCTGAACTAAATACATGTTGAAATGTGTGCATAAGTCCTTTGGTTTAGGCGTGACACTCATTTTGAGTTTTTATTGCTTTAAATGCACTTTCAGGCCTAGTTGAGCACGTTTTGTGACTTTGAATGTACCTTCATAGGAATGACTTGTGTAGTCAAATTAATGCTCATTTAGGCTTCAGGAGGTCAACCTGAACTAAATACATGTTGAAATGTGTGCATAAGTCCTTTGGTTTAGGCGTGACACTCATTTTCAGTTTTTATTGCTTTAAATGCACTTTCAGTCCGAGTTGAGCCCGTTTTGTGACTTTGAATGTACCTTCATAGGAATGAGTTGTGTAGTCAAATTAATGCTCATTTAGGCTTCAGGAGGTCAACCTGAACTAAATACATGTTGAAATGTGTGCATAAGTCCTTTGGTTTAGGCGTGACACTCATTTTGAGATTTTATTGCTTTAAATGCACTTTAAGTCCGAGTTGAGCCCGTTTTTTTACTTTGAATGTTCCTTCATAGGAATGAGTTGTGTAGTCAAATTAATGCTCATTTAGGCTTCAGGAGGTCAACCTGAACTAAATACATTTTGAAATGTGTGCATAAGTCCTTTGGTTTAGGCGTGACACTCATTTTCAGTTTTTATTGCTTTAAATGCACTTTCAGTCCGAGTTGAGCCCGTTTTTTTACTTTGAATGTATCTTCATAGGAATAAGTTGTGTAGTCAAATTAATGGTGATTTAGGCTTCAGGAGGTCAACCTGAACTAAATACATGTTGAAATGTGTGCATAAGTCCTTTGGTTTAGGCGTGACACTCATTTTGAGTTTTTATTGCTTTAAATGCACTTTCAGGCCTAGTTGAGCACGTTTTGTGACTTTGAATGTACCTTCATAGGAATGACTTGTGTAGTCAAATTAATGCTCATTTAGGCTTCAGGAGGTCAACCTGAACTAAATACATTTTGAAATGTGTGCATAAGTCCTTTGGTTTAGGCGTGACACTCATTTTCAGTTTTTATTGCTTTAAATGTACTTTCAGTCCGAGTTGAGCCCGTTTTTTTACTTTGAATGTTCCTTCATAGGAATGAGTTGTGTAGTCAAATTAATGCTCATTTAGGCTTCAGGAGGTCAACCTGAACTAAATACATGTTGAAATGTGTGCATAAGTCCTTTGGTTTAGGCGTGACACTCATTTTGAGATTTTATTGCTTTAAATGCACTTTCAGTCCGAGTTGAGCCCGTTTTTTTACTTTGAATGTTCCTTCATAGGAATGAGTTGTGTAGTCAAATTAATGCTCATTTAGGCTTCAGGAGGTCAACCTGAACTAAATACATTTTGAAATGTGTGCATAAGTCCTTTGGTTTAGGCGTGACACTCATTTTCAGTTTTTATTGCTTTAAATGCACTTTCAGTCCGAGTTGAGCCCGTTTTTTTACTTTGAATGTATCTTCATAGGAATAAGTTGTGTAGTCAAATTAATGGTGATTTAGGCTTCAGGAGGTCAACCTGAACTAAATACATGTTGAAATGTGTGCATAAGTCCTTTGGTTTAGGAGTGACACTCATTTTGAGTTTTTATTGCTTTAAATGCACTTTCAGGCCTAGTTGAGCACGTTTTGTGACTTTGAATGTACCTTCATAGGAATGACTTGTGTAGTCAAATTAATGCTCATTTAGGCTTCAGGAGGTCAACCTGAACTAAATACATGTTGAAATGTGTGCATAAGTCCTTTGGTTTAGGCGTGACACTCATTTTCAGTTTTTATTGCTTTAAATGCACTTTCAGGCCTAGTTGAGCACGTTTTGTGACTTTGAATGTACCTTCATAGGAATGAGTTGTGTAGTCAAATTAATGCTCATTTAGGCTTCAGGAGGTCAACCTGAACTAAATACATTTTGAAATGTGTGCATAAGTCCTTTGGTTTAGGCGTGACACTCATTTTCAGTTTTTATTGCTTTAAATGTACTTTCAGTCCGAGTTGAGCCCGTTTTTTTACTTTGAATGTTCCTTCATAGGAATGAGTTGTGTAGTCAAATTAATGCTCATTTAGGCTTCAGGAGGTCAACCTGAACTAAATACATGTTGTAATGTGTGCATAAGTCCTTTGGTTTATGCGTGACACTCATTTTGAGTTTTTATTGCTTTAAATGCATTTTCAGGCCGAGTAGAGCACGTTTTTTTACTTTGAATGTATCTTCATAGGAATAAGTTGTGTAGTCAAATTAATGCTCATTTAGGCTTCAGGACGTCAACCTGAACTAAATACATGTTGAAATGTGTGCATAAGTCCTTTGGTTTAGGCGTGACACTCATTTTGAGTTTTTATTGCTTTAAATGCACTTTCAGGCCTAGTTGAGCACGTTTTGTGACTTTGAATGTACCTTCATAGGAATGAGTTGTGTAGTCAAATTAATGCTCATTTAGGCTTCAGGAGGTCAACCTGAACTAAATACATGTTGAAATGTGTGCATAAGTCCTTTGGTTTAGGCGTGACAATCATTTTGAGGTTTTATTGCTTTAAATGCACTTTCAGTCCGAGTTGAGCCCGTTTTGTGACTTTGAATGTACCTTCATAGGAATGAGTTGTGTAGTCAAATTAATGCTTATTTTGGCTTCAGGAGGTCAACCTGAACTAAATACATGTTGAAATGTGTGCATAAGTCCTTTGGTTTAGGCGTGACACTCATTTTCAGTTTTTATTGCTTTAAATGCACTTTCAGTCCGAGTTGAGCCCGTTTTGTGACATGAATGTACCTTCATAGGAATGAGTTGTGTAGTCAAATTAATGCTCATTTAGGCTTCAGGAGGTCAACCTGAACTAAATACATGTTGAAATGTGTGCATAAGTCCTTTGGTTTAGGCGTGACACTCATTTTCAGTTTTTATTGCTTTAAATGCACTTTCAGTCCGAGTTGAGCCCGTTTTGTGACTTTGAATGTACCTTCATAGGAATGAGTTGTGTAGTCAAATTAATGCTCATTTAGGCTTCAGGAGGTCAACCTGAACTACAGTAAATACATTTTGAAATGTGTGCATAAGTCCTTTGGTTTAGGCGTGACACTCATTTTCAGTTTTTATTGCTTTAAATGTACTTTCAGTCCGAGTTGAGCCCGTTTTTTTACTTTGAATGTTCCTTCATAGGAATGAGTTGTGTAGTCAAATTAATGCTCATTTAGGCTTCAGGAGGTCAACCTGAACTAAATACATGTTGTAATGTGTGCATAAGTCCTTTGGTTTAGGCGTGACACTCATTTTGAGTTTTTATTGCTTTAAATGCATTTTCAGGCCGAGTAGAGCACGTTTTTTTACTTTGAATGTATCTTCATAGGAATAAGTTGTGTAGTCAAATTAATGCTCATTTAGGCTTCAGGACGTCAACCTGAACTAAATACATGTTGAAATGTGTGCATAAGTCCTTTGGTTTAGGCGTGACACTCATTTTGAGTTTTTATTGCTTTAAATGCACTTTCAGGCCTAGTTGAGCACGTTTTGTGACTTTGAATGTACCTTCATAGGAATGAGTTGTGTAGTCAAATTAATGCTCATTTAGGCTTCAGGAGGTCAACCTGAACTAAATACATGTTGAAATATGTGCATAAGTCCTTTGGTTTAGGCGTGACAATCATTTTGAGGTTTTATTGCTTTAAATGCACTTTCAGTCCGAGTTGAGCCCGTTTTGTGACTTTGAATGTACCTTCATAGGAATGAGTTGTGTAGTCAAATTAATGCTTATTTTGGCTTCAGGAGGTCAACCTGAACTAAATACATGTTGAAATGTGTGCATAAGTCCTTTGGTTTAGGCGTGACACTCATTTTCAGTTTTTATTGCTTTAAATGCACTTTCAGTCCGAGTTGAGCCCGTTTTGTGACATGAATGTACCTTCATAGGAATGAGTTGTGTAGTCAAATTAATGCTCATTTAGGCTTCAGGAGGTCAACCTGAACTAAATACATGTTGAAATGTGTGCATAAGTCCTTTGGTTTAGGCGTGACACTCATTTTCAGTTTTTATTGCTTTAAATGCACTTTCAGTCCGAGTTGAGCCCGTTTTGTGACTTTGAATGTACCTTCATAGGAATGAGTTGTGTAGTCAAATTAATGCTCATTTAGGCTTCAGGAGGTCAACCTGAACTAAATACATGTTGAAATGTGTGCATAAGTCCTTTGGTTTAGGCGTGACACTCATTTTGAGATTTTATTGCTTTAAATGCACTTTCAGTCCGAGTTGAGCCCGTTTTTTTACTTTGAATGTATCTTCATAGGAATAAGTTGTGTAGTCAAATTAATGGTGATTTAGGCTTCAGGAGGTCAACCTGAACTAAATACATGTGGAAATGTGTGCATAAGTCCTTTGGTTTAGGCGTGACACTCATTTTGAGTTTTTATTGCTTTAAATGCACTTTCAGGCCTAGTTGAGCACGTTTTGTGACTTTGAATGTACCTTCATAGGAATGACTTGTGTAGTCAAATTAATGCTCATTTAGGCTTCAGGAGGTCAACCTGAACTAAATACATGTTGAAATGTGTGCATAAGTCCTTTGGTTTAGGCGTGACACTCATTTTCAGTTTTTAATTGCTTTAAATGCACTTTCAGGCCTAGTTGAGCACGTTTTGTGACTTTGAATGTACCTTCATAGGAATGAGTTGTGTAGTCAAATTAATGCTCATTTAGGCTTCAGGAGGTCAACCTGAACTAAATACATTTTGAAATGTGTGCATAAGTCCTTTGGTTTAGGCGTGACACTCATTTTCAGTTTTTATTGCTTTAAATGTACTTTCAGTCCGAGTTGAGCCCGTTTTTTTACTTTGAATGTTCCTTCATAGGAATGAGTTGTGTAGTCAAATTAATGCTCATTTAGGCTTCAGGAGGTCAACCTGAACTAAATACATGTTGAAATGTGTGCATAAGTCCTTTGGTTTAGGCGTGACACTCATTTTGAGATTTAATTGCTTTAAATGCACTTTCAGTCCGAGTTGAGCCCGTTTTTTTACTTTGAATGTTCCTTCATAGGAATGAGTTGTGTAGTCAAATTAATGGTGATTTAGGCTTCAGGAGGTCAACCTGAATTAAATACATGTTGAAATGTGTGCTTAAGTCCTTTGGTTTAGGCGTGACACTCATTTTGAGTTTTTATTGCTTTAAATGCACTTTCAGGCCTAGTTGAGCACGTTTTGTGACTTTGAATGTACCTTCATAGGAATGAGTTGTGTAGTCAAATTAATGCTCATTTAGGCTTCAGGAGGTCAACCTGAACTAAATACATGTTGAAATGTGTGCATAAGTCCTTTGGTTTAGGCGTGACACTCATTTTCAGTTTTTATTGCTTTAAATGCACTTTCAGTCCGAGTTGAGCCCGTTTTGTGACTTTGAATGTACCTTCATAGGAATGAGTTGTGTAGTCAAATTAATGCTCATTTAGGCTTCAGGAGGTCAACCTGAACTAAATACATGTTGAAATGTGTGCATAAGTCCTTTGGTTTAGGCGTGACACTCATTTTCAGTTTTTATTGCTTTAAATGCACTTTCAGTCCGAGTTGAGCCCGTTTTTTTACTTTGAATGTTCCTTCATAGGAATGAGTTGTGTAGTCAAATTAATGCTCATTTAGGCTTCAGGAGGTCAACCTGAACTAAATACATTTTGAAATGTGTGCATAAGTCCTTTGGTTTAGGCGTGACACTCATTTTCAGTTTTTATTGCTTTAAATGCACTTTCAGTCCGAGTTGAGCCCGTTTTTTTACTTTGAATGTATCTTCATAGGAATGAGTTGTGTAGTCAAATTAATGCTCATTTAGGCTTCAGGAGGTCAACCTGAACTAAATAAATGTTGAAATGTGTGCATAAGTCATTTGGTCTAGACGTGACACTCATTATGAACCATTGATGAAATAAGTTTTATTTTTAAAAAAGCCAAAAAATGTGAAAGGGACGAAATTACAAATGTCCTGTGTGTTTCACATAGAGTATATACAGGCCAGCGATCCCGCTCCCTCTCTTTCTCTGTGACACACACGCTTCCGAGCGCGCCAGCACGCAGCAAGCACACACACAAACGCACGCACACACACTCACACAAACGTACGCACAGACGAGCACGTATCGTAAACAACACACCAACGATGATTTAGATCAAAGAAACACTCACACATGTATGGGCACACGATCACGCGCGCGCAAACACACACACAAACTCATGAGAGGCACACACATCCGCACACGCTACGCATGTAAACAACATTTGGACACTGATTGAAGATCAAAGACTAACCCACGTGGAAGACTGAAAGATGCACAGCCAATCACCTAGGCTTTGCATCTTTTCACCTCCCCCTGCTCTCACACCACGTGGGCTAGATCCACTCGGGCTGTCATTGGTGGACGTCGTCGGTGTCAGAACAAATCAAGTGCAAGCAAAAGTTAAAACCTCCGAGTAATTCGTCATTTTTATCCGAATACAGTACTTTTTTGGGGGGGGGGTGCGCACAACACACACACGCACACACACACACGCACGCACCCACACAAACACACACAAACACACGAACACACCTACACACTCTCACACACGCACGCACACATACACTAGCACGCATCGGAAACAACACTTTAGACGTTGAAATGTGTGCAGACGTCCTTTGGTTTAGGCATGACACTCAATTTTAGTTTTTATTGATTCAAATGCATTTTCAGACAGAGCAGGGCACTTACTGACTTTGAATGTATCTTCATGGGAATGAGTTGTGTGATCAAATTAATGCTCATTTAGGCTTCAGGAGATCAACCTAAACTAAATACATGTTGAAATGTGTGCATAAGTCCTTTGATTTAGGCGTGAAACTCATTTTGAGATTTTATTGCTTTAAATGCACTTTCAGGCCTAGTTGAGCACGTTTTGTGAATTTGAATGTACCTTCATAGGAATGAGTTGTATAGACAAAATAATGCTCATTTAGGCTTCAGAATGTCAACCTGAACTAAATACATGTTGAAATGTGTGTATAAATCCTTTGGTTTAGGCGTGACACTCATTTTCAGTTTTTATTGCTTTAAATGCACTTTCAGTCCGAGTTGAGCCCGTTTTTTTACTTTGAATGTATCTTCATAGGAATAAGTTGTGAAGTCAAATTAATGCTCATTTAGGCTTCAGGACGTCAACCTGAACTAAATACATGTTGAAATGTGTGCATAAGTCCTTTGGTTTAGGCGTGACACTCATTTTGAGATTTTATTGCTTTAAATGCACTTTCAGTCCGAGTTGAGCCCGTTTTTTTACTTTGAATGTATCTTCATAGGAATAAGTTGTGTAGTCAAATTAATGGTGATTTAGGCTTCAGGAGGTCAACCTGAACTAAATACATGTTGAAATGTGTGCATAAGTCCTTTGGTTTAGGCGTGACACTCATTTTGAGTTTTTATTGCTTTAAATGCACTTTCAGGCCTAGTTGAGCACGTTTTGTGACTTTGAATGTACCTTCATAGGAATGACTTGTGTAGTCAAATTAATGCTCATTTAGGCTTCAGGAGGTCAACCTGAACTAAATACATGTTGAAATGTGTGCATAAGTCCTTTGGTTTAGGCGTGACACTCATTTTCAGTTTTTATTGCTTTAAATGCACTTTCAGTCCGAGTTGAGCCCGTTTTGTGACTTTGAATGTACCTTCATAGGAATGAGTTGTGTAGTCAAATTAATGCTCATTTAGGCTTCAGGAGGTCAACCTGAACTAAATACATGTTGAAATGTGTGCATAAGTCCTTTGGTTTAGGCGTGACACTCATTTTCAGTTTTTATTGCTTTAAATGCACTTTCAGTCCGAGTTGAGCCCGTTTTGTGACATGAATGTACCTTCATAGGAATGAGTTGTGTAGTCAAATTAATGCTCATTTAGGCTTCAGGAGGTCAACCTGAACTAAATACATGTTGAAATGTGTGCATAAGTCCTTTGGTTTAGGCGTGACACTCATTTTCAGTTTTTATTGCTTTAAATGCACTTTCAGTCCGAGTTGAGCCCGTTTTGTGACTTTGAATGTACCTTCATAGGAATGAGTTGTGTAGTCAAATTAATGCTCATTTAGGCTTCAGGAGGTCAACCTGAACTAAATACATGTTGAAATGTGTGCATAAGTCCATTGGTTTAGGCGTGACACTCATTTTGAGATTTTATTGCTTTAAATGCACTTTAAGTCCGAGTTGAGCCCGTTTTTTTACTTTGAATGTTCCTTCATAGGAATGAGTTGTGTAGTCAAATTAATGCTCATTTAGGCTTCAGGAGGTCAACCTGAACTAAATACATGTTAAAATGTGTGCATAAGTCCTTTGGTTTAGGCGTGACACTCATTTTCAGTTTTTATTGCTTTAAATGCACTTTCAGGCCTAGTTGAGCACGTTTTGTGACTTTGAATGTACTGTACCTTCATAGGAATGAGTTGTGTAGTCAAATTAATGCTCATTTAGGCTTCAGGAGGTCAACCTGAACTAAATACATGTTGAAATGTGTGTATAAATCCTTTGGTTTAGGCGTGACACTCATTTTCAGTTTTTATTGCTTTAAATGCACTTTCAGTCCGAGTTGAGCCCGTTTTTTTACTTTGAATGTATCTTCATAGGAATAAGTTGTGAAGTCAAATTAATGCTCATTTAGGCTTCAGGACGTCAACCTGAACTAAATACATGTTGAAATGTGTGCATAAGTCCTTTGGTTTAGGCGTGACACTCATTTTGAGATTTTATTGCTTTAAATGCACTTTCAGTCCGAGTTGAGCCCGTTTTTTTACTTTGAATGTATCTTCATAGGAATAAGTTGTGTAGTCAAATTAATGGTGATTTAGGCTTCAGGAGGTCAACCTGAACTAAATACATGTTGAAATGTGTGCATAAGTCCTTTGGTTTAGGCGTGACACTCATTTTCAGTTTTTATTGCTTTAAATGCACTTTCAGTCCGAGTTGAGCCCGTTTTGTGACATGAATGTACCTTCATAGGAATGAGTTGTGTAGTCAAATTAATGCTCATTTAGGCTTCAGGAGGTCAACCTGAACTAAATACATGTTGAAATGTGTGCATAAGTCCTTTGGTTTAGGCGTGACACTCATTTTCAGTTTTTATTGCTTTAAATGCACTTTCAGTCCGAGTTGAGCCCGTTTTGTGACTTTGAATGTACCTTCATAGGAATGAGTTGTGTAGTCAAATTAATGCTCATTTAGGCTTCAGGAGGTCAACCTGAACTAAATACATGTTGAAATGTGTGCATAAGTCCTTTGGTTTAGGCGTGACACTCATTTTGAGTTTTTATTGCTTTAAATGCACTTTCAGGCCTAGTTGAGCACGTTTTGTGACTTTGAATGTACCTTCATAGGAATGACTTGTGTAGTCAAATTAATGCTCATTTAGGCTTCAGGAGGTCAACCTGAACTAAATACATGTTGAAATGTGTGCATAAGTCCTTTGGTTTAGGCGTGACACTCATTTTCAGTTTTTATTGCTTTAAATGCACTTTCAGTCCGAGTTGAGCCCGTTTTGTGACTTTGAATGTACCTTCATAGGAATGAGTTGTGTAGTCAAATTAATGCTCATTTAGGCTTCAGGAGGTCAACCTGAACTAAATACATGTTGAAATGTGTGCATAAGTCCTTTGGTTTAGGCGTGACACTCATTTTCAGTTTTTATTGCTTTAAATGCACTTTCAGTCCGAGTTGAGCCCGTTTTGTGACATGAATGTACCTTCATAGGAATGAGTTGTGTAGTCAAATTAATGCTCATTTAGGCTTCAGGAGGTCAACCTGAACTAAATACATGTTGAAATGTGTGCATAAGTCCTTTGGTTTAGGCGTGACACTCATTTTCAGTTTTTATTGCTTTAAATGCACTTTCAGTCCGAGTTGAGCCCGTTTTGTGACTTTGAATGTACCTTCATAGGAATGAGTTGTGTAGTCAAATTAATGCTCATTTAGGCTTCAGGAGGTCAACCTGAACTAAATACATGTTGAAATGTGTGCATAAGTCCTTTGGTTTAGGCGTGACACTCATTTTGAGATTTTATTGCTTTAAATGCACTTTAAGTCCGAGTTGAGCCCGTTTTTTTACTTTGAATGTTCCTTCATAGGAATGAGTTGTGTAGTCAAATTAATGCTCATTTAGGCTTCAGGAGGTCAACCTGAACTAAATACATGTTGAAATGTGTGCATAAGTCCTTTGGTTTAGGCGTGACACTCATTTTCAGTTTTTATTGCTTTAAATGCACTTTCAGGCCTAGTTGAGCACGTTTTGTGACTTTGAATGTAACTTCATAGGAATGAGTTGTGTAGTCAAATTAATGCTCATTTAGGCTTCAGGAGGTCAACCTGAACTAAATACATTTTGAAATGTGTGCATAAGTCCTTTGGTTTAGGCGTGACACTCATTTTCAGTTTTTATTGCTTTAAATGTACTTTCAGTCCGAGTTGAGCCCGTTTTTTTACTTTGAATGTTCCTTCATAGGAATGAGTTGTGTAGTCAAATTAATGCTCATTTAGGCTTCAGGAGGTCAACCTGAACTAAATACATGTTGAAATGTGTGCATAAGTCCTTTGGTTTAGGCGTGACACTCATTTTGAGATTTTATTGCTTTAAATGCACTTTCAGTCCGAGTTGAGCCCGTTTTTTTACTTTGAATGTTCCTTCATAGGAATGAGTTGTGTAGTCAAATTAATGCTCATTTAGGCTTCAGGAGGTCAACCTGAACTAAATACATGTTGAAATGTGTGCATAAGTCCTTTGGTTTAGGCGTGACACTCATTTTGAGATTTTATTGCTTTAAATGCACTTTAAGTCCGAGTTGAGCCCGTTTTTTTACTTTGAATGTTCCTTCATAGGAATGAGTTGTGTAGTCAAATTAATGCTCATTTAGGCTTCAGGAGGTCAACCTGAACTAAATACATGTTGAAATGTGTGCATAAGTCCTTTGGTTTAGGCGTGACACTCATTTTCAGTTTTTATTGCTTTAAATGCACTTTCAGGCCTAGTTGAGCACGTTTTGTGACTTTGAATGTAACTTCATAGGAATGAGTTGTGTAGTCAAATTAATGCTCATTTAGGCTTCAGGAGGTCAACCTGAACTAAATACATTTTGAAATGTGTGCATAAGTCCTTTGGTTTAGGCGTGACACTCATTTTCAGTTTTTATTGCTTTAAATGTACTTTCAGTCCGAGTTGAGCCCGTTTTTTTACTTTGAATGTTCCTTCATAGGAATGAGTTGTGTAGTCAAATTAATGCTCATTTAGGCTTCAGGAGGTCAACCTGAACTAAATACATGTTGAAATGTGTGCATAAGTCCTTTGGTTTAGGCGTGACACTCATTTTGAGATTTTATTGCTTTAAATGCACTTTCAGTCCGAGTTGAGCCCGTTTTTTTACTTTGAATGTTCCTTCATAGGAATGAGTTGTGTAGTCAAATTAATGCTCATTTAGGCTTCAGGAGGTCAACCTGAACTAAATACATTTTGAAATGTGTGCATAAGTCCTTTGGTTTAGGCGTGACACTCATTTTCAGTTTTTATTGCTTTAAATGCACTTTCAGTCCGAGTTGAGCCCGTTTTTTTACTTTGAATGTATCTTCATAGGAATAAGTTGTGTAGTCAAATTAATGGTGATTTAGGCTTCAGGAGGTCAACCTGAACTAAATACATGTTGAAATGTGTGCATAAGTCCTTTGGTTTAGGCGTGACACTCATTTTGAGTTTTTATTGCTTTAAATGCACTTTCAGGCCTAGTTGAGCACGTTTTGTGACTTTGAATGTACCTTCATAGGAATGACTTGTGTAGTCAAATTAATGCTCATTTAGGCTTCAGGAGGTCAACCTGAACTAAATACATGTTGAAATGTGTGCATAAGTCCTTTGGTTTAGGCGTGACACTCATTTTCAGTTTTTATTGCTTTAAATGCACTTTCAGGCCTAGTTGAGCACGTTTTTTTACTTTGAATGTTCCTTCATAGGAATGAGTTGTGTAGTCAAATTAATGCTCATTTAGGCTTCAGGAGGTCAACCTGAACTAAATACATGTTGTAATGTGTGCATAAGTCCTTTGGTTTAGGCGTGACACTCATTTTGAGTTTTTATTGCTTTAAATGCATTTTCAGGCCGAGTAGAGCACGTTTTTTTACTTTGAATGTATCTTCATAGGAATAAGTTGTGTAGTCAAATTAATGCTCATTTAGGCTTCAGGACGTCAACCTGAACTAAATACATGTTGAAATGTGTGCATAAGTCCTTTGGTTTAGGCGTGACACTCATTTTGAGTTTTTATTGCTTTAAATGCACTTTAAGGCCTAGTTGAGCACGTTTTGTGACTTTGAATGTACCTTCATAGGAATGAGTTGTGTAGTCAAATTAATGCTCATTTAGGCTTCAGGAGGTCAACCTGAACTAAATACATGTTGAAATGTGTGCATAAGTCCTTTGGTTTAGGCGTGACACTCATTTTGAGATTTTATTGCTTTAAATGCACTTTAAGTCCGAGTTGAGCACGTTTTTTTACTTTGAATGTTCCTTCATAGGAATGAGTTGTGTAGTCAAATTAATGCTCATTTAGGCTTCAGGAGGTCAACCTGAACTAAATACATGTTGAAATGTGTGCATAAGTCCTTTGGTTTAGGCGTGACACTCATTTTCAGTTTTTATTGCTTTAAATGCACTTTCAGTCCGAGTTGAGCCCGTTTTGTGACATGAATGTACCTTCATAGGAATGAGTTGTGTAGTCAAATTAATGCTCATTTAGGCTTCAGGAGGTCAACCTGAACTAAATACATGTTGAAATGTGTGCATAAGTCCTTTGGTTTAGGCGTGACACTCATTTTCAGTTTTTATTGCTTTAAATGCACTTTCAGTCCGAGTTGAGCCCGTTTTGTGACTTTGAATGTACCTTCATAGGAATGAGTTGTGTAGTCAAATTAATGCTCATTTAGGCTTCAGGAGGTCAACCTGAACTAAATACATGTTGAAATGTGTGCATAAGTCCTTTGGTTTAGGCGTGACACTCATTTTGAGATTTTATTGCTTTAAATGCACTTTAAGTCCGAGTTGAGCCCGTTTTTTTACTTTGAATGTTCCTTCATAGGAATGAGTTGTGTAGTCAAATTAATGCTCATTTAGGCTTCAGGAGGTCAACCTGAACTAAATACATTTTGAAATGTGTGCATAAGTCCTTTGGTTTAGGCGTGACACTCATTTTCAGTTTTTATTGCTTTAAATGCACTTTCAGTCCGAGTTGAGCCCGTTTTTTTACTTTGAATGTATCTTCATAGGAATAAGTTGTGTAGTCAAATTAATGGTGATTTAGGCTTCAGGAGGTCAACCTGAACTAAATACATGTTGAAATGTGTGCATAAGTCCTTTGGTTTAGGCGTGACACTCATTTTGAGTTTTTATTGCTTTAAATGCACTTTCAGGCCTAGTTGAGCACGTTTTGTGACTTTGAATGTACCTTCATAGGAATGACTTGTGTAGTCAAATTAATGCTCATTTAGGCTTCAGGAGGTCAACCTGAACTAAATACATGTTGAAATGTGTGCATAAGTCCTTTGGTTTAGGCGTGACACTCATTTTCAGTTTTTATTGCTTTAAATGCACTTTCAGGCCTAGTTGAGCACGTTTTGTGACTTTGAATGTACCTTCATAGGAATGAGTTGTGTAGTCAAATTAATGGTGATTTAGGCTTCAGGAGGTCAACCTGAACTAAATACATGTTGAAATGTGTGCATAAGTCCTTTGGTTTAGGCGTGACACTCATTTTGAGTTTTTATTGCTTTAAATGCACTTTCAGTCCGAGTTGAGCCCGTTTTTTTACTTTGAATGTATCTTCATAGGAATAAGTTGTGTAGTCAAATTAATGGTGATTTAGGCTTCAGGAGGTCAACCTGAACTAAATACATGTTGAAATGTGTGCATAAGTCCTTTGGTTTAGGCGTGACACTCATTTTCAGTTTTTATTGCTTTAAATGCACTTTCAGGCCTAGTTGAGCACGTTTTGTGACTTTGAATGTACCTTCATAGGAATGAGTTGTGTAGTCAAATTAATGCTCATTTAGGCTTCAGGAGGTCAACCTGAACTAAATACATTTTGAAATGTGTGCATAAGTCCTTTGGTTTAGGCGTGACACTCATTTTCAGTTTTTATTGCTTTAAATGTACTTTCAGTCCGAGTTGAGCCCGTTTTTTTACTTTGAATGTTCCTTCATAGGAATGAGTTGTGTAGTCAAATTAATGCTCATTTAGGCTTCAGGAGGTCAACCTGAACTAAATACGTGTTGAAATGTGTGCATAAGTCCTTTGGTTTAGGCGTGACACTCATTTTGAGATTTTATTGCTTTAAATGTACTTTCAGTCCGAGTTGAGCCCGTTTTTTTACTTTGAATGTTCCTTCATAGGAATGAGTTGTGTAGTCAAATTAATGCTCATTTAGGCTTCAGGAGGTCAACCTGAACTAAATACATTTTGAAATGTGTGCATAAGTCCTTTGGTTTAGGCGTGACACTCATTTTCAGTTTTTATTGCTTTAAATGCACTTTCAGTCCGAGTTGAGCCCGTTTTTTTACTTTGAATGTATCTTCATAGGAATGAGTTGTGTAGTCAAATTAATGCTCATTTAGGCTTCAGGAGGTCAACCTGAACTAAATAAATGTTGAAATGTGTGCATAAGTCATTTGGTCTAGGCGTGACACTCATTATGAACCATTGATGAAATAAGTTTTATTTTTAAAAAAGCCAAAAAATGTGAAAGGGACGAAATTACAAATGTCCTGTGTGTTTCACATAGAGTACATACAGGCCAGCGATCCCGCTCCCTCTCTTTCTCTGTGACACACACGCTTCCGAGCGCGCCAGCACGCAGCAAGCACACACACAAACGCACGCACACACACTCACACAAACGTACGCACAGACGAGCACGTATCGTAAACAACACACCAACGATGATTTAGATCAAAGAAACACTCACACATGTATGGGCACACGATCACGCGCGCGCAAACACACACACAAACTCATGAGAGGCACACACATCCGCACACGCTACGCATGTAAACAACATTTGGACACTGATTGAAGATCAAAGACTAACCCACGTGGAAGACTGAAAGATGCACAGCCAATCACCTAGGCTTTGCATCTTTTCACCTCCCCCTGCTCTCACACCACGTGGGCTAGATCCACTCGGGCTGTCATTGGTGGACGTCGTCGGTGTCAGAACAAATCAAGTGCAAGCAAAAGTTAAAACCTCCGAGTAATTCGTCATTTTTATCCGAATACAGTACTTTTTTGGGGGGGGGGGGTGCGCACAACACACACACGCACACACACACACGCACGCACCCACACAAACACACACAAACACACGAACACACCTACACACTCTCACACACGCACGCACACATACACTAGCACGCATCGGAAACAACACTTTAGACGTTGAAATGTGTGCAGACGTCCTTTGGTTTAGGCATGACACTCAATTTTAGTTTTTATTGATTCAAATGCATTTTCAGACAGAGCAGGGCACTTACTGACTTTGAATGTATCTTCATGGGAATGAGTTGTGTGATCAAATTAATGCTCATTTAGGCTTCAGGAGATCAACCTAAACTAAATACATGTTGAAATGTGTGCATAAGTCCTTTGATTTAGGCGTGAAACTCATTTTGAGATTTTATTGCTTTAAATGCACTTTCAGGCCTAGTTGAGCACGTTTTGTGAATTTGAATGTACCTTCATAGGAATGAGTTGTATAGACAAAATAATGCTCATTTAGGCTTCAGAATGTCAACCTGAACTAAATACATGTTGAAATGTGTGTATAAATCCTTTGGTTTAGGCGTGACACTCATTTTCAGTTTTTATTGCTTTAAATGCACTTTCAGTCCGAGTTGAGCCCGTTTTGTGACTTTGAATGTACCTTCATAGGAATGAGTTGTGTAGTCAAATTAATGCTCATTTAGGCTTCAGGAGGTCAACCTGAACTAAATACATGTTGAAATGTGTGCATAAGTCCTTTGGTTTAGGCGTGACACTCATTTTCAGTTTTTATTGCTTTAAATGCACTTTCAGTCCGAGTTGAGCCCGTTTTTTTACTTTGAATGTTCCTTCATAGGAATGAGTTGTGTAGTCAAATTAATGCTCATTTAGGCTTCAGGAGGTCAACCTGAACTAAATACATGTTGAAATGTGTGCATAAGTCCTTTGGTTTAGGCGTGACACTCATTTTGAGATTTTATTGCTTTAAATGCACTTTCAGTCCGAGTTGAGCCCGTTTTTTTACTTTGAATGTTCCTTCATAGGAATGAGTTGTGTAGTCAAATTAATGGTGATTTAGGCTTCAGGAGGTCAACCTGAACTAAATACATGTTGAAATGTGTGCATAAGTCCTTTGGTTTAGGCGTGACACTCATTTTCAGTTTTTATTGCTTTAAATGCACTTTCAGTCCGAGTTGAGCCCGTTTTTTTACTTTGAATGTATCTTCATAGGAATAAGTTGTGTAGTCAAATTAATGGTGATTTAGGCTTCAGGAGGTCAACCTGAACTAAATACATGTTGAAATGTGTGCATAAGTCCTTTGGTTTAGGCGTGACACTCATTTTCAGTTTTTATTGCTTTAAATGCACTTTCAGGCCTAGTTGAGCACGTTTTGTGACTTTGAATGTACCTTCATAGGAATGAGTTGTGTAGTCAAATTAATGCTCATTTAGGCTTCAGGAGGTCAACCTGAACTAAATACATTTTGAAATGTGTGCATAAGTCCTTTGGTTTAGGCGTGACACTCATTTTCAGTTTTTATTGCTTTAAATGTACTTTCAGTCCGAGTTGAGCCCGTTTTTTTACTTTGAATGTTCCTTCATAGGAATGAGTTGTGTAGTCAAATTAATGCTCATTTAGGCTTCAGGACGTCAACCTGAACTAAATACATGTTGAAATGTGTGCATAAGTCCTTTGGTTTAGGCGTGACACTCATTTTGAGATTTTATTGCTTTAAATGCACTTTCAGTCCGAGTTGAGCCCGTTTTTTTACTTTGAATGTTCCTTCATAGGAATGAGTTGTGTAGTCAAATTAATGCTCATTTAGGCTTCAGGAGGTCAACCTGAACTAAATACATTTTGAAATGTGTGCATAAGTCCTTTGGTTTAGGCGTGACACTCATTTTCAGTTTTTATTGCTTTAAATGCACTTTCAGTCCGAGTTGAGCCCGTTTTTTTACTTTGAATGTATCTTCATAGGAATAAGTTGTGTAGTCAAATTAATGGTGATTTAGGCTTCAGGAGGTCAACCTGAACTAAATACATGTTGAAATGTGTGCATAAGTCCTTTGGTTTAGGAGTGACACTCATTTTGAGTTTTTATTGCTTTAAATGCACTTTCAGGCCTAGTTGAGCACGTTTTGTGACTTTGAATGTACCTTCATAGGAATGACTTGTGTAGTCAAATTAATGCTCATTTAGGCTTCAGGAGGTCAACCTGAACTAAATACATGTTGAAATGTGTGCATAAGTCCTTTGGTTTAGGCGTGACACTCATTTTCAGTTTTTATTGCTTTAAATGCACTTTCAGGCCTAGTTGAGCACGTTTTGTGACTTTGAATGTACCTTCATAGGAATGAGTTGTGTAGTCAAATTAATGCTCATTTAGGCTTCAGGAGGTCAACCTGAACTAAATACATTTTGAAATGTGTGCATAAGTCCTTTGGTTTAGGCGTGACACTCATTTTCAGTTTTTATTGCTTTAAATGTACTTTCAGTCCGAGTTGAGCCCGTTTTTTTACTTTGAATGTTCCTTCATAGGAATGAGTTGTGTAGTCAAATTAATGCTCATTTAGGCTTCAGGAGGTCAACCTGAACTAAATACATGTTGTAATGTGTGCATAAGTCCTTTGGTTTAGGCGTGACACTCATTTTGAGTTTTTATTGCTTTAAATGCATTTTCAGGCCGAGTAGAGCACGTTTTTTTACTTTGAATGTATCTTCATAGGAATAAGTTGTGTAGTCAAATTAATGCTCATTTAGGCTTCAGGACGTCAACCTGAACTAAATACATGTTGAAATGTGTGCATAAGTCCTTTGGTTTAGGCGTGACACTCATTTTCAGTTTTTATTGCTTTAAATGCACTTTCAGGCCTAGTTGAGCACGTTTTGTGACTTTGAATGTACCTTCATAGGAATGAGTTGTGTAGTCAAATTAATGCTCATTTAGGCTTCAGGAGGTCAACCTGAACTAAATACATTTTGAAATGTGTGCATAAGTCCTTTGGTTTAGGCGTGACACTCATTTTCAGTTTTTATTGCTTTAAATGTACTTTCAGTCCGAGTTGAGCCCGTTTTTTTACTTTGAATGTTCCTTCATAGGAATGAGTTGTGTAGTCAAATTAATGCTCATTTAGGCTTCAGGAGGTCAACCTGAACTAAATACGTGTTGAAATGTGTGCATAAGTCCTTTGGTTTAGGCGTGACACTCATTTTGAGATTTTATTGCTTTAAATGTACTTTCAGTCCGAGTTGAGCCCGTTTTTTTACTTTGAATGTTCCTTCATAGGAATGAGTTGTGTAGTCAAATTAATGCTCATTTAGGCTTCAGGAGGTCAACCTGAACTAAATACATTTTGAAATGTGTGCATAAGTCCTTTGGTTTAGGCGTGACACTCATTTTCAGTTTTTATTGCTTTAAATGCACTTTCAGTCCGAGTTGAGCCCGTTTTTTTACTTTGAATGTATCTTCATAGGAATAAGTTGTGTAGTCAAATTAATGGTGATTTAGGCTTCAGGAGGTCAACCTGAACTAAATACATGTTGAAATGTGTGCATAAGTCCTTTGGTTTAGGCGTGACACTCATTTTGAGTTTTTATTGCTTTAAATGCACTTTCAGTCCGAGTTGAGCCCGTTTTTTTACTTTGAATGTATCTTCATAGGAATGAGTTGTGTAGTCAAATTAATGCTCATTTAGGCTTCAGGAGGTCAACCTGAACTAAATAAATGTTGAAATGTGTGCATAAGTCATTTGGTCTAGGCGTGACACTCATTATGAACCATTGATGAAATAAGTTTTATTTTTAAAAAAGCCAAAAAATGTGAAAGGGACGAAATTACAAATGTCCTGTGTGTTTCACATAGAGTACATACAGGCCAGCGATCCCGCTCCCTCTCTTTCTCTGTGACACACACGCTTCCGAGCGCGCCAGCACGCAGCAAGCACACACACAAACGCACGCACACACACTCACACAAACGTACGCACAGACGAGCACGTATCGTAAACAACACACCAACGATGATTTAGATCAAAGAAACACTCACACATGTATGGGCACACGATCACGCGCGCGCAAACACACACACAAACTCATGAGAGGCACACACATCCGCACACGCTACGCATGTAAACAACATTTGGACACTGATTGAAGATCAAAGACTAACCCACGTGGAAGACTGAAAGATGCACAGCCAATCACCTAGGCTTTGCATCTTTTCACCTCCCCCTGCTCTCACACCACGTGGGCTAGATCCACTCGGGCTGTCATTGGTGGACGTCGTCGGTGTCAGAACAAATCAAGTGCAAGCAAAAGTTAAAACCTCCGAGTAATTCGTCATTTTTATCCGAATACAGTACTTTTTTGGGGGGGGGGGTGCGCACAACACACACACGCACACACACACACGCACGCACCCACACAAACACACACAAACACACGAACACACCTACACACTCTCACACACGCACGCACACATACACTAGCACGCATCGGAAACAACACTTTAGACGTTGAAATGTGTGCAGACGTCCTTTGGTTTAGGCATGACACTCAATTTTAGTTTTTATTGATTCAAATGCATTTTCAGACAGAGCAGGGCACTTACTGACTTTGAATGTATCTTCATGGGAATGAGTTGTGTGATCAAATTAATGCTCATTTAGGCTTCAGGAGATCAACCTAAACTAAATACATGTTGAAATGTGTGCATAAGTCCTTTGATTTAGGCGTGAAACTCATTTTGAGATTTTATTGCTTTAAATGCACTTTCAGGCCTAGTTGAGCACGTTTTGTGAATTTGAATGTACCTTCATAGGAATGAGTTGTATAGACAAAATAATGCTCATTTAGGCTTCAGAATGTCAACCTGAACTAAATACATGTTGAAATGTGTGTATAAATCCTTTGGTTTAGGCGTGACACTCATTTTCAGTTTTTATTGCTTTAAATGCACTTTCAGTCCGAGTTGAGCCCGTTTTGTGACTTTGAATGTACCTTCATAGGAATGAGTTGTGTAGTCAAATTAATGCTCATTTAGGCTTCAGGAGGTCAACCTGAACTAAATACATGTTGAAATGTGTGCATAAGTCCTTTGGTTTAGGCGTGACACTCATTTTCAGTTTTTATTGCTTTAAATGCACTTTCAGTCCGAGTTGAGCCCGTTTTTTTACTTTGAATGTTCCTTCATAGGAATGAGTTGTGTAGTCAAATTAATGCTCATTTAGGCTTCAGGAGGTCAACCTGAACTAAATACATGTTGAAATGTGTGCATAAGTCCTTTGGTTTAGGCGTGACACTCATTTTGAGATTTTATTGCTTTAAATGCACTTTCAGTCCGAGTTGAGCCCGTTTTTTTACTTTGAATGTTCCTTCATAGGAATGAGTTGTGTAGTCAAATTAATGCTCATTTAGGCTTCAGGAGGTCAACCTGAACTAAATACATTTTGAAATGTGTGCATAAGTCCTTTGGTTTAGGCGTGACACTCATTTTCAGTTTTTATTGCTTTAAATGCACTTTCAGTCCGAGTTGAGCCCGTTTTTTTACTTTGAATGTATCTTCATAGGAATAAGTTGTGTAGTCAAATTAATGGTGATTTAGGCTTCAGGAGGTCAACCTGAACTAAATACATGTTGAAATGTGTGCATAAGTCCTTTGGTTTAGGCGTGACACTCATTTTGAGTTTTTATTGCTTTAAATGCACTTTCAGGCCTAGTTGAGCACGTTTTGTGACTTTGAATGTACCTTCATAGGAATGACTTGTGTAGTCAAATTAATGCTCATTTAGGCTTCAGGAGGTCAACCTGAACTAAATACATGTTGAAATGTGTGCATAAGTCCTTTGGTTTAGGCGTGACACTCATTTTCAGTTTTTATTGCTTTAAATGCACTTTCAGGCCTAGTTGAGCACGTTTTGTGACTTTGAATGTACCTTCATAGGAATGAGTTGTGTAGTCAAATTAATGGTGATTTAGGCTTCAGGAGGTCAACCTGAACTAAATACATGTTGAAATGTGTGCATAAGTCCTTTGGTTTAGGCGTGACACTCATTTTGAGTTTTTATTGCTTTAAATGCACTTTCAGTCCGAGTTGAGCCCGTTTTTTTACTTTGAATGTATCTTCATAGGAATAAGTTGTGTAGTCAAATTAATGGTGATTTAGGCTTCAGGAGGTCAACCTGAACTAAATACATGTTGAAATGTGTGCATAAGTCCTTTGGTTTAGGCGTGACACTCATTTTCAGTTTTTATTGCTTTAAATGCACTTTCAGGCCTAGTTGAGCACGTTTTGTGACTTTGAATGTACCTTCATAGGAATGAGTTGTGTAGTCAAATTAATGCTCATTTAGGCTTCAGGAGGTCAACCTGAACTAAATACATTTTGAAATGTGTGCATAAGTCCTTTGGTTTAGGCGTGACACTCATTTTCAGTTTTTATTGCTTTAAATGTACTTTCAGTCCGAGTTGAGCCCGTTTTTTTACTTTGAATGTTCCTTCATAGGAATGAGTTGTGTAGTCAAATTAATGCTCATTTAGGCTTCAGGAGGTCAACCTGAACTAAATACGTGTTGAAATGTGTGCATAAGTCCTTTGGTTTAGGCGTGACACTCATTTTGAGATTTTATTGCTTTAAATGTACTTTCAGTCCGAGTTGAGCCCGTTTTTTTACTTTGAATGTTCCTTCATAGGAATGAGTTGTGTAGTCAAATTAATGCTCATTTAGGCTTCAGGAGGTCAACCTGAACTAAATACATTTTGAAATGTGTGCATAAGTCCTTTGGTTTAGGCGTGACACTCATTTTGAGTTTTTATTGCTTTAAATGCACTTTCAGGCCTAGTTGAGCACGTTTTGTGACTTTGAATGTACCTTCATAGGAATGACTTGTGTAGTCAAATTAATGCTCATTTAGGCTTCAGGAGGTCAACCTGAACTAAATAAATGTTGAAATGTGTGCATAAGTCATTTGGTCTAGGCGTGACACTCATTATGAACCATTGATGAAATAAGTTTTATTTTTAAAAAAGCCAAAAAATGTGAAAGGGACGAAATTACAAATGTCCTGTGTGTTTCACATAGAGTACATACAGGCCAGCGATCCCGCTCCCTCTCTTTCTCTGTGACACACACGCTTCCGAGCGCGCCAGCACGCAGCAAGCACACACACAAACGCACGCACACACACTCACACAAACGTACGCACAGACGAGCACGTATCGTAAACAACACACCAACGATGATTTAGATCAAAGAAACACTCACACATGTATGGGCACACGATCACGCGCGCGCAAACACACACACAAACTCATGAGAGGCACACACATCCGCACACGCTACGCATGTAAACAACATTTGGACACTGATTGAAGATC
Source organism: Hippocampus zosterae (assembly GCF_025434085.1). Lineage (NCBI taxonomy): Eukaryota > Metazoa > Chordata > Actinopteri > Syngnathiformes > Syngnathidae > Hippocampus > Hippocampus zosterae. The sequence continues at coordinate 17,070,814 of NC_067467.1, forward strand.
AAAGACTAACCCACGTGGAAGACTGAAAGATGCACAGCCAATCACCTAGGCTTTGCATCTTTTCACCTCCCCCTGCTCTCACACCACGTGGGCTAGATCCACTCGGGCTGTCATTGGTGGACGTCGTCGGTGTCAGAACAAATCAAGTGCAAGCAAAAGTTAAAACCTCCGAGTAATTCGTCATTTTTATCCGAATACAGTACTTTTTTGGGGGGGGGGGGTGCGCACAACACACACACGCACACACACACACACGCACGCACCCACACAAACACACACAAACACACGAACACACCTACACACTCTCACACACGCACGCACACATACACTAGCACGCATCGGAAACAACACTTTAGACGTTGAAATGTGTGCAGACGTCCTTTGGTTTAGGCATGACACTCAATTTTAGTTTTTATTGATTCAAATGCATTTTCAGACAGAGCAGGGCACTTACTGACTTTGAATGTATCTTCATGGGAATGAGTTGTGTGATCAAATTAATGCTCATTTAGGCTTCAGGAGATCAACCTAAACTAAATACATGTTGAAATGTGTGCATAAGTCCTTTGATTTAGGCGTGAAACTCATTTTGAGATTTTATTGCTTTAAATGCACTTTCAGGCCTAGTTGAGCACGTTTTGTGAATTTGAATGTACCTTCATAGGAATGAGTTGTATAGACAAAATAATGCTCATTTAGGCTTCAGAATGTCAACCTGAACTAAATACATGTTGAAATGTGTGTATAAATCCTTTGGTTTAGGCGTGACACTCATTTTCAGTTTTTATTGCTTTAAATGCACTTTCAGTCCGAGTTGAGCCCGTTTTGTGACTTTGAATGTACCTTCATAGGAATGAGTTGTGTAGTCAAATTAATGCTCATTTAGGCTTCAGGAGGTCAACCTGAACTAAATACATGTTGAAATGTGTGCATAAGTCCTTTGGTTTAGGCGTGACACTCATTTTCAGTTTTTATTGCTTTAAATGCACTTTCAGTCCGAGTTGAGCCCGTTTTTTTACTTTGAATGTTCCTTCATAGGAATGAGTTGTGTAGTCAAATTAATGCTCATTTAGGCTTCAGGAGGTCAACCTGAACTAAATACATGTTGAAATGTGTGCATAAGTCCTTTGGTTTAGGCGTGACACTCATTTTGAGATTTTATTGCTTTAAATGCACTTTCAGTCCGAGTTGAGCCCGTTTTTTTACTTTGAATGTTCCTTCATAGGAATGAGTTGTGTAGTCAAATTAATGGTGATTTAGGCTTCAGGAGGTCAACCTGAACTAAATACATGTTGAAATGTGTGCATAAGTCCTTTGGTTTAGGCGTGACACTCATTTTCAGTTTTTATTGCTTTAAATGCACTTTCAGTCCGAGTTGAGCCCGTTTTTTTACTTTGAATGTATCTTCATAGGAATAAGTTGTGTAGTCAAATTAATGGTGATTTAGGCTTCAGGAGGTCAACCTGAACTAAATACATGTTGAAATGTGTGCATAAGTCCTTTGGTTTAGGCGTGACACTCATTTTCAGTTTTTATTGCTTTAAATGCACTTTCAGGCCTAGTTGAGCACGTTTTGTGACTTTGAATGTACCTTCATAGGAATGAGTTGTGTAGTCAAATTAATGCTCATTTAGGCTTCAGGAGGTCAACCTGAACTAAATACATTTTGAAATGTGTGCATAAGTCCTTTGGTTTAGGCGTGACACTCATTTTCAGTTTTTATTGCTTTAAATGTACTTTCAGTCCGAGTTGAGCCCGTTTTTTTACTTTGAATGTTCCTTCATAGGAATGAGTTGTGTAGTCAAATTAATGCTCATTTAGGCTTCAGGACGTCAACCTGAACTAAATACATGTTGAAATGTGTGCATAAGTCCTTTGGTTTAGGCGTGACACTCATTTTGAGATTTTATTGCTTTAAATGCACTTTCAGTCCGAGTTGAGCCCGTTTTTTTACTTTGAATGTTCCTTCATAGGAATGAGTTGTGTAGTCAAATTAATGCTCATTTAGGCTTCAGGAGGTCAACCTGAACTAAATACATTTTGAAATGTGTGCATAAGTCCTTTGGTTTAGGCGTGACACTCATTTTCAGTTTTTATTGCTTTAAATGCACTTTCAGTCCGAGTTGAGCCCGTTTTTTTACTTTGAATGTATCTTCATAGGAATAAGTTGTGTAGTCAAATTAATGGTGATTTAGGCTTCAGGAGGTCAACCTGAACTAAATACATGTTGAAATGTGTGCATAAGTCCTTTGGTTTAGGAGTGACACTCATTTTGAGTTTTTATTGCTTTAAATGCACTTTCAGGCCTAGTTGAGCACGTTTTGTGACTTTGAATGTACCTTCATAGGAATGACTTGTGTAGTCAAATTAATGCTCATTTAGGCTTCAGGAGGTCAACCTGAACTAAATACATGTTGAAATGTGTGCATAAGTCCTTTGGTTTAGGCGTGACACTCATTTTCAGTTTTTATTGCTTTAAATGCACTTTCAGGCCTAGTTGAGCACGTTTTGTGACTTTGAATGTACCTTCATAGGAATGAGTTGTGTAGTCAAATTAATGCTCATTTAGGCTTCAGGAGGTCAACCTGAACTAAATACATTTTGAAATGTGTGCATAAGTCCTTTGGTTTAGGCGTGACACTCATTTTCAGTTTTTATTGCTTTAAATGTACTTTCAGTCCGAGTTGAGCCCGTTTTTTTACTTTGAATGTTCCTTCATAGGAATGAGTTGTGTAGTCAAATTAATGCTCATTTAGGCTTCAGGAGGTCAACCTGAACTAAATACATGTTGTAATGTGTGCATAAGTCCTTTGGTTTAGGCGTGACACTCATTTTGAGTTTTTATTGCTTTAAATGCATTTTCAGGCCGAGTAGAGCACGTTTTTTTACTTTGAATGTATCTTCATAGGAATAAGTTGTGTAGTCAAATTAATGCTCATTTAGGCTTCAGGACGTCAACCTGAACTAAATACATGTTGAAATGTGTGCATAAGTCCTTTGGTTTAGGCGTGACACTCATTTTCAGTTTTTATTGCTTTAAATGCACTTTCAGGCCTAGTTGAGCACGTTTTGTGACTTTGAATGTACCTTCATAGGAATGAGTTGTGTAGTCAAATTAATGCTCATTTAGGCTTCAGGAGGTCAACCTGAACTAAATACATTTTGAAATGTGTGCATAAGTCCTTTGGTTTAGGCGTGACACTCATTTTCAGTTTTTATTGCTTTAAATGTACTTTCAGTCCGAGTTGAGCCCGTTTTTTTACTTTGAATGTTCCTTCATAGGAATGAGTTGTGTAGTCAAATTAATGCTCATTTAGGCTTCAGGAGGTCAACCTGAACTAAATACGTGTTGAAATGTGTGCATAAGTCCTTTGGTTTAGGCGTGACACTCATTTTGAGATTTTATTGCTTTAAATGTACTTTCAGTCCGAGTTGAGCCCGTTTTTTTACTTTGAATGTTCCTTCATAGGAATGAGTTGTGTAGTCAAATTAATGCTCATTTAGGCTTCAGGAGGTCAACCTGAACTAAATACATTTTGAAATGTGTGCATAAGTCCTTTGGTTTAGGCGTGACACTCATTTTCAGTTTTTATTGCTTTAAATGCACTTTCAGTCCGAGTTGAGCCCGTTTTTTTACTTTGAATGTATCTTCATAGGAATAAGTTGTGTAGTCAAATTAATGGTGATTTAGGCTTCAGGAGGTCAACCTGAACTAAATACATGTTGAAATGTGTGCATAAGTCCTTTGGTTTAGGCGTGACACTCATTTTGAGTTTTTATTGCTTTAAATGCACTTTCAGTCCGAGTTGAGCCCGTTTTTTTACTTTGAATGTATCTTCATAGGAATGAGTTGTGTAGTCAAATTAATGCTCATTTAGGCTTCAGGAGGTCAACCTGAACTAAATAAATGTTGAAATGTGTGCATAAGTCATTTGGTCTAGGCGTGACACTCATTATGAACCATTGATGAAATAAGTTTTATTTTTAAAAAAGCCAAAAAATGTGAAAGGGACGAAATTACAAATGTCCTGTGTGTTTCACATAGAGTACATACAGGCCAGCGATCCCGCTCCCTCTCTTTCTCTGTGACACACACGCTTCCGAGCGCGCCAGCACGCAGCAAGCACACACACAAACGCACGCACACACACTCACACAAACGTACGCACAGACGAGCACGTATCGTAAACAACACACCAACGATGATTTAGATCAAAGAAACACTCACACATGTATGGGCACACGATCACGCGCGCGCAAACACACACACAAACTCATGAGAGGCACACACATCCGCACACGCTACGCATGTAAACAACATTTGGACACTGATTGAAGATCAAAGACTAACCCACGTGGAAGACTGAAAGATGCACAGCCAATCACCTAGGCTTTGCATCTTTTCACCTCCCCCTGCTCTCACACCACGTGGGCTAGATCCACTCGGGCTGTCATTGGTGGACGTCGTCGGTGTCAGAACAAATCAAGTGCAAGCAAAAGTTAAAACCTCCGAGTAATTCGTCATTTTTATCCGAATACAGTACTTTTTTGGGGGGGGGGGGGTGCGCACAACACACACACGCACACACACACACGCACGCACCCACACAAACACACACAAACACACGAACACACCTACACACTCTCACACACGCACGCACACATACACTAGCACGCATCGGAAAATAACACTTTAGACGTTGAAATGTGTGCAGACGTCCTTTGGTTTAGGCATGACACTCAATTTTAGTTTTTATTGATTCAAATGCATTTTCAGACAGAGCAGGGCACTTACTGACTTTGAATGTATCTTCATGGGAATGAGTTGTGTGATCAAATTAATGCTCATTTAGGCTTCAGGAGATCAACCTAAACTAAATACATGTTGAAATGTGTGCATAAGTCCTTTGATTTAGGCGTGAAACTCATTTTGAGATTTTATTGCTTTAAATGCACTTTCAGGCCTAGTTGAGCACGTTTTGTGAATTTGAATGTACCTTCATAGGAATGAGTTGTATAGACAAAATAATGCTCATTTAGGCTTCAGAATGTCAACCTGAACTAAATACATGTTGAAATGTGTGTATAAATCCTTTGGTTTAGGCGTGACACTCATTTTCAGTTTTTATTGCTTTAAATGCACTTTCAGTCCGAGTTGAGCCCGTTTTGTGACTTTGAATGTACCTTCATAGGAATGAGTTGTGTAGTCAAATTAATGCTCATTTAGGCTTCAGGAGGTCAACCTGAACTAAATACATGTTGAAATGTGTGCATAAGTCCTTTGGTTTAGGCGTGACACTCATTTTCAGTTTTTATTGCTTTAAATGCACTTTCAGTCCGAGTTGAGCCCGTTTTTTTACTTTGAATGTTCCTTCATAGGAATGAGTTGTGTAGTCAAATTAATGCTCATTTAGGCTTCAGGAGGTCAACCTGAACTAAATACATGTTGAAATGTGTGCATAAGTCCTTTGGTTTAGGCGTGACACTCATTTTGAGATTTTATTGCTTTAAATGCACTTTCAGTCCGAGTTGAGCCCGTTTTTTTACTTTGAATGTTCCTTCATAGGAATGAGTTGTGTAGTCAAATTAATGCTCATTTAGGCTTCAGGAGGTCAACCTGAACTAAATACATTTTGAAATGTGTGCATAAGTCCTTTGGTTTAGGCGTGACACTCATTTTCAGTTTTTATTGCTTTAAATGCACTTTCAGTCCGAGTTGAGCCCGTTTTTTTACTTTGAATGTATCTTCATAGGAATAAGTTGTGTAGTCAAATTAATGGTGATTTAGGCTTCAGGAGGTCAACCTGAACTAAATACATGTTGAAATGTGTGCATAAGTCCTTTGGTTTAGGCGTGACACTCATTTTCAGTTTTTATTGCTTTAAATGCACTTTCAGGCCTAGTTGAGCACGTTTTGTGACTTTGAATGTACCTTCATAGGAATGAGTTGTGTAGTCAAATTAATGCTCATTTAGGCTTCAGGAGGTCAACCTGAACTAAATACATTTTGAAATGTGTGCATAAGTCCTTTGGTTTAGGCGTGACACTCATTTTCAGTTTTTATTGCTTTAAATGTACTTTCAGTCCGAGTTGAGCCCGTTTTTTTACTTTGAATGTTCCTTCATAGGAATGAGTTGTGTAGTCAAATTAATGCTCATTTAGGCTTCAGGACGTCAACCTGAACTAAATACATGTTGAAATGTGTGCATAAGTCCTTTGGTTTAGGCGTGACACTCATTTTGAGATTTTATTGCTTTAAATGCACTTTCAGTCCGAGTTGAGCCCGTTTTTTTACTTTGAATGTTCCTTCATAGGAATGAGTTGTGTAGTCAAATTAATGCTCATTTAGGCTTCAGGAGGTCAACCTGAACTAAATACATTTTGAAATGTGTGCATAAGTCCTTTGGTTTAGGCGTGACACTCATTTTCAGTTTTTATTGCTTTAAATGCACTTTCAGTCCGAGTTGAGCCCGTTTTTTTACTTTGAATGTATCTTCATAGGAATAAGTTGTGTAGTCAAATTAATGGTGATTTAGGCTTCAGGAGGTCAACCTGAACTAAATACATGTTGAAATGTGTGCATAAGTCCTTTGGTTTAGGAGTGACACTCATTTTGAGTTTTTATTGCTTTAAATGCACTTTCAGGCCTAGTTGAGCACGTTTTGTGACTTTGAATGTACCTTCATAGGAATGACTTGTGTAGTCAAATTAATGCTCATTTAGGCTTCAGGAGGTCAACCTGAACTAAATACATGTTGAAATGTGTGCATAAGTCCTTTGGTTTAGGCGTGACACTCATTTTCAGTTTTTATTGCTTTAAATGCACTTTCAGGCCTAGTTGAGCACGTTTTGTGACTTTGAATGTACCTTCATAGGAATGAGTTGTGTAGTCAAATTAATGCTCATTTAGGCTTCAGGAGGTCAACCTGAACTAAATACATTTTGAAATGTGTGCATAAGTCCTTTGGTTTAGGCGTGACACTCATTTTCAGTTTTTATTGCTTTAAATGTACTTTCAGTCCGAGTTGAGCCCGTTTTTTTACTTTGAATGTTCCTTCATAGGAATGAGTTGTGTAGTCAAATTAATGCTCATTTAGGCTTCAGGAGGTCAACCTGAACTAAATACATGTTGTAATGTGTGCATAAGTCCTTTGGTTTAGGCGTGACACTCATTTTGAGTTTTTATTGCTTTAAATGCATTTTCAGGCCGAGTAGAGCACGTTTTTTTACTTTGAATGTATCTTCATAGGAATAAGTTGTGTAGTCAAATTAATGCTCATTTAGGCTTCAGGACGTCAACCTGAACTAAATACATGTTGAAATGTGTGCATAAGTCCTTTGGTTTAGGCGTGACACTCATTTTGAGTTTTTATTGCTTTAAATGCACTTTCAGGCCTAGTTGAGCACGTTTTGTGACTTTGAATGTACCTTCATAGGAATGAGTTGTGTAGTCAAATTAATGCTCATTTAGGCTTCAGGAGGTCAACCTGAACTAAATACATGTTGAAATGTGTGCATAAGTCCTTTGGTTTAGGCGTGACAATCATTTTGAGGTTTTATTGCTTTAAATGCACTTTCAGTCCGAGTTGAGCCCGTTTTGTGACTTTGAATGTACCTTCATAGGAATGAGTTGTGTAGTCAAATTAATGCTTATTTTGGCTTCAGGAGGTCAACCTGAAATAAATACATGTTGAAATGTGTGCATAAGTCCTTTGGTTTAGGCGTGACACTCATTTTCAGTTTTTATTGCTTTAAATGCACTTTCAGTCCGAGTTGAGCCCGTTTTGTGACATGAATGTACCTTCATAGGAATGAGTTGTGTAGTCAAATTAATGCTCATTTAGGCTTCAGGAGGTCAACCTGAACTAAATACATGTTGAAATGTGTGCATAAGTCCTTTGGTTTAGGCGTGACACTCATTTTCAGTTTTTATTGCTTTAAATGCACTTTCAGTCCGAGTTGAGCCCGTTTTGTGACATGAATGTACCTTCATAGGAATGAGTTGTGTAGTCAAATTAATGCTCATTTAGGCTTCAGGAGGTCAACCTGAACTAAATACATGTTGAAATGTGTGCATAAGTCCTTTGGTTTAGGCGTGACACTCATTTTCAGTTTTTATTGCTTTAAATGCACTTTCAGTCCGAGTTGAGCCCGTTTTGTGACATGAATGTAACTTCATAGGAATGAGTTGTGTAGTCAAATTAATGCTCATTTAGGCTTCAGGAGGTCAACCTGAACTAAATACATGTTGAAATGTGTGCGTAAGTCCTTTGGTTTAGGCGTGACACTCATTTTCAGTTTTTATTGCTTTAAATGCACTTTCAGTCCGAGTTGAGCCCGTTTTGTGACTTTGAATGTACCTTCATAGGAATGAGTTGTGTAGTCAAATTAATGCTCATTTAGGCTTCAGGAGGTCAACCTGAACTAAATACATTTTGAAATGTGTGCATAAGTCCTTTGGTTTAGGCGTGACACTCATTTTCAGTTTTTATTGCTTTAAATATACTTTCAGTCCGAGTTGAGCCCGTTTTTTTACTTTGAATGTTCCTTCATAGGAATGAGTTGTGTAGTCAAATTAATGCTCATTTAGGCTTCAGGAGGTCAACCTGAACTAAATACATGTTGTAATGTGTGCATAAGTCCTTTGGTTTAGGCGTGACACTCATTTTGAGTTTTTATTGCTTTAAATGCATTTTCAGGCCGAGTAGAGCACGTTTTTTTACTTTGAATGTATCTTCATAGGAATACGTTGTGTAGTCAAATTAATGCTCATTTAGGCTTCAGGACGTCAACCTGAACTAAATACATGTTGAAATGTGTGCATAAGTCCTTTGGTTTAGGCGTGACACTCATTTTGAGTTTTTATTGCTTTAAATGCACTTTCAGGCCTAGTTGAGCACGTTTTGTGACTTTGAATGTACCTTCATAGGAATGAGTTGTGTAGTCAAATTAATGCTCATTTAGGCTTCAGGAGGTCAACCTGAACTAAATACATGTTGAAATGTGTGCATAAGTCCTTTGGTTTAGGCGTGACAATCATTTTGAGGTTTTATTGCTTTAAATGCACTTTCAGTCCGAGTTGAGCCCGTTTTGTGACTTTGAATGTACCTTCATAGGAATGAGTTGTGTAGTCAAATTAATGCTTATTTTGGCTTCAGGAGGTCAACCTGAACTAAATACATGTTGAAATGTGTGCATAAGTCCTTTGGTTTAGGCGTGACACTCATTTTCAGTTTTTATTGCTTGAAAAGTACTTTCAGTCCGAGTTGAGCCCGTTTTTTTACTTTGAATGTTCCTTCATAGGAATGAGTTGTGTAGTCAAATTAATGCTCATTTAGGCTTCAGGAGGTCAACCTGAACTAAATACATGTTGAAATGTGTGCATAAGTCCTTTGGTTTAGGCGTGACACTCATTTTGAGTTTTTATTGCTTTAAATGCACTTTCAGTCCGAGTTGAGCCCGTTTTTTTACTTTGAATGTTCCTTCATAGGAATGAGTTGTGTAGTCAAATTAATGCTCATTTAGGCTTCAGGAGGTCAACCTGAACTAAATACATGTTGAAATGTGTGCATAAGTCCTTTGGTTTAGGCGTGACACTCATTTTCAGTTTTTATTGCTTTAAATGCACTTTCAGTCCGAGTTGAGCCCGTTTTTTTACTTTGAATGTATCTTCATAGGAATAAGTTGTGTAGTCAAATTAATGCTCATTTAGGCTTCAGAATGTCAACCTGAACTAAATACATGTTGAAATGTGTGCATAGGTCCTTTGGTTTAGGCGTGACACTCATTTTGAGTTTTTATTGCTTTAAATGCACTTTCAGGCCTAGTTGAGCACGTTTTGTGACTTTGAATGTACCTTCATAGGAATGAGTTGTGTAGTCGAAATTAATGCTCATTTAGGCTTCAGGAGGTCAACCTGAACTAAATACATGTTGAAATGTGTGCATAAGTCCTTTGGTTTAGGCGTGACACTCATTTTCAGTTTTTATTGCTTTAAATGCACTTTCAGTCCGAGTTGAGCCCGTTTTGTGACATGAATGTACCTTCATAGGAATGAGTTGTGTAGTCAAATTAATGCTCATTTAGGCTTCAGGAGGTCAACCTGAACTAAATACATGTTGAAATGTGTGCATAAGTCCTTTGGTTTAGGCGTGACACTCATTTTGAGTTTTTATTGCTTTAAATGCACTTTCAGGCCTAGTTGAGCACGTTTTGTGACTTTGAATGTACCTTCATAGGAATGAGTTGTGTAGTCAAATTAATGCTCATTTAGGCTTCAGGAGGTCAACCTGAACTAAATACATGTTGAAATGTGTGCATAAGTCCTTTGGTTTAGGCGTGACACTCATTTTCAGTTTTTATTGCTTTAAATGCACTTTCAGTCCGAGTTGAGCCCGTTTTGTGACTTTGAATGTATCTTCATAGGAATAAGTTGTGTAGTCAAATTAATGCTCATTTAGGCTTCAGAATGTCAACCTGAACTAAATACATGTTGAAATGTGTGCATAAGTCCTTTGGTTTAGGCGTGACACTCATTTTGAGTTTTTATTGCTTTAAATGCACTTTCAGGCCTAGTTGAGCACGTTTTGTGACTTTGAACGTTCCTTCATAGGAATGAGTTGTGTAGTCAAATTAATGCTCATTTAGGCTTCAGGAGGTCAACCTGAACTAAATACATGTTGTAATGTGTGCATAAGTCCTTTGGTTTAGGCGTGACACTCATTTTGAGTTTTTATTGCTTTAAATGCATTTACAGGCCTAGTAGAGCACGTTTTTTTACTTTGAATGTATCTTCATAGGAATGAGTTGTATAGACAAAATAATGTTCATTTAGGCTTCAGGAGGTCAACCTGAACTAAATACATGTTGTAATGTGTGCATAAGTCCTTTGGTTTAGGCGTGACACTCATTTTGAGTTTTTATTGCTTTAAATGCATTTTCAGGCCGAGTAGAGCACGTTTTTTTACTTTGAATGTATCTTCATAGGAATAAGTTGTGTAGTCAAATTAATGCTCATTTAGGCTTCAGGACGTCAACCTGAACTAAATACATGTTGTAATGTGTGCATAAGTCCTTTGGTTTAGGCGTGACACTCATTTTCAGTTTTTATTGCTTTAAGTGCACTTTCAGTCCTAGTTGAGCCCGTTTTTTTACTTTGAATGTATCTTCATAGGAATAAGTTGTGTAGTCAAATTAATGGTGATTTAGGCTTCAGGAGGTCAACCTGAACTAAATACATGTTGAAAAGTGTGTTTAAGTCCTTTGGTTTAGGCGTGACACTCATTTTGAGTTTTTATTGCTTTAAATGCACTTTCAGGCCTAGTTGAGCACGTTTTGTGACTTTGAATGTACCTTCATAGGAATGAGTTGTGTAGTCAAATTAATGCTCATTTAGGCTTCAGGAGGTCAACCTGAACTAAATACATGTTGAAATGTGTGCATAAGTCCTTTGGTTTAGGCGTGACACTCATTTTCAGTTTTTATTGCTTTAAATGCACTTTCAGTCCGAGTTGAGCCCGTTTTGTGACTTTGAATGTACCTTCATAGGAATGAGTTGTGTAGTCAAATTAATGCTCATTTAGGCTTCAGGAGGTCAACCTGAACCAAATACATGTTGAAATGTGTGCATAAGTCCTTTGGTTTAGGCGTGACACTCATTTTCAGTTTTTATTGCTTTAAATGCACTTTCAGTCCGAGTTGAGCCCGTTTTTTTACTTTGAATGTATCTTCATAGGAATAAGTTGTGTAGTCAAATTAATGGTGATTTAGGCTTCAGGAGGTCAACCTGAACTAAATACATGTTGAAATGTGTGCTTAAGTCCTTTGGTTTAGGCGTGACACTCATTTTGAGTTTTTATTGCTTTAAATGCACTTTCAGGCCTAGTTGAGCACGTTTTGTGACTTTGAATGTACCTTCATAGGAATGAGTTGTGTAGTCAAATTAATGCTCATTTAGGCTTCAGGAGGTCAACCTGAACTAAATACATGTTGAAATGTGTGCATAAGTCCTTTGGTTTAGGCGTGACACTCATTTTGAGTTTTTATTGCTTTAAATGCATTTACAGGCCGAGTAGAGCACGTTTTTTTACTTTGAATGTATCTTCATAGGAATGAGTTGTATAGACAAAATAATGTTCATTTAGGCTTCAGGAGGTCAACCTGAACTAAATACATGTTGTAATGTGTGCATAAGTCCTTTGGTTTAGGCGTGACACTCATTTTGAGTTTTTATTGCTTTAAATGCATTTTCAGGCCGAGTAGAGCACGTTTTTTTACTTTGAATGTATCTTCATAGGAATAAGTTGTGTAGTCAAATTAATGCTCATTTAGGCTTCAGGACGTCAACCTGAACTAAATACATGTTGTAATGTGTGCATAAGTCCTTTGGTTTAGGCGTGACACTCATTTTCAGTTTTTATTGCTTTAAATGCACTTTCAGTCCGAGTTGAGCCCGTTTTTTTACTTTGAATGTATCTTCATAGGAATAAGTTGTGTAGTCAAATTAATGGTGATTTAGGCTTCAGGAGGTCAACCTGAACTAAATACATGTTGAAATGTGTGCTTAAGTCCTTTGGTTTAGGCGTGACACTCATTTTGAGTTTTTATTGCTTTAAATGCATTTTCAGGCCGAGTAGAGCACGTTTCTGAGTTTGAATGTATCTTCATAGGAATGAGTTGTGTGATCACATTAATGGTGATTTAGGCTTCAGGAGGTCAACCTGAACTAAATACATGTTGAAATGTGTGCATAAGTCCTTTGGTTTAGGCGTGACACTCATTTTGAGTTTTTATTGCTTTAAATGCACTTTCAGGCCTAGTTGAGCACGTTTTGTGACTTTGAATGTACCTTCATAGGAATGAGTTGTGTAGTCAAATTAATGCTCATTTAGGCTTCAGGAGGTCAACCTGAACTAAATACATGTTGAAATGTGTGCATAAGTCCTTTGGTTTAGGCGTGACACTCATTTTCAGTTTTTATTGCTTTAAATGCACTTTCAGTCCGAGTTGAGCCCGTTTTGTGACTTTGAATGTACCTTCATAGGAATGAGTTGTGTAGTCAAATTAATGCTCATTTAGGCTTCAGGAGGTCAACCTGAACCAAATACATGTTGAAATGTGTGCATAAGTCCTTTGGTTTAGGCGTGACACTCATTTTCAGTTTTTATTGCTTTAAATGCACTTTCAGTCCGAGTTGAGCCCGTTTTTTTACTTTGAATGTATCTTCATAGGAATAAGTTGTGTAGTCAAATTAATGGTGATTTAGGCTTCAGGAGGTCAACCTGAACTAAATACATGTTGAAATGTGTGCTTAAGTCCTTTGGTTTAGGCGTGACACTCATTTTGAGTTTTTATTGCTTTAAATGCACTTTCAGGCCTAGTTGAGCACGTTTTGTGACTTTGAATGTACCTTCATAGGAATGAGTTGTGTAGTCAAATTAATGCTCATTTAGGCTTCAGGAGGTCAACCTGAACTAAATACATGTTGAAATGTGTGCATAAGTCCTTTGGTTTAGGCGTGACACTCATTTTGAGTTTTTATTGCTTTAAATGCATTTACAGGCCGAGTAGAGCACGTTTTTTTACTTTGAATGTATCTTCATAGGAATGAGTTGTATAGACAAAATAATGTTCATTTAGGCTTCAGGAGGTCAACCTGAACTAAATACATGTTGTAATGTGTGCATAAGTCCTTTGGTTTAGGCGTGACACTCATTTTGAGTTTTTATTGCTTTAAATGCATTTTCAGGCCGAGTAGAGCACGTTTTTTTACTTTGAATGTATCTTCATAGGAATAAGTTGTGTAGTCAAATTAATGCTCATTTAGGCTTCAGGACGTCAACCTGAACTAAATACATGTTGTAATGTGTGCATAAGTCCTTTGGTTTAGGCGTGACACTCATTTTCAGTTTTTATTGCTTTAAATGCACTTTCAGTCCGAGTTGAGCCCGTTTTTTTACTTTGAATGTATCTTCATAGGAATAAGTTGTGTAGTCAAATTAATGGTGATTTAGGCTTCAGGAGGTCAACCTGAACTAAATACATGTTGAAATGTGTGCTTAAGTCCTTTGGTTTAGGCGTGACACTCATTTTGAGTTTTTATTGCTTTAAATGCATTTTCAGGCCGAGTAGAGCACGTTTCTGAGTTTGAATGTATCTTCATAGGAATGAGTTGTGTGATCACATTAATGGTGATTTAGGCTTCAGGAGGTCAACCTGAACTAAATACATGTTGAAATGTGTGCATAAGTCCTTTGGTTTAGGCGTGACACTCATTTTGAGTTTTTATTGCTTTAAATGCACTTTCAGGCCTAGTTGAGCACGTTTTGTGACTTTGAATGTACCTTCATAGGAATGAGTTGTGTAGTCAAATTAATGCTCATTTAGGCTTCAGGAGGTCAACCTGAACTAAATACATGTTGAAATGTGTGCATAAGTCCTTTGGTTTAGGCGTGACACTCATTTTCAGTTTTTATTGCTTTAAATGCACTTTCAGTCCGAGTTGAGCCCGTTTTTTTACTTTGAATGTTCCTTCATAGGAATGAGTTGTGTAGTCAAATTAATGCTCATTTAGGCTTCAGGAGGTCAACCTGAACTAAATACATGTTGAAATGTGTGCATAAGTCCTTTGGTTTAGGCGTGACACTATTTTGAGTTTTTATTGCTTTAAATGCATTTTCAGGCCGAGTAGAGCACGTTTCTGAGTTTGAATGTATCTTCATAGGAATGAGTTGTGTGATCAAATTAATGCTCATTTAGGCTTCAGAATGTCAACCTGAACTAAATACATGTTGAAATGTGTGCATAAGTCCTTTGGTTTAGGCGTGACACTCATTTTGAGTTTTTATTGCTTTAAATGCACTTTCAGGCCTAGTTGAGCACGTTTTGTGACTTTGAATGTACCTTCATAGGAATGAGTTGTGTAGTCAAATTAATGCTCATTTAGGCTTCAGGAGGTCAACCTGAACTGAATACATGTTGAAATGTGTGCATAAGTCCTTTGGTTTAGGCGTGACACTAATTTTCAGTTTTTATTGCTTTAAATGCACTTTCAGTCCGAGTTGAGCCCGTTTTTTTACTTTGAATGTTCCTTCATAGGAATGAGTTGTGTAGTCAAATTAATGCTCATTTAGGCTTCAGGAGGTCAACCTGAACTAAATACATGTTGAAATGTGTGCATAAGTCCTTTGGTTTTGGTGTGACACTCAATTTGAGTGTTTATTGCTTTAAATGCATTTTCAGGCCGAGCCCAGCACGCTTTCTGAGTTTGAATATATCTTCATAGGAATGAGTTGTGTGGTCAAATTTAACGCTCATTTAGGCTTCAGGAGGTCAACCTGAACTAAATACATGTTGAAATGTGTGCATAAGTCATTTGGTCTAGGCGTGACACTCATTATGAACCATTGATGAAAATAAGTTTTATTTTTAAAAAAGCCAAAAAACGTGAAAGGGACGAAATTACAAATGTCCTGTGTGTTTCACATAGAGTCCCGCTCCCTCTCTTTCTTTGTGACACACACGCTTCCGAGCGCGCCAGCACGCAGCAAGCACGCACACAAACGCACGCACACACACTCACACAAAAGTACGCACAGACGAGCACGTACCGTAAACAACACACCAACGATGATTTAGATCAAAGAAACACTCACACATGTATGGGCACACGATCACGCGCGCGCAAACACACACACAAACTCATGAGAGGCACACACTTCCGCACACGCTACGCATGTAAACAACATTTGGACACTGATTGAAGATCAAAGACTAACCCACGTGGAAGACTGAAAGATGCACAGCCAATCACCTAGGCTTTGCATCTTTTCACCTCCCCCTGCTCTCACACCACGTGGGCTAGATCCACTCGGGCTGTCATTGGTGGACGTCGTCGGTGTCAGAACAAATCAAGTGCAAGCAAAAGTTAAAACCTCCGAGTAATTCGTCATTTTTATCCGAATACAGTACTTTTTTGGGGGGGGGGTGCGCACAACACACACACGCACACACACACGCACGCACCCACACAAACACACACAAACACACGAACACACCTACACACTCTCACACACGCACGCACACATACACTAGCACGCATCGGAAACAACACTTTAGACGTTGAAATGTGTGCAGACGTCCTTTGGTTTAGGCATGACACTCAATTTTAGTTTTTATTGATTCAAATGCATTTTCAGACAGAGCAGGGCACTTACTGACTTTGAATGTATCTTCATGGGAATGAGTTGTGTGATCAAATTAATGCTCATTTAGGCTTCAGGAGATCAACCTAAACTAAATACATGTTGAAATGTGTGCATAAGTCCTTTGATTTAGGCGTGAAACTCATTTTGAGATTTTATTGCTTTAAATGCACTTTCAGGCCTAGTTGAGCACGTTTTGTGACTTTGAATGTACCTTCATAGGAATGAGTTGTATAGACAAAATAATGTTCATTTAGGCTTCAGAATGTCAACCTGAACTAAATACATGTTGAAATGTGTGTATAAATCCTTTGGTTTAGGCGTGACACTCAACTTGAGTTTTTATTGCTTTAAATGCATTTTCAGGCCGAGTAGAGCACGTTTTTTTACTTTAAATGTAGGTTTAGGTGTGACACTCATTTTGATTTTTTCTTGCTTTAAATGCATTTTCAGGCCGAGTAGAGCACGTTTTTTTACTTTGAATGTATCTTCATAGGAATGAGTTGTGTAGTCAAATTAATGCTCATTTATGCTTCAGGAGGTCAACCCGAACTAAATACACGTTGAAATGTGTGCATAAGTCCTTTGGTTTAGGCGTGACACTCATTTTGAGTTTTTATTGCTTTAAATGCACTTTCAGGCCTAGTTGAGCACGTTTTGTGACTTTCAATGTACCTTCATAGGAATGAGTTGTATAGACGAAATAATGCTCATTTAGGCTTCAGGAGATCAACCTGAACTAAATACATGTTGAAATGTGTGCCTAAGTCCTTTGGTTTAGGCGTGACACCCAATTTGAGTTTTTATTGCTTTAAATGCATTTTCAGGCCGAGTAGAGCACGTTTCTGAGTTTGAATGTATCTTCATAGGAATGAGTTGTGTGATCAAATTAATGCTCATTTAGGCTTCAGAATGTCAACCTGAACTAAATACATGTTGAAATGTGTGCATAAGTCCTTTGGTTTAGGCGTGACACTCATTTTGAGTTTTTATTGCTTTAAATGCACTTTCAGGCCTAGTTGAGCACGTTTTGTGACTTTGAATGTACCTTCATAGGAATGAGTTGTGTAGTCAAATTAATGCTCATTTAGGCTTCAGGAGGTCAACCTGAACTGAATACATGTTGAAATGTGTGCATAAGTCCTTTGGTTTAGGCGTGACACTAATTTTCAGTTTTTATTGCTTTAAATGCACTTTCAGTCCGAGTTGAGCCCGTTTTTTTACTTTGAATGTTCCTTCATAGGAATGAGTTGTGTAGTCAAATTAATGCTCATTTAGGCTTCAGGAGGTCAACCTGAACTAAATACATGTTGAAATGTGTGCATAAGTCCTTTGGTTTTGGTGTGACACTCAATTTGAGTGTTTATTGCTTTAAATGCATTTTCAGGCCGAGCCCAGCACGCTTTCTGAGTTTGAATATATCTTCATAGGAATGAGTTGTGTGGTCAAATTTAACGCTCATTTAGGCTTCAGGAGGTCAACCTGAACTAAATACATGTTGAAATGTGTGCATAAGTCATTTGGTCTAGGCGTGACACTCATTATGAACCATTGATGAAAATAAGTTTTATTTTTAAAAAAGCCAAAAAACGTGAAAGGGACGAAATTACAAATGTCCTGTGTGTTTCACATAGAGTCCCGCTCCCTCTCTTTCTTTGTGACACACACGCTTCCGAGCGCGCCAGCACGCAGCAAGCACGCACACAAACGCACGCACACACACTCACACAAAAGTACGCACAGACGAGCACGTACCGTAAACAACACACCAACGATGATTTAGATCAAAGAAACACTCACACATGTATGGGCACACGATCACGCGCGCGCAAACACACACACAAACTCATGAGAGGCACACACTTCCGCACACGCTACGCATGTAAACAACATTTGGACACTGATTGAAGATCAAAGACTAACCCACGTGGAAGACTGAAAGATGCACAGCCAATCACCTAGGCTTTGCATCTTTTCACCTCCCCCTGCTCTCACACCACGTGGGCTAGATCCACTCGGGCTGTCATTGGTGGACGTCGTCGGTGTCAGAACAAATCAAGTGCAAGCAAAAGTTAAAACCTCCGAGTAATTCGTCATTTTTATCCGAATACAGTACTTTTTTGGGGGGGGGGTGCGCACAACACACACACGCACACACACACGCACGCACCCACACAAACACACACAAACACACGAACACACCTACACACTCTCACACACGCACGCACACATACACTAGCACGCATCGGAAACAACACTTTAGACGTTGAAATGTGTGCAGACGTCCTTTGGTTTAGGCATGACACTCAATTTTAGTTTTTATTGATTCAAATGCATTTTCAGACAGAGCAGGGCACTTACTGACTTTGAATGTATCTTCATGGGAATGAGTTGTGTGATCAAATTAATGCTCATTTAGGCTTCAGGAGATCAACCTAAACTAAATACATGTTGAAATGTGTGCATAAGTCCTTTGATTTAGGCGTGAAACTCATTTTGAGATTTTATTGCTTTAAATGCACTTTCAGGCCTAGTTGAGCACGTTTTGTGACTTTGAATGTACCTTCATAGGAATGAGTTGTATAGACAAAATAATGTTCATTTAGGCTTCAGAATGTCAACCTGAACTAAATACATGTTGAAATGTGTGTATAAATCCTTTGGTTTAGGCGTGACACTCAACTTGAGTTTTTATTGCTTTAAATGCATTTTCAGGCCGAGTAGAGCACGTTTTTTTACTTTAAATGTAGGTTTAGGTGTGACACTCATTTTGATTTTTTCTTGCTTTAAATGCATTTTCAGGCCGAGTAGAGCACGTTTTTTTACTTTGAATGTATCTTCATAGGAATGAGTTGTGTAGTCAAATTAATGCTCATTTATGCTTCAGGAGGTCAACCCGAACTAAATACACGTTGAAATGTGTGCATAAGTCCTTTGGTTTAGGCGTGACACTCATTTTGAGTTTTTATTGCTTTAAATGCACTTTCAGGCCTAGTTGAGCACGTTTTGTGACTTTCAATGTACCTTCATAGGAATGAGTTGTATAGACGAAATAATGCTCATTTAGGCTTCAGGAGATCAACCTGAACTAAATACATGTTGAAATGTGTGCCTAAGTCCTTTGGTTTA
Source organism: Hippocampus zosterae (assembly GCF_025434085.1). Classification (NCBI taxonomy): domain Eukaryota; kingdom Metazoa; phylum Chordata; class Actinopteri; order Syngnathiformes; family Syngnathidae; genus Hippocampus; species Hippocampus zosterae. Next base: position 17,090,145 of record NC_067467.1, read on the forward strand.
GGCGTGACACCCAATTTGAGTTTTTATTGCTTTAAATGCATTTTCAGGCCGAGTAGAGCACGTTTCTGAGTTTGAATGTATCTTCATAGGAATGAGTTGTGTGATCACATTAATGGTGATTTAGGCTTCAGGAGGTCAACCTGAACTAAATACATGTTGAAATGTGTGCATAAGTCCTTAGGTTTAGGCGTGACACTCATTTTCAGTTTTTATTGCTTTAAATGCACTTTCAGTCCGAGTTGAGCCCGTTTTTTTACTTTGAATGTTCCTTCATAGGAATGAGTTGTGTAGTCAAATTAATGCTCATTTAGGCTCCAGGAGGTCAACCTGAACTAAATACATGTTGAAATGTGTGCATAAGTCCTTTGGTTTAGGCGTGACACTATTTTGAGTTTTTATTGCTTTAAATGCATTTTCAGGCCGAGTAGAGCACGTTTCTGAGTTTGAATGTATCTTCATAGGAATGAGTTGTGTGATCAAATTAATGCTCATTTAGGCTTCAGAATGTCAAACTGAACTAAATACATGTTGAAATGTGTGCATAAGTCCTTTGGTTTAGGCGTGACACTCATTTTGAGTTTTTATTGCTTTAAATGCACTTTCAGGCCTAGTTGAGCACGTTTTGTGACTTTGAATGTACCTTCATAGGAATGAGTTGTGTAGTCAAATTAATGCTCATTTAGGCTTCAGGAGGTCAACCTGAACTGAATACATGTTGAAATGTGTGCATAAGTCCTTTGGTTTAGGCGTGACACTAATTTTCAGTTTTTATTGCTTTAAATGCACTTTCAGTCCGAGTTGAGCCCGTTTTTTTACTTTGAATGTTCCTTCATAGGAATGAGTTGTGTAGTCAAATTAATGCTCATTTAGGCTTCAGGAGGTCAACCTGAACTAAATACACGTTGAAATGTGTGCATCAGTCCTTTGGTTTAGGCGTGACACTCATTTTCAGTTTTTATTGCTTTAAATGCACTTTCAGTCCGAGTTGAGCCCGTTTTTTTACTTTGAATGTTCCTTCATAGGAATGAGTTGTGTAGTCAAATTAATGCTCATTTAGGCTTCAGGAGGTCAACCTGAACTGAATACATGTTGAAATGTGTGCATAAGTCCTTTGGTTTAGGCGTGACACTAATTTTCAGTTTTTATTGCTTTAAATGCACTTTCAGTCCGAGTTGAGCCCGTTTTTTTACTTTGAATGTATCTTCATAGGAATGAGTTGTGTGATCAAATTAATGTTGATTTAGGCTTCAGGAGGTCAACCTGATTAAATACATGTTGAAATGTGTGCATAAGTCGTTTGGTTTAGATTTGACACTCAATTTGAGTTTTTATTTCTTTAAATGCACTTTCAGGCCGAGTTGAGCCCGTTTTTTGACTTTGAATGTACCTTCATAGGAATGAGTTGTGTAGTCAAATTAATGCTCATTTAGGCTTCAGGAGGTCAACCTGAACTAAATACATGTTGAAATGTGTGCATAAGTCCTTTGGTTTAGGCGTGACACTCATTTTCAGTTTTTATTGCTTTAAATGCACTTTCAGTCCGAGTTGAGCCCGTTTTTTTACTTTGAATGTTCCTTCATAGGAATGATTTGTGTAGTCAAATTAATGCTCATTTAGGCTTCAGGAGGTCAACCTGAACTAAATACATGTTGAAATGTGTGCATAAGTCCTTTGGTTTAGGCGTGACACTAATTTTGAGTTTTTATTGCTTTAAATGCACTTTCAGGCCTAGTTGAGCACGTTTTGTGACTTTGAATGTACCTTCATAGGAATGAGTTGTGTAGTAAAATTAATGCTCATTTAGGCTTCAGGAGGTCAACCTGAACTGAATACATCTTGAAATGTGTGCATAAGTCCTTTGGTTTAGGCGTGACACTCATTTTCAGTTTTTATTGATTTAAATGCACTTTCAGGCCGAGTTGAGCCAGTTTTTTGACTTTGAATGTACCTTCATAGGAATGAGTTGTGTAGTCAAATTAATGCTCATTTAGGCTTCAGGAGGTCAACCTGAACTAAATACATGTTGAAATGTGTGCATAAGTCCTTTGGTTTAGGCGTGACACTCATTTTCAGATTTTATTGCTTTAAATGCACTTTCAGTCCGAGTTGAGCCCGTTTTTTTACTTTGAATGTTCCTTCATAGGAATGATTTGTGTAGTCAAATTAATGCTCATTTAGGCTTCAGGAGGTCAACCTGACCTAAATACATGTTGAAATGTGTGCATAAGTCCTTTGGTTTAGGCGTGACACTCATTTTGAGTTTTTATTGCTTTAAATGCACTTTCAGGCCTAGTTGAGCACGTTTTGTGACTTTGAATGTACCTTCATAGGAATGAGTTGTGTAGTAAAATTAATGCTCATTTAGGCTTCAGGAGGTCAACCTGAACTGAATACATGTTGAAATGTGTGCATAAGTCCTTTGGTTTAGGCGTGACACTCATTTTCAGTTTTTATTGCTTTAAATGCACTTTCAGTCCGAGTTGAGCCCGTTTTTTTACTTTGAATGTATCTTCATAGGAATAAGTTGTGTAGTCAAATTAATGGTGATTTAGGCTTCAGGAGGTCAACCTGAACTAAATACATGTTGAAATGTGTGCATAAGTCCTTTGGTTTAGGCGTGACACTCATTTTTAGTTTTTATTGCTTTAAATGCACTTTCAGGCCTAGTTGAGCACGTTTTGTGACTTTTGAATGTACCTTCATGAAATGTGTGCATAAGTTGTGTAGTCAAATTAATGCTCATTTAGGCTTCAGGAGGTCAACCTGAACTAAATACATGTTGATATGTGTGCATAAGTCCTTTGGTTTAGGCGTGACACTCATTTTCAGTTTTTATTGCTTTAAATGCACTTTCAGTCCGAGTTGAGCCCGTTTTGTTACTTTGAATGTACCTTCATAGGAATGAGTTGTGTAGTCAAATTAATGCTCATTTAGGCTTCAGGAGGTCAACCTGAACTAAATACATGTTGAAATGTGTGCATAAGTCCTTTGGTTTAGGCGTGACACTCATTTTCAGTTTTTATTGCTTTAAATGTACTTTCAGTCCGAGTTGAGCCCGTTTTTTTACTTTGAATGTTCCTTCATAGGAATGAGTTGTGTAGTCAAATTAATGCTCATTTAGGCTTCAGGAGGTCAACCTGAACTAAATACATGTTGAAATGTGTGCATAAGGCCTTTGGTTTAGGCGTGACACTCATTTTGAGTTTTTATTGCTTTAAATGCATTTTCAGGCCGAGTAGAGCACGTTTTTTTACTTTGAATGTATCTTCATAGGAATAAGTTGTGTAGTCAAATTAATGCTCATTTAGGCTTCAGGACGTCAACCTGAACTAAATACATGTTGAAATGTGTGCATAAGTCCTTTGGTTTAGGCGTGACACTCATTTTCAGTTTTTATTGCTTTAAATGCACTTTCAGTCCGAGTTGAGCCCGTTTTTTTACTTTGAATGTATCTTCATAGGAATAAGTTGTGTAGTCAAATTAATGGTGATTTAGGCTTCAGGAGGTCAACCTAAACTAAATACATGTTGAAATGTGTGCTTAAGTCCTTTGGTTTAGGCGTGACACTCATTTTGAGTTTTTATTGCTTTAAATGCACTTTCAGGCCAAGTTGAGCACGTTTTGTGACTTTGAAGGTACCTTCATAGGAATGAGTTGTGTAGTCAAATTAATGCTCATTTAGGCTTCAGGAGGTCAACCTGAACTAAATACATGTTGAAATGTGAGCATAAGTCCTTTGGTTTAGGCGTGAGACTCATTTTGAGTTTTTATTGCTTTAAATGCACTTTCAGGCCTAGTTGAGCACGTTTTGTGACTTTGAATGTACCTTCATAGGAATGAGTTGTGTAGTCAAATTAATGCTCATTTAGGCTTCAGGAGGTCAACCTGAACTAAATACATGTTGAAATGTGTGCATAAGTCCTTTGGTTTAGGCGTGACACTCATTTTCAGTTTTTATTGCTTTAAATGTACTTTCAGTCCGAGTTGAGCCCGTTTTTTTACTTTGAATGTTCCTTCATAGGAATGAGTTGTGTAGTCAAATTAATGCTCATTTAGGCTTCAGGAGGTCAACCTGAACTAAATACATGTTGAAATGTGTGCATAAGGCCTTTGGTTTAGGCGTGACACTCATTTTGAGTTTTTATTGCTTTAAATGCATTTTCAGGCCGAGTAGAGCACGTTTTTTTACTTTGAATGTATCTTCATAGGAATAAGTTGTGTAGTCAAATTAATGCTCATTTAGGCTTCAGGACGTCAACCTGAACTAAATACATGTTGAAATGTGTGCATAAGTCCTTTGGTTTAGGCGTGACACTCATTTTCAGTTTTTATTGCTTTAAATGCACTTTCAGTCCGAGTTGAGCCCGTTTTTTTACTTTGAATGTATCTTCATAGGAATAAGTTGTGTAGTCAAATTAATGGTGATTTAGGCTTCAGGAGGTCAACCTGAACTAAATACATGTTGAAATGTGTGCATAAGTCCTTTGGTTTAGGCGTGACACTCATTTTGAGTTTTTATTGCTTTAAATGCTCTTTCAGGCCTAGTTGAGCACGTTTTGTGACTTTGAATGTACCTTCATAGGAATGAGTTGTGTAGTCAAATTAATGCTCATTTAGTCTTCAGGAGGTCAACCTGAACTAAATACATGTTGAAATGTGTGCATAAGTCCTTTGGTTTTGGTGTGACACTCAATTTGAGTGTTTATTGCTTTAAATGCATTTTCAGGCCGAGCCGAGCACGCTTTCTGAGTTTGAATGTACCTTCATAGGAATGAGTTGTGTAGTAAAATTAATGCTCATTTAGGCTTCAGGAGGTCAACCTGAACTGAATACATGTTGAAATGTGTGCATAAGTCCTTTGGTTTAGGCGTGACACTCATTTTCAGTTTTTATTGCTTTAAATGCACTTTCAGTCCGAGTTGAGCCCGTTTTTTTACTTTGAATGTATCTTCATAGGAATAAGTTGTGTAGTCAAATTAATGGTGATTTAGGCTTCAGGAGGTCAACCTGAACTAAATACATGTTGAAATGTGTGCATAAGTCCTTTGGTTTAGGCGTGACACTCATTTTTAGTTTTTATTGCTTTAAATGCACTTTCAGGCCTAGTTGAGCACGTTTTGTGACTTTGAATGTACCTTCATAGGAATGAGTTGTGTAGTCAAATTAATGCTCATTTAGGCTTCAGGAGGTCAACCTGAACTAAATACATGTTGATATGTGTGCATAAGTCCTTTGGTTTAGGCGTGACACTCATTTTCAGTTTTTATTGCTTTAAATGCACTTTCAGTCCGAGTTGAGCCCGTTTTGTTACTTTGAATGTACCTTCATAGGAATGAGTTGTGTAGTCAAATTAATGCTCATTTAGGCTTCAGGAGGTCAACCTGAACTAAATACATGTTGAAATGTGTGCATAAGTCCTTTGGTTTAGGCGTGACACTCATTTTCAGTTTTTATTGCTTTAAATGTACTTTCAGTCCGAGTTGAGCCCGTTTTTTTACTTTGAATGTTCCTTCATAGGAATGAGTTGTGTAGTCAAATTAATGCTCATTTAGGCTTCAGGAGGTCAACCTGAACTAAATACATGTTGAAATGTGTGCATAAGGCCTTTGGTTTAGGCGTGACACTCATTTTGAGTTTTTATTGCTTTAAATGCATTTTCAGGCCGAGTAGAGCACGTTTTTTTACTTTGAATGTATCTTCATAGGAATAAGTTGTGTAGTCAAATTAATGCTCATTTAGGCTTCAGGACGTCAACCTGAACTAAATACATGTTGAAATGTGTGCATAAGTCCTTTGGTTTAGGCGTGACACTCATTTTCAGTTTTTATTGCTTTAAATGCACTTTCAGTCCGAGTTGAGCCCGTTTTTTTACTTTGAATGTATCTTCATAGGAATAAGTTGTGTAGTCAAATTAATGGTGATTTAGGCTTCAGGAGGTCAACCTGAACTAAATACATGTTGAAATGTGTGCTTAAGTCCTTTGGTTTAGGCGTGACACTCATTTTGAGTTTTTATTGCTTTAAATGCACTTTCAGGCCAAGTTGAGCACGTTTTGTGACTTTGAAGGTACCTTCATAGGAATGAGTTGTGTAGTCAAATTAATGCTCATTTAGGCTTCAGGAGGTCAACCTGAACTAAATACATGTTGAAATGTGAGCATAAGTCCTTTGGTTTAGGCGTGAGACTCATTTTGAGTTTTTATTGCTTTAAATGCACTTTCAGGCCTAGTTGAGCACGTTTTGTGACTTTGAATGTACCTTCATAGGAATGAGTTGTGTAGTCAAATTAATGCTCATTTAGGCTTCAGGAGGTCAACCTGAACTAAATACATGTTGAAATGTGTGCATAAGTCCTTTGGTTTAGGCGTGACACTCATTTTCAGTTTTTATTGCTTTAAATGTACTTTCAGTCCGAGTTGAGCCCGTTTTTTTACTTTGAATGTTCCTTCATAGGAATGAGTTGTGTAGTCAAATTAATGCTCATTTAGGCTTCAGGAGGTCAACCTGAACTAAATACATGTTGAAATGTGTGCATAAGGCCTTTGGTTTAGGCGTGACACTCATTTTGAGTTTTTATTGCTTTAAATGCATTTTCAGGCCGAGTAGAGCACGTTTTTTTACTTTGAATGTATCTTCATAGGAATAAGTTGTGTAGTCAAATTAATGCTCATTTAGGCTTCAGGACGTCAACCTGAACTAAATACATGTTGAAATGTGTGCATAAGTCCTTTGGTTTAGGCGTGACACTCATTTTCAGTTTTTATTGCTTTAAATGCACTTTCAGTCCGAGTTGAGCCCGTTTTTTTACTTTGAATGTATCTTCATAGGAATAAGTTGTGTAGTCAAATTAATGGTGATTTAGGCTTCAGGAGGTCAACCTGAACTAAATACATGTTGAAATGTGTGCATAAGTCCTTTGGTTTAGGCGTGACACTCATTTTGAGTTTTTATTGCTTTAAATGCTCTTTCAGGCCTAGTTGAGCACGTTTTGTGACTTTGAATGTACCTTCATAGGAATGAGTTGTGTAGTCAAATTAATGCTCATTTAGTCTTCAGGAGGTCAACCTGAACTAAATACATGTTGAAATGTGTGCATAAGTCCTTTGGTTTTGGTGTGACACTCAATTTGAGTGTTTATTGCTTTAAATGCATTTTCAGGCCGAGCCGAGCACGCTTTCTGAGTTTGAATATATCTTCATAGGAATGAGTTGTGTGGTCAAATTTAACGCTCATTTAGGCTTCAGGAGGTCAACCTGAACTAAATAAATGTTGAAATGTGTGCATAAGTCATTTGGTCGAGGCGTGACACTCATTATGAACCATTGATGAAAATAAGTTTTATTTTTAAAAAAGCCAAAAAATGTGAAATGGACGAAATTACAAATGTCCTGTGTGTTTCACATAGAGTACATACAGGCCAGCGATCCCGCTCCCTCTCTTTCTCTGTGACACACACGCTTCCGAGCGCGCCAGCACGCAGCAAGCACACACACAAACGCACGCACACACACTCACACAAAAGTACGCACAGACGAGCACGTATCGTAAACAACACACCAACGATGATTTAGATCAAAGAAACACTCACACATGTATGGGCACACGATCACGCGCGCGCAAACACACACACAAACTCATGAGAGGCACACACATCCGCACACGCTACGCATGTAAACAACATTTGGACACTGATTGAAGATCAAAGACTAACCCACGTGGAAGACTGAAAGATGCACAGCCAATCACCTAGGCTTTGCATCTTTTCACCTCCCCCTGCTCTCACACCACGTGGGCTAGATCCACTCGGGCTGTCATTGGTGGACGTCGTCGGTGTCAGAACAAATCAAGTGCAAGCAAAAGTTAAAACCTCTGAGTAATTCGTCATTTTTATCCGAATACAGTACTTTTTTTGGGGGGGGGGGTGCGCATAACACACACACGCACACACACACACGCACGCACCCACACAAACACACACAAACACACGCACACACCTACACACTCTCACACACGCACGCACACATACACTAGCACGCATCGGAAACAACACTTTAGACGTTGAAATGTGTGCAGACGTCCTTTGGTTTAGGCATGACACTCAATTTTAGTTTTTATTGATTCAAATGCATTTTCAGACAGAGCAGGGCACTTACTGACTTTGAATGTATCTTCATGGGAATGAGTTGTGTGATCAAATTAATGCTCATTTAGGCTTCAGGAGGTCAACCTAAACTAAATACATGTTGAAATGTGTGCATAAGGCCTTTGGTTTAGGCGTGGCACTCATTTTGAGTTTTTATTGCTTTAAATGCATTTTCAGGCCGAGTAGAGCACGTTTTTTTTACTTTGAATGTATCTTCATAGGAATAAGTTGTGTAGTCAAATTAATGCTCATTTAGGCTTCAGGACGTCATCCTGAACTAAATACATGTTGAAATGTGTGCATAAGTCCTTTGGTTTAGGCGTGACACTCATTTTGAGTTTTTATTGCTTTAAATGCACTTTCAGGCCTAGTTGAGCACGTTTTGTGACTTTGAATGTTCCTTCATAGGAATGAGTTGTGTGGTCAAATTAACGCTCATTTGGGCTTCAGGAGGTCAACCTGAACTAAATAAATGTTGAAATGTGTGCATAAGTCATTTGGTCTAGGCGTGACACTCATTATGAACCATTGATGAAAATAAGTTTTATTTTTAAAAAAGCCAAAAAATGTGAAAGGGACGAAATTACAAATGTCCTGTGTGTTTCACATAGAGTACATACAGGCCAGCGATCCCGCTCCCTCTCTTTCTCTGTGACACACACGCTTCCGAGCGCGCCAGCACGCAGCAAGCACACACACAAAAGCACGCACACACCTCACACAAACGTACGCACAGACGAGCACGTATCGTAAACAACACACCAACGATGATTTAGATCAAAGAAACACTCACACATGTATGGGCACACGATCACGCGCGCGCAAACACACACACAAACTCATGAGAGGCACACACATCCGCACACGCTACGCATGTAAACAACATTTGGACACTGATTGAAGATCAAAGACTAACCCACGTGGAAGACTGAAAGATGCACAGCCAATCACCTAGGCTTTGCATCTTTTCACCTCCCCCTGCTCTCACACCACGTGGGCTAGATCCACTCGGGCTGTCATTGGTGGACGTCGTCGGTGTGAGAACAAATCAAGTGCAAGCAAAAGTTAAAACCTCTGAGTAATTCGTCATTTTTATCCGAATACAGTACTTTTTTTTGGGGGGGGGGGGTGCGCACAACACACACACGCACACACACACACGCACGCACCCACACAAACACACACAAACACACGCACAAACCTACACACTCTCACACACGAACGCACACATACACTAGCACGCATCGGAAACAACACTTTAGACGTTGAAATGTGTGCAGACGTCCTTTGGTTTAGGCATGACACTCAATTTTAGTTTTTATTGATTCAAATGCATTTTCAGACAGAGCAGGGCACTTACTGACTTTGAATGTATCTTCATGGGAATGAGTTGTGTGATCAAATTAATGCTCATTTAGGCTTCAGGAGGTCAACCTAAACTAAATACATGTTGAAATGTGTGCATAAGTCCTTTGATTTAGGCGTGAAACTCATTTTGAGATTTTATTGCTTTAAATGCACTTTCAGGCCTAGTTGAGCACGTTTTGTGACTTTGAATGTACCTTCATAGTAATGAGTTGTATAGACAAAATAATGCTCATTTAGGCTTCAGAATGTCAACCTGAATTAAATACATGTTGAAATGTGTGTATAAGTCCTTTGGTTTAGGCGTGACACTCAATTTGAGTTTTTATTGCTTTAAATGCATTTTCAGGCCGAGTAGAGCACATTTTTTTACTTTAAATGTAGGTTTAGGTGTGACACTCATTTTGATTTTTTCTTGCTTTAAATGCATTTTCAGGCCGAGTAGAGCACGTTTTGTGACTTTGAATGTACCTTCATAGGAATGAGTTGTGTAGTCAAATTAATGCTCATTTAGGCTTCAGGAGGTCAACCTGAACTAAATACATGTTGAAATGTGTGCATAAGTCCTTTGGTTTAGGCGTGACACTCATTTTGAGTTTTTATTGCTTTAAATGCATTTTCAGGCCGAGTAGAGCACGTTTCTGAGTTTGAATGTATCTTCATAGGAATGAGTTGTGTGATCAAATTAATGCTCATTAAGGCTTCAGAATGTCAACCTGAACTAAATACATGTTGAAATGTGTGCATAAGTCCTTTGGTTTAGGCGTGACACTCATTTTGAGTTTTTATTGCTTTAAATGCACTTTCAGGCCTAGTTGAGCACGTTTTGTGACTTTGAATATATCTTCATAGGAATGAGTTGTATAGACAAAATAATGGTGATTTAGGCTTCAGGAGGTCAACCTGAACTAAATACATGTTGAAATGTGTGCATAAGTCCTTTGGTTTAGGCGTGACACTCATTTTCAGTTTTTATTGCTTTAAATGTACTTTCAGTCCGAGTTGAGCCCGTTTTTTTCCTTTGAATGTTCCTTCATAGGAATGAGTTGTGTAGTCAAATTAATGCTCATTTAGGCTTCAGGAGGTCAACCCGAACTAAATACATGTTGAAATGTGTGCATAAGGCCTTTGGTTTAGGCGTGACACTCATTTTGAGTTTTTATTGCTTTAAATGCACTTTCAGTCCGAGTTGAGCCCGTTTTTTTACTTTGAATGTATCTTCATAGGAATAAGTTGTGTAGTCAAATTAATGCTCATTTAGGCTTCAGAATGTCAACCTGAACTAAATACATGTTGAAATGTGTGCATAAGTCCTTTGGTTTAGGCGTGACACTCATTTTGAGTTTTTACTGCTTTAAATGCACTTTCAGGCCTAGTTGAGCACATTTTGTGACTTTGAATATATCTTCATAGGAATGAGTTGTATAGACAAAATAATGGTGATTTAGGCTTCAGGAGGTCAACCTGAACTAAATACATGTTGAAATGTGTGCATAAGTCCTTTGGTTTAGGCGTGACACTCATTTTGAGTTTTTATTGCTTTAAATGCACTTTCAGGCCTAGTTGAGCACGTTTTGTGACTTTGAATGTACCTTCATAGGAATGAGTTGTGTAGTCAAATTAATGCTCATTTAGGCTTCAGGAGGTCAACCCGAACTAAATCCATGTTGAAATGTGTGCATAAGTCCTTTGGTTTAGGCGTGACACTCATTTTCAGTTTTTATTGCTTTAAATGCACTTTCAGTCCGAGTTGAGCCCGTTTTTTTACTTTGAATGTATCTTCATAGGAATAAGTTGTGTAGTCAAATTAATGCTCATTTAGGCTTCAGAATGTCAACCTGAACTAAATACATGTTGAAATGTGTGCATAAGTCCTTTGGTTTAGGCGTGACACTCATTTTCAGTTTTTATTGCTTTAAATGTACTTTCAGTCCGAGTTGAGCCCGTTTTTTTCCTTTGAATGTTCCTTCATAGGAATGAGTTGTGTAGTCAAATTAATGCTCATTTAGGCTTCAGGAGGTCAACCTGAACTAAATACATGTTGAAATGTGTGCATAAGGCCTTTGGTTTAGGCGTGGCACTCATTTTGAGTTTTTATTGCTTTAAATGCATTTTCAGGCCGAGTAGAGCACGTTTTTTTACTTTGAATGTATCTTCATAGGAATAAGTTGTGTAGTCAAATTAATGCTCATTTAGGCTTCAGGACGTCATCCTGAACTAAATACATGTTGAAATGTGTGCATAAGTCCTTTGGTTTAGGCGTGACACTCATTTTCAGTTTTTATTGCTTTAAATGCACTTTCAGTCCGAGTTGAGCCCGTTTTTTTACTTTGAATGTATCTTCATAGGAATAAGTTGTGTAGTCAAATTAATGGTGATTTAGGCTTCAGGAGGTCAACCTGAACTAAATACATGTTGAAATGTGTGCATAAGTCCTTTGGTTTAGGCGTGACACTCATTTTGAGTTTTTATTGCTTTAAATGCACTTTCAGGCCTAGTTGAGCACGTTTTGTGACTTTGAATGTTCCTTCATAGGAATGAGTTGTGTGGTCAAATTAACGCTCATTTGGGCTTCAGGAGGTCAACCTGAACTAAATAAATGTTGAAATGTGTGCATAAGTCATTTGGTCTAGGCGTGACACTCATTATGAACCATTGATGAAAATAAGTTTTATTTTTAAAAAAGCCAAAAAATGTGAAAGGGACGAAATTACAAATGTCCTGTGTGTTTCACATAGAGTACATACAGGCCAGCGATCCCGCTCCCTCTCTTTCTCTGTGACACACACGCTTCCGAGCGCGCCAGCACGCAGCAAGCACACACACAAAAGCACGCACACACCTCACACAAACGTACGCACAGACGAGCACGTATCGTAAACAACACACCAACGATGATTTAGATCAAAGAAACACTCACACATGTATGGGCACACGATCACGCGCGCGCAAACACACACACAAACTCATGAGAGGCACACACATCCGCACACGCTACGCATGTAAACAACATTTGGACACTGATTGAAGATCAAAGACTAACCCACGTGGAAGACTGAAAGATGCACAGCCAATCACCTAGGCTTTGCATCTTTTCACCTCCCCCTGCTCTCACACCACGTGGGCTAGATCCACTCGGGCTGTCATTGGTGGACGTCGTCGGTGTGAGAACAAATCAAGTGCAAGCAAAAGTTAAAACCTCTGAGTAATTCGTCATTTTTATCCGAATACAGTACTTTTTTTTGGGGGGGGGGGTGCGCATAACACACACACGCACACACACACGCACGCACCCACACAAACACACACAAAAACACGCACACACCTACACACTCTCACACACGCACGCACACATACACTAGCACGCATCGGAAACAACACTTTAGACGTTGAAATGTGTGCAGACGTCCTTTGGTTTAGGCATGACACTCAATTTTAGTTTTTATTGATTCAAATGCATTTTCAGACAGAGCAGGGCACTTACTGACTTTGAATGTATCTTCATGGGAATGAGTTGTGTGATCAAATTAATGCTCATTTAGGCTTCAGGAGGTCAACCTAAACTAAATACATGTTGAAATGTGTGCATAAGTCCTTTGATTTAGGCGTGAAACTCATTTTGAGATTTTATTGCTTTAAATGCACTTTCAGGCCTAGTTGAGCACGTTTTGTGACTTTGAATGTACCTTCATAGTAATGAGTTGTATAGACAAAATAATGCTCATTTAGGCTTCAGAATGTCAACCTGAATTAAATACATGTTGAAATGTGTGTATAAGTCCTTTGGTTTAGGCGTGACACTCAATTTGAGTTTTTATTGCTTTAAATGCATTTTCAGGCCGAGTAGAGCACATTTTTTTACTTTAAATGTAGGTTTAGGTGTGACACTCATTTTGATTTTTTCTTGCTTTAAATGCATTTTCAGGCCGAGTAGAGCACGTTTTGTGACTTTGAATGTACCTTCATAGGAATGAGTTGTGTAGTCAAATTAATGCTCATTTAGGCTTCAGGAGGTCAACCTGAACTAAATACATGTTGAAATGTGTGCATAAGTCCTTTGGTTTAGGCGTGACACTCATTTTCAGTTTTTATTGCTTTAAATGCACTTTCAGTCCGAGTTGAGCCCGTTTTTTTACTTTGAATGTATCTTCATAGGAATAAGTTGTGTAGTCAAATTAATGCTCATTTAGGCTTCAGAATGTCAACCTGAACTAAATACATGTTGAAATGTGTGCATAAGTCCTTTGGTTTAGGCGTGACACTCATTTTGAGTTTTTATTGCTTTAAATGCACTTTCAGGCCTAGTTGAGCACGTTTTGTGACTTTGAATATATCTTCATAGGAATGAGTTGTATAGACAAAATAATGGTGATTTAGGCTTCAGGAGGTCAACCTGAACTAAATACATGTTGAAATGTGTGCATAAGGCCTTTGGTTTAGGCGCGACACTCATTTTGAGTTTTTATTGCTTTAAATGCATTTTCAGGCCAAGTAGAGCACGTTTTTTTACTTTGAATGTATCTTCATAGGAATAAGTTGTGTGGTCAAATTAATGCTCATTTAGCCTTCAGAATGTCAACCTGAACTAAATACATGTTGAAATGTGTGAAAAAGTCCTTTGGTTTAGGCGTGACACTCATTTTCAGTTTTTATTGCTTTAAATGTACTTTCAGTCCGAGTTGAGCCCGTTTTTTTCCTTTGAATGTTCCTTCATAGGAATGAGTTGTGTAGTCAAATTAATGCTCATTTAGGCTTCAGGAGGTCAACCCGAACTAAATACATGTTGAAATGTGTGCATAAGGCCTTTGGTTTAGGCGTGACACTCATTTTGAGTTTTTATTGCTTTAAATGCACTTTCAGTCCGAGTTGAGCCCGTTTTTTTACTTTGAATGTATCTTCATAGGAATAAGTTGTGTAGTCAAATTAATGCTCATTTAGGCTTCAGAATGTCAACCTGAACTAAATACATGTTGAAATGTGTGCATAAGTCCTTTGGTTTAGGCGTGACACTCATTTTGAGTTTTTATTGCTTTAAATGCACTTTCAGGCCTAGTTGAGCACATTTTGTGACTTTGAATATATCTTCATAGGAATGAGTTGTATAGACAAAATAATGGTGATTTAGGCTTCAGGAGGTCAACCTGAACTAAATACATGTTGAAATGTGTGCATAAGTCCTTTGGTTTAGGCGTGACACTCATTTTGAGTTTTTATTGCTTTAAATGCACTTTCAGGCCTAGTTGAGCACGTTTTGTGACTTTGAATGTACCTTCATAGGAATGAGTTGTGTAGTCGAATTAATGCTCATTTAGGCTTCAGGAGGTCAACCTGAACTAAATACATGTTGAAATGTGTGCATAAGTCCTTTGGTTTAGGCGTGACACTCATTTTCAGTTTTTATTGCTTTAAATGTACTTTCAGTCCGAGTTGAGCCCGTTTTTTTCCTTTGAATGTTCCTTCATAGGAATGAGTTGTGTAGTCAAATTAATGCTCATTTAGGCTTCAGGAGGTCAACCTGAACTAAATACATGTTGAAATGTGTGCATAAGTCCTTTGGTTTAGGCGTGACACTCATTTTCAGTTTTTATTGCTTTAAATGCACTTTCAGTCCGAGTTGAGCCCGTTTTTTTACTTTGAATGTATCTTCATAGGAATAAGTTGTGTAGTCAAATTAATGCTCATTTAGGCTTCAGAATGTCAACCTGAACTAAATACATGTTGAAATGTGTGCATAAGTCCTTTGGTTTAGGCGTGACACTCATTTTGAGTTTTTATTGCTTTAAATGCACTTTCAGGCCTAGTTGAGCACGTTTTGTGACTTTGAATGTACCTTCATAGGAATGAGTTGTGTAGTCAAATTAATGCTCATTTAGGCTTCAGGAGGTCAACCTGAACTAAATACATGTTGAAATGTGTGCATAAGTCCTTTGGTTTAGGCGTGACACTCATTTTCAGTTTTTATTGCTTTAAATGCACTTTCAGGCCTAGTTGAGCACGTTTTGTGACTTTGAATGTACCTTCATAGGAATGAGTTGTGTAGTCAAATTAATGCTCATTTAGGCTTCAGGAGGTCAACCCGAACTAAATACATGTTGAAATGTGTGCATAAGTCCTTTGGTTTAGGCGTGACACTCATTTTCAGTTTTTATTGCTTTAAATGCACTTTCAGTCCGAGTTGAGCCCGTTTTTTTACTTTGAATGTATCTTCATAGGAATAAGTTGTGTAGTCAAATTAATGCTCATTTAGGCTTCAGAATGTCAACCTGAACTAAATACATGTTGAAATGTGTGCATAAGTCCTTTGGTTTAGGCGTGACACTCATTTTCAGTTTTTATTGCTTTAAATGTACTTTCAGTCCGAGTTGAGCCCGTTTTTTTCCTTTGAATGTTCCTTCATAGGAATGAGTTGTGTAGTCAAATTAATGCTCATTTAGGCTTCAGGAGGTCAACCTGAACTAAATACATGTTGAAATGTGTGCATAAGGCCTTTGGTTTAGGCGTGGCACTCATTTTGAGTTTTTATTGCTTTAAATGCATTTTCAGGCCGAGTAGAGCACGTTTTTTTTACTTTGAATGTATCTTCATAGGAATAAGTTGTGTAGTCAAATTAATGCTCATTTAGGCTTCAGGACGTCATCCTGAACTAAATACATGTTGAAATGTGTGCATAAGTCCTTTGGTTTAGGCGTGACACTCATTTTCAGTTTTTATTGCTTTAAATGCACTTTCAGTCCGAGTTGAGCCCGTTTTTTTACTTTGAATGTATCTTCATAGGAATAAGTTGTGTAGTCAAATTAATGGTGATTTAGGCTTCAGGAGGTCAACATGAACTAAATACATGTTGAAATGTGTGCATAAGTCCTTTGGTTTAGGCGTGACACTCATTTTGAGTTTTTATTGCTTTAAATGCACTTTCAGGCCTAGTTGAGCACGTTTTGTGACTTTGAATGTTCCTTCATAGGAATGAGTTGTGTGGTCAAATTAACGCTCATTTGGGCTTCAGGAGGTCAACCTGAACTAAATAAATGTTGAAATGTGTGCATAAGTCATTTTGTCTAGGCGTGACACTCATTATGAACCATTGATGAAAATAAGTTTTATTTTTAAAAAAGCCAAAAAATGTGAAAGGGACGAAATTACAAATGTCCTGTGTGTTTCACATAGAGTACATACAGGCCAGCGATCCCGCTCCCTCTCTTTCTCTGTGACACACACGCTTCCGAGCGCGCCAGCACGCAGCAAGCACACACACAAAAGCACGCACACACCTCACACAAACGTACGCACAGACGAGCACGTATCGTAAACAACACACCAACGATGATTTAGATCAAAGAAACACTCACACATGTATGGGCACACGATCACGCGCGCGCAAACACACACACAAACTCATGAGAGGCACACACATCCGCACACGCTACGCATGTAAACAACATTTGGACACTGATTGAAGATCAAAGACTAACCCACGTGGAAGACTGAAAGATGCACAGCCAATCACCTAGGCTTTGCATCTTTTCACCTACCCCTGCTCTCACACCACGTGGGCTAGATCCACTCGGGCTGTCATTGGTGGACGTCGTCGGTGTCAGAACAAATCAAGTGCAAGCAAAAGTTAAAACCTCTGAGTAATTCGTCATTTTTATCCGAATACAGTACTTTTTTTGGGGGGGGGGGTGCGCATAACACACACACGCACACACACACACGCACGCACCCACACAAACACACACAAACACACGCACACACCTACACACTCTCACACACGCACGCACACATACACTAGCACGCATCGGAAACAACACTTTAGACGTTGAAATGTGTGCAGACGTCCTTTGGTTTAGGCATGACACTCAATTTTAGTTTTTATTGATTCAAATGCATTTTCAGACAGAGCAGGGCACTTACTGACTTTGAATGTATCTTCATGGGAATGAGTTGTGTGATCAAATTAATGCTCATTTAGGCTTCAGGAGGTCAACCTAAACTAAATACATGTTGAAATGTGTGCATAAGGCCTTTGGTTTAGGCGTGGCACTCATTTTGAGTTTTTATTGCTTTAAATGCATTTTCAGGCCGAGTAGAGCACGTTTTTTTTACTTTGAATGTATCTTCATAGGAATAAGTTGTGTAGTCAAATTAATGCTCATTTAGGCTTCAGGACGTCATCCTGAACTAAATACATGTTGAAATGTGTGCATAAGTCCTTTGGTTTAGGCGTGACACTCATTTTGAGTTTTTATTGCTTTAAATGCACTTTCAGGCCTAGTTGAGCACGTTTTGTGACTTTGAATGTTCCTTCATAGGAATGAGTTGTGTGGTCAAATTAACGCTCATTTGGGCTTCAGGAGGTCAACCTGAACTAAATAAATGTTGAAATGTGTGCATAAGTCATTTGGTCTAGGCGTGACACTCATTATGAACCATTGATGAAAATAAGTTTTATTTTTAAAAAAGCCAAAAAATGTGAAAGGGACGAAATTACAAATGTCCTGTGTGTTTCACATAGAGTACATACAGGCCAGCGATCCCGCTCCCTCTCTTTCTCTGTGACACACACGCTTCCGAGCGCGCCAGCACGCAGCAAGCACACACACAAAAGCACGCACACACCTCACACAAACGTACGCACAGACGAGCACGTATCGTAAACAACACACCAACGATGATTTAGATCAAAGAAACACTCACACATGTATGGGCACACGATCACGCGCGCGCAAACACACACACAAACTCATGAGAGGCACACACATCCGCACACGCTACGCATGTAAACAACATTTGGACACTGATTGAAGATCAAAGACTAACCCACGTGGAAGACTGAAAGATGCACAGCCAATCACCTAGGCTTTGCATCTTTTCACCTCCCCCTGCTCTCACACCACGTGGGCTAGATCCACTCGGGCTGTCATTGGTGGACGTCGTCGGTGTGAGAACAAATCAAGTGCAAGCAAAAGTTAAAACCTCTGAGTAATTCGTCATTTTTATCCGAATACAGTACTTTTTTTTGGGGGGGGGGGTGCGCACAACACACACACGCACACACACACACGCACGCACCCACACAAACACACACAAACACACGCACAAACCTACACACTCTCACACACGAACGCACACATACACTAGCACGCATCGGAAACAACACTTTAGACGTTGAAATGTGTGCAGACGTCCTTTGGTTTAGGCATGACACTCAATTTTAGTTTTTATTGATTCAAATGCATTTTCAGACAGAGCAGGGCACTTACTGACTTTGAATGTATCTTCATGGGAATGAGTTGTGTGATCAAATTAATGCTCATTTAGGCTTCAGGAGGTCAACCTAAACTAAATACATGTTGAAATGTGTGCATAAGTCCTTTGATTTAGGCGTGAAACTCATTTTGAGATTTTATTGCTTTAAATGCACTTTCAGGCCTAGTTGAGCACGTTTTGTGACTTTGAATGTACCTTCATAGTAATGAGTTGTATAGACAAAATAATGCTCATTTAGGCTTCAGAATGTCAACCTGAATTAAATACATGTTGAAATGTGTGTATAAGTCCTTTGGTTTAGGCGTGACACTCAATTTGAGTTTTTATTGCTTTAAATGCATTTTCAGGCCGAGTAGAGCACATTTTTTTACTTTAAATGTAGGTTTAGGTGTGACACTCATTTTGATTTTTTCTTGCTTTAAATGCATTTTCAGGCCGAGTAGAGCACGTTTTGTGACTTTGAATG
Source organism: Hippocampus zosterae (assembly GCF_025434085.1). Taxonomy (NCBI): domain Eukaryota; kingdom Metazoa; phylum Chordata; class Actinopteri; order Syngnathiformes; family Syngnathidae; genus Hippocampus; species Hippocampus zosterae. Next base: position 17,109,385 of record NC_067467.1, read on the forward strand.
TACCTTCATAGGAATGAGTTGTGTAGTCAAATTAATGCTCATTTAGGCTTCAGGAGGTCAACCTGAACTAAATACATGTTGAAATGTGTGCATAAGTCCTTTGGTTTAGGCGTGACACTCATTTTCAGTTTTTATTGCTTTAAATGCACTTTCAGTCCGAGTTGAGCCCGTTTTTTTACTTTGAATGTATCTTCATAGGAATAAGTTGTGTAGTCAAATTAATGCTCATTTAGGCTTCAGAATGTCAACCTGAACTAAATACATGTTGAAATGTGTGCATAAGTCCTTTGGTTTAGGCGTGACACTCATTTTGAGTTTTTATTGCTTTAAATGCACTTTCAGGCCTAGTTGAGCACGTTTTGTGACTTTGAATATATCTTCATAGGAATGAGTTGTATAGACAAAATAATGGTGATTTAGGCTTCAGGAGGTCAACCTGAACTAAATACATGTTGAAATGTGTGCATAAGTCCTTTGGTTTAGGCGTGACACTCATTTTCAGTTTTTATTGCTTTAAATGTACTTTCAGTCCGAGTTGAGCCCGTTTTTTTCCTTTGAATGTTCCTTCATAGGAATGAGTTGTGTAGTCAAATTAATGCTCATTTAGGCTTCAGGAGGTCAACCCGAACTAAATACATGTTGAAATGTGTGCATAAGGCCTTTGGTTTAGGCGTGACACTCATTTTGAGTTTTTATTGCTTTAAATGCACTTTCAGTCCGAGTTGAGCCCGTTTTTTTACTTTGAATGTATCTTCATAGGAATAAGTTGTGTAGTCAAATTAATGCTCATTTAGGCTTCAGAATGTCAACCTGAACTAAATACATGTTGAAATGTGTGCATAAGTCCTTTGGTTTAGGCGTGACACTCATTTTGAGTTTTTACTGCTTTAAATGCACTTTCAGGCCTAGTTGAGCACATTTTGTGACTTTGAATATATCTTCATAGGAATGAGTTGTATAGACAAAATAATGGTGATTTAGGCTTCAGGAGGTCAACCTGAACTAAATACATGTTGAAATGTGTGCATAAGTCCTTTGGTTTAGGCGTGACACTCATTTTGAGTTTTTATTGCTTTAAATGCACTTTCAGGCCTAGTTGAGCACGTTTTGTGACTTTGAATGTACCTTCATAGGAATGAGTTGTGTAGTCAAATTAATGCTCATTTAGGCTTCAGGAGGTCAACCCGAACTAAATCCATGTTGAAATGTGTGCATAAGTCCTTTGGTTTAGGCGTGACACTCATTTTCAGTTTTTATTGCTTTAAATGCACTTTCAGTCCGAGTTGAGCCCGTTTTTTTACTTTGAATGTATCTTCATAGGAATAAGTTGTGTAGTCAAATTAATGCTCATTTAGGCTTCAGAATGTCAACCTGAACTAAATACATGTTGAAATGTGTGCATAAGTCCTTTGGTTTAGGCGTGACACTCATTTTCAGTTTTTATTGCTTTAAATGTACTTTCAGTCCGAGTTGAGCCCGTTTTTTTCCTTTGAATGTTCCTTCATAGGAATGAGTTGTGTAGTCAAATTAATGCTCATTTAGGCTTCAGGAGGTCAACCTGAACTAAATACATGTTGAAATGTGTGCATAAGGCCTTTGGTTTAGGCGTGGCACTCATTTTGAGTTTTTATTGCTTTAAATGCATTTTCAGGCCGAGTAGAGCACGTTTTTTTACTTTGAATGTATCTTCATAGGAATAAGTTGTGTAGTCAAATTAATGCTCATTTAGGCTTCAGGACGTCATCCTGAACTAAATACATGTTGAAATGTGTGCATAAGTCCTTTGGTTTAGGCGTGACACTCATTTTCAGTTTTTATTGCTTTAAATGCACTTTCAGTCCGAGTTGAGCCCGTTTTTTTACTTTGAATGTATCTTCATAGGAATAAGTTGTGTAGTCAAATTAATGGTGATTTAGGCTTCAGGAGGTCAACCTGAACTAAATACATGTTGAAATGTGTGCATAAGTCCTTTGGTTTAGGCGTGACACTCATTTTGAGTTTTTATTGCTTTAAATGCACTTTCAGGCCTAGTTGAGCACGTTTTGTGACTTTGAATGTTCCTTCATAGGAATGAGTTGTGTGGTCAAATTAACGCTCATTTGGGCTTCAGGAGGTCAACCTGAACTAAATAAATGTTGAAATGTGTGCATAAGTCATTTGGTCTAGGCGTGACACTCATTATGAACCATTGATGAAAATAAGTTTTATTTTTAAAAAAGCCAAAAAATGTGAAAGGGACGAAATTACAAATGTCCTGTGTGTTTCACATAGAGTACATACAGGCCAGCGATCCCGCTCCCTCTCTTTCTCTGTGACACACACGCTTCCGAGCGCGCCAGCACGCAGCAAGCACACACACAAAAGCACGCACACACCTCACACAAACGTACGCACAGACGAGCACGTATCGTAAACAACACACCAACGATGATTTAGATCAAAGAAACACTCACACATGTATGGGCACACGATCACGCGCGCGCAAACACACACACAAACTCATGAGAGGCACACACATCCGCACACGCTACGCATGTAAACAACATTTGGACACTGATTGAAGATCAAAGACTAACCCACGTGGAAGACTGAAAGATGCACAGCCAATCACCTAGGCTTTGCATCTTTTCACCTCCCCCTGCTCTCACACCACGTGAGCTAGATCCACTCGGGCTGTCATTGGTGGACGTCGTCGGTGTGAGAACAAATCAAGTGCAAGCAAAAGTTAAAACCTCTGAGTAATTCGTCATTTTTATCCGAATACAGTACTTTTTTTTGGGGGGGGGGGTGCGCATAACACACACACGCACACACACACGCACGCACCCACACAAACACACACAAAAACACGCACACACCTACACACTCTCACACACGCACGCACACATACACTAGCACGCATCGGAAACAACACTTTAGACGTTGAAATGTGTGCAGACGTCCTTTGGTTTAGGCATGACACTCAATTTTAGTTTTTATTGATTCAAATGCATTTTCAGACAGAGCAGGGCACTTACTGACTTTGAATGTATCTTCATGGGAATGAGTTGTGTGATCAAATTAATGCTCATTTAGGCTTCAGGAGGTCAACCTAAACTAAATACATGTTGAAATGTGTGCATAAGTCCTTTGATTTAGGCGTGAAACTCATTTTGAGATTTTATTGCTTTAAATGCACTTTCAGGCCTAGTTGAGCACGTTTTGTGACTTTGAATGTACCTTCATAGTAATGAGTTGTATAGACAAAATAATGCTCATTTAGGCTTCAGAATGTCAACCTGAATTAAATACATGTTGAAATGTGTGTATAAGTCCTTTGGTTTAGGCGTGACACTCAATTTGAGTTTTTATTGCTTTAAATGCATTTTCAGGCCGAGTAGAGCACATTTTTTTACTTTAAATGTAGGTTTAGGTGTGACACTCATTTTGATTTTTTCTTGCTTTAAATGCATTTTCAGGCCGAGTAGAGCACGTTTTGTGACTTTGAATGTACCTTCATAGGAATGAGTTGTGTAGTCAAATTAATGCTCATTTAGGCTTCAGGAGGTCAACCTGAACTAAATACATGTTGAAATGTGTGCATAAGTCCTTTGGTTTAGGCGTGACACTCATTTTCAGTTTTTATTGCTTTAAATGCACTTTCAGTCCGAGTTGAGCCCGTTTTTTTACTTTGAATGTATCTTCATAGGAATAAGTTGTGTAGTCAAATTAATGCTCATTTAGGCTTCAGAATGTCAACCTGAACTAAATACATGTTGAAATGTGTGCATAAGGCCTTTGGTTTAGGCGCGACACTCATTTTGAGTTTTTATTGCTTTAAATGCATTTTCAGGCCAAGTAGAGCACGTTTTTTTACTTTGAATGTATCTTCATAGGAATAAGTTGTGTGGTCAAATTAATGCTCATTTAGGCTTCAGAATGTCAACCTGAACTAAATACATGTTGAAATGTGTGAAAAAGTCCTTTGGTTTAGGCGTGACACTCATTTTCAGTTTTTATTGCTTTAAATGTACTTTCAGTCCGAGTTGAGCCCGTTTTTTTCCTTTGAATGTTCCTTCATAGGAATGAGTTGTGTAGTCAAATTAATGCTCATTTAGGCTTCAGGAGGTCAACCCGAACTAAATACATGTTGAAATGTGTGCATAAGGCCTTTGGTTTAGGCGTGACACTCATTTTGAGTTTTTATTGCTTTAAATGCACTTTCAGTCCGAGTTGAGCCCGTTTTTTTACTTTGAATGTATCTTCATAGGAATAAGTTGTGTAGTCAAATTAATGCTCATTTAGGCTTCAGAATGTCAACCTGAACTAAATACATGTTGAAATGTGTGCATAAGTCCTTTGGTTTAGGCGTGACACTCATTTTCAGTTTTTATTGCTTTAAATGTACTTTCAGTCCGAGTTGAGCCCGTTTTTTTCCTTTGAATGTTCCTTCATAGGAATGAGTTGTGTAGTCAAATTAATGGTGATTTAGGCTTCAGGAGGTCAACCTGAACTAAATACATGTTGAAATGTGTGCATAAGTCCTTTGGTTTAGGCGTGACACTCATTTTCAGTTTTTATTGCTTTAAATGCACTTTCAGGCCTAGTTGAGCACATTTTGTGACTTTGAATATATCTTCATAGGAATGAGTTGTATAGACAAAATAATGGTGATTTAGGCTTCAGGAGGTCAACCTGAACTAAATACATGTTGAAATGTGTGCATAAGTCCTTTGGTTTAGGCGTGACACTCATTTTGAGTTTTTATTGCTTTAAATGCACTTTCAGGCCTAGTTGAGCACGTTTTGTGACTTTGAATGTACCTTCATAGGAATGAGTTGTGTAGTCGAATTAATGCTCATTTAGGCTTCAGGAGGTCAACCTGAACTAAATACATGTTGAAATGTGTGCATAAGTCCTTTGGTTTAGGCGTGACACTCATTTTCAGTTTTTATTGCTTTAAATGTACTTTCAGTCCGAGTTGAGCCCGTTTTTTTCCTTTGAATGTTCCTTCATAGGAATGAGTTGTGTAGTCAAATTAATGCTCATTTAGGCTTCAGGAGGTCAACCTGAACTAAATACATGTTGAAATGTGTGCATAAGTCCTTTGGTTTAGGCGTGACACTCATTTTCAGTTTTTATTGCTTTAAATGCACTTTCAGTCCGAGTTGAGCCCGTTTTTTTACTTTGAATGTATCTTCATAGGAATAAGTTGTGTAGTCAAATTAATGCTCATTTAGGCTTCAGAATGTCAACCTGAACTAAATACATGTTGAAATGTGTGCATAAGGCCTTTGGTTTAGTTGTGGCACTCATTTTGAGTTTTTATTGCTTTAAATGCATTTTCAGGCCGAGTAGAGCACGTTTTTTTACTTTGAATGTATCTTCATAGGAATAAGTTGTGTAGTCAAATTAATGCTCATTTAGGCTTCAGGACGTCATCCTGAACTAAATACATGTTGAAATGTGTGCATAAGTCCTTTGGTTTAGGCGTGACACTCATTTTCAGTTTTTATTGCTTTAAATGCACTTTCAGTCCGAGTTGAGCCCGTTTTTTTACTTTGAATGTATCTTCATAGGAATAAGTTGTGTAGTCAAATTAATGGTGATTTAGGCTTCAGGAGGTCAACCTGAACTAAATACATGTTGAAATGTGTGCATAAGTCCTTTGGTTTAGGCGTGACACTCATTTTCAGTTTTTATTGCTTTAAATGCACTTTCAGTCCGAGTTGAGCCCGTTTTTTTACTTTGAATGTATCTTCATAGGAATAAGTTGTGTAGTCAAATTAATGCTCATTTAGGCTTCAGAATGTCAACCTGAACTAAATACATGTTGAAATGTGTGCATAAGTCCTTTGGTTTAGGCGTGACACTCATTTTGAGTTTTTATTGCTTTAAATGCAATTTCAGGCCTAGTTGAGCACGTTTTGTGACTTTGAATGTACCTTCATAGGAATGAGTTGTGTAGTCGAATTAATGCTCATTTAGGCTTCAGGAGGTCAACCTGAACTAAATACATGTTGAAATGTGTGCATAAGTCCTTTGGTTTAGGCGTGACACTCATTTTCAGTTTTTATTGCTTTAAATGTACTTTCAGTCCGAGTTGAGCCCGTTTTTTTCCTTTGAATGTTCCTTCATAGGAATGAGTTGTGTAGTCAAATTCATGCTCATTTAGGCTTCAGGAGGTCAACCCGAACTAAATACATGTTGAAATGTGTGCATAAGGCCTTTGGTTTAGGCGTGACACTCATTTTGAGTTTTTATTGCTTTAAATGCATTTTCAGGCCGAGTCGAGCACGTTTTTTTTACTTTGAATGTATCTTCATAGGAATGAGTTGTGTAGTCAAATTCATGCTCATTTAGGCTTCAGGAGGTCAACCCGAACTAAATACATGTTGAAATGTGTGCATAAGTCCTTTGGTTTAGGCGTGACACTCATTTTCAGTTTTTATTGCTTTAAATGCACTTTCAGTCCGAGTTGAGCCCGTTTTTTTACTTTGAATGTATCTTCATAGGAATAAGTTGTGTAGTCAAATTAATGCTCATTTAGGCTTCAGAATGTCAACCTGAACTAAATACATGTTGAAATGTGTGCATAAGTCCTTTGGTTTAGGCGTGACACTCATTTTGAGTTTTTATTGCTTTAAATGCACTTTCAGGCCTAGTTGAGCACGTTTTGTGACTTTGAATGTACCTTCATAGGAATGAGTTGTGTAGTCAAATTAATGCTCATTTAGGCTTCAGGAGGTCAACCTGAACTGAATACATGTTGAAATGTGTGCATAAGTCCTTTGGTTTAGGCGTGACACTAATTTTCAGTTTTTATTGCTTTAAATGCACTTTCAGTCCGAGTTGAGCCCGTTTTTTTACTTTGAATGTTCCTTCATAGGAATGAGTTGTGTAGTCAAATTAATGCTCATTTAGGCTTCAGGAGGTCAACCTGAACTAAATACATGTTGAAATGTGTGCATAAGTCCTTTGGTTTTGGTGTGACACTCAATTTGAGTGTTTATTGCTTTAAATGCATTTTCAGGCCGAGCCCAGCACGCTTTCTGAGTTTGAATATATCTTCATAGGAATGAGTTGTGTGGTCAAATTTAACGCTCATTTAGGCTTCAGGAGGTCAACCTGAACTAAATACATGTTGAAATGTGTGCATAAGTCATTTGGTCTAGGCGTGACACTCATTATGAACCATTGATGAAAATAAGTTTTATTTTTAAAAAAGCCAAAAAACGTGAAAGGGACGAAATTACAAATGTCCTGTGTGTTTCACATAGAGTCCCGCTCCCTCTCTTTCTTTGTGACACACACGCTTCCGAGCGCGCCAGCACGCAGCAAGCACGCACACAAACGCACGCACACACACTCACACAAAAGTACGCACAGACGAGCACGTACCGTAAACAACACACCAACGATGATTTAGATCAAAGAAACACTCACACATGTATGGGCACACGATCACGCGCGCGCAAACACACACACAAACTCATGAGAGGCACACACTTCCGCACACGCTACGCATGTAAACAACATTTGGACACTGATTGAAGATCAAAGACTAACCCACGTGGAAGACTGAAAGATGCACAGCCAATCACCTAGGCTTTGCATCTTTTCACCTCCCCCTGCTCTCACACCACGTGGGCTAGATCCACTCGGGCTGTCATTGGTGGACGTCGTCGGTGTCAGAACAAATCAAGTGCAAGCAAAAGTTAAAACCTCCGAGTAATTCGTCATTTTTATCCGAATACAGTACTTTTTTGGGGGGGGGGTGCGCACAACACACACACGCACACACACACGCACGCACCCACACAAACACACACAAACACACGAACACACCTACACACTCTCACACACGCACGCACACATTCATTAGCACGCATCGGAAACAACACTTTAGACGTTGAAATGTGTGCAGACGTCCTTTGGTTTAGGCATGACACTCAATTTTAGTTTGTATTGATTCAAATGCATTTTCAGACAGAGCAGGGCACTTACTGACTTTGAATGTATCTTCATGGGAATGAGTTGTGTGATCAAATTAATGCTCATTTAGGCTTCAGGAGATCAACCTAAACTAAATACATGTTGAAATGTGTGCATAAGTCCTTTGATTTAGGCGTGAAACTCATTTTGAGATTTTATTGCTTTAAATGCACTTTCAGGCCTAGTTGAGCACGTTTTGTGACTTTGAATGTACCTTCATAGGAATGAGTTGTATAGACAAAATAATGTTCATTTAGGCTTCAGAATGTCAACCTGAACTAAATACATGTTGAAATGTGTGTATAAATCCTTTGGTTTAGGCGTGACACTCAACTTGAGTTTTTATTGCTTTAAATGCATTTTCAGGCCGAGTAGAGCACGTTTTTTTACTTTAAATGTAGGTTTAGGTGTGACACTCATTTTGATTTTTTCTTGCTTTAAATGCATTTTCAGGCCGAGTAGAGCACGTTTTTTTACTTTGAATGTATCTTCATAGGAATGAGTTGTGTAGTCAAATTAATGCTCATTTATGCTTCAGGAGGTCAACCCGAACTAAATACACGTTGAAATGTGTGCATAAGTCCTTTGGTTTAGGCGTGACACTCATTTTGATTTTTTATTGCTTTAAATGCACTTTCAGGCCTAGTTGAGCACGTTTTGTGACTTTCAATGTACCTTCATAGGAATGAGTTGTATAGACGAAATAATGCTCATTTAGGCTTCAGGAGATCAACCTGAACTAAATACATGTTGAAATGTGTGCCTAAGTCCTTTGGTTTAGGCGTGACACCCAATTTGAGTTTTTATTGCTTTAAATGCATTTTCAGGCCGAGTAGAGCACGTTTCTGAGTTTGAATGTATCTTCATAGGAATGAGTTGTGTGATCACATTAATGGTGATTTAGGCTTCAGGAGGTCAACCTGAACTAAATACATGTTGAAATGTGTGCATAAGTCCTTAGGTTTAGGCGTGACACTCATTTTCAGTTTTTATTGCTTTAAATGCACTTTCAGTCCGAGTTGAGCCCGTTTTTTTACTTTGAATGTTCCTTCATAGGAATGAGTTGTGTAGTCAAATTAATGCTCATTTAGGCTCCAGGAGGTCAACCTGAACTAAATACATGTTGAAATGTGTGCATAATCCTTTGGTTTAGGCGTGACACTATTTTGAGTTTTTATTGCTTTAAATGCATTTTCAGGCCGAGTAGAGCACGTTTCTGAGTTTGAATGTATCTTCATAGGAATGAGTTGTGTGATCAAATTAATGCTCATTTAGGCTTCAGAATGTCAAACTGAACTAAATACATGTTGAAATGTGTGCATAAGTCCTTTGGTTTAGGCGTGACACTCATTTTGAGTTTTTATTGCTTTAAATGCACTTTCAGGCCTAGTTGAGCACGTTTTGTGACTTTGAATGTACCTTCATAGGAATGAGTTGTGTAGTCAAATTAATGCTCATTTAGGCTTCAGGAGGTCAACCTGAACTGAATACATGTTGAAATGTGTGCATAAGTCCTTTGGTTTAGGCGTGACACTAATTTTCAGTTTTTATTGCTTTAAATGCACTTTCAGTCCGAGTTGAGCCCGTTTTTTTACTTTGAATGTTCCTTCATAGGAATGAGTTGTGTAGTCAAATTAATGCTCATTTAGGCTTCAGGAGGTCAACCTGAACTAAATACACGTTGAAATGTGTGCATCAGTCCTTTGGTTTAGGCGTGACACTCATTTTCAGTTTTTATTGCTTTAAATGCACTTTCAGTCCGAGTTGAGCCCGTTTTTTTACTTTGAATGTTCCTTCATAGGAATGAGTTGTGTAGTCAAATTAATGCTCATTTAGGCTTCAGGAGGTCAACCTGAACTGAATACATGTTGAAATGTGTGCATAAGTCCTTTGGTTTAGGCGTGACACTAATTTTCAGTTTTTATTGCTTTAAATGCACTTTCAGTCCGAGTTGAGCCCGTTTTTTTACTTTGAATGTATCTTCATAGGAATGAGTTGTGTGATCAAATTAATGTTGATTTAGGCTTCAGGAGGTCAACCTGATTAAATACATGTTGAAATGTGTGCATAAGTCGTTTGGTTTAGATTTGACACTCAATTTGAGTTTTTATTTCTTTAAATGCACTTTCAGGCCGAGTTGAGCCCGTTTTTTGACTTTGAATGTACCTTCATAGGAATGAGTTGTGTAGTCAAATTAATGCTCATTTAGGCTTCAGGAGGTCAACCTGAACTAAATACATGTTGAAATGTGTGCATAAGTCCTTTGGTTTAGGCGTGACACTCATTTTCAGTTTTTATTGCTTTAAATGCACTTTCAGGCCTAGTTGAGCACATTTTGTGACTTTGAATATATCTTCATAGGAATGAGTTGTATAGACAAAATAATGGTGATTTAGGCTTCAGGAGGTCAACCTGAACTAAATACATGTTGAAATGTGTGCATAAGTCCTTTGGTTTAGGCGTGACACTCATTTTGAGTTTTTATTGCTTTAAATGCACTTTCAGGCCTAGTTGAGCACGTTTTGTGACTTTGAATGTACCTTCATAGGAATGAGTTGTGTAGTCGAATTAATGCTCATTTAGGCTTCAGGAGGTCAACCTGAACTAAATACATGTTGAAATGTGTGCATAAGTCCTTTGGTTTAGGCGTGACACTCATTTTCAGTTTTTATTGCTTTAAATGTACTTTCAGTCCGAGTTGAGCCCGTTTTTTTCCTTTGAATGTTCCTTCATAGGAATGAGTTGTGTAGTCAAATTAATGCTCATTTAGGCTTCAGGAGGTCAACCTGAACTAAATACATGTTGAAATGTGTGCATAAGTCCTTTGGTTTAGGCGTGACACTCATTTTCAGTTTTTATTGCTTTAAATGCACTTTCAGTCCGAGTTGAGCCCGTTTTTTTACTTTGAATGTATCTTCATAGGAATAAGTTGTGTAGTCAAATTAATGCTCATTTAGGCTTCAGAATGTCAACCTGAACTAAATACATGTTGAAATGTGTGCATAAGGCCTTTGGTTTAGTTGTGGCACTCATTTTGAGTTTTTATTGCTTTAAATGCATTTTCAGGCCGAGTAGAGCACGTTTTTTTACTTTGAATGTATCTTCATAGGAATAAGTTGTGTAGTCAAATTAATGCTCATTTAGGCTTCAGGACGTCATCCTGAACTAAATACATGTTGAAATGTGTGCATAAGTCCTTTGGTTTAGGCGTGACACTCATTTTCAGTTTTTATTGCTTTAAATGCACTTTCAGTCCGAGTTGAGCCCGTTTTTTTACTTTGAATGTATCTTCATAGGAATAAGTTGTGTAGTCAAATTAATGGTGATTTAGGCTTCAGGAGGTCAACCTGAACTAAATACATGTTGAAATGTGTGCATAAGTCCTTTGGTTTAGGCGTGACACTCATTTTCAGTTTTTATTGCTTTAAATGCACTTTCAGTCCGAGTTGAGCCCGTTTTTTTACTTTGAATGTATCTTCATAGGAATAAGTTGTGTAGTCAAATTAATGCTCATTTAGGCTTCAGAATGTCAACCTGAACTAAATACATGTTGAAATGTGTGCATAAGTCCTTTGGTTTAGGCGTGACACTCATTTTGAGTTTTTATTGCTTTAAATGCAATTTCAGGCCTAGTTGAGCACGTTTTGTGACTTTGAATGTACCTTCATAGGAATGAGTTGTGTAGTCGAATTAATGCTCATTTAGGCTTCAGGAGGTCAACCTGAACTAAATACATGTTGAAATGTGTGCATAAGTCCTTTGGTTTAGGCGTGACACTCATTTTCAGTTTTTATTGCTTTAAATGCACTTTCAGTCCGAGTTGAGCCCGTTTTTTTACTTTGAATGTATCTTCATAGGAATGAGTTGTGTGATCAAATTAATGTTGATTTAGGCTTCAGGAGGTCAACCTGATTAAATACATGTTGAAATGTGTGCATAAGTCGTTTGGTTTAGATTTGACACTCAATTTGAGTTTTTATTTCTTTAAATGCACTTTCAGGCCGAGTTGAGCCCGTTTTTTGACTTTGAATGTACCTTCATAGGAATGAGTTGTGTAGTCAAATTAATGCTCATTTAGGCTTCAGGAGGTCAACCTGAACTAAATACATGTTGAAATGTGTGCATAAGTCCTTTGGTTTAGGCGTGACACTCATTTTCAGTTTTTATTGCTTTAAATGCACTTTCAGTCCGAGTTGAGCCCGTTTTTTTACTTTGAATGTTCCTTCATAGGAATGATTTGTGTAGTCAAATTAATGCTCATTTAGGCTTCAGGAGGTCAACCTGAACTAAATACATGTTGAAATGTGTGCATAAGTCCTTTGGTTTAGGCGTGACACTAATTTTGAGTTTTTATTGCTTTAAATGCACTTTCAGGCCTAGTTGAGCACGTTTTGTGACTTTGAATGTACCTTCATAGGAATGAGTTGTGTAGTAAAATTAATGCTCATTTAGGCTTCAGGAGGTCAACCTGAACTGAATACATCTTGAAATGTGTGCATAAGTCCTTTGGTTTAGGCGTGACACTCATTTTCAGTTTTTATTGATTTAAATGCACTTTCAGGCCGAGTTGAGCCAGTTTTTTGACTTTGAATGTTCCTTCATAGGAATGAGTTGTGTAGTCAAATTAATGCTCATTTAGGCTTCAGGAGGTCAACCTGAACTAAATACATGTTGAAATGTGTGCATAAGTCCTTTGGTTTTGGTGTGACACTCAATTTGAGTGTTTATTGCTTTAAATGCATTTTCAGGCCGAGCCCAGCACGCTTTCTGAGTTTGAATATATCTTCATAGGAATGAGTTGTGTGGTCAAATTTAACGCTCATTTAGGCTTCAGGAGGTCAACCTGAACTAAATACATGTTGAAATGTGTGCATAAGTCATTTGGTCTAGGCGTGACACTCATTATGAACCATTGATGAAAATAAGTTTTATTTTTAAAAAAGCCAAAAAACGTGAAAGGGACGAAATTACAAATGTCCTGTGTGTTTCACATAGAGTCCCGCTCCCTCTCTTTCTTTGTGACACACACGCTTCCGAGCGCGCCAGCACGCAGCAAGCACGCACACAAACGCACGCACACACACTCACACAAAAGTACGCACAGACGAGCACGTACCGTAAACAACACACTAACGATGATTTAGATCAAAGAAACACTCACACATGTATGGGCACACGATCACGCGCGCGCAAACACACACACAAACTCATGAGAGGCACACACTTCCGCACACGCTACGCATGTAAACAACATTTGGACACTGATTGAAGATCAAAGACTAACCCACGTGGAAGACTGAAAGATGCACAGCCAATCACCTAGGCTTTGCATCTTTTCACCTCCCCCTGCTCTCACACCACGTGGGCTAGATCCACTCGGGCTGTCATTGGTGGACGTCGTCGGTGTCAGAACAAATCAAGTGCAAGCAAAAGTTAAAACCTCCGAGTAATTCGTCATTTTTATCCGAATACAGTACTTTTTTGGGGGGGGGGGTGCGCACAACACACACACGCACACACACACGCACGCACCCACACAAACACACACAAACACACGAACACACCTACACACTCTCACACACGCACGCACACATTCATTAGCACGCATCGGAAACAACACTTTAGACGTTGAAATGTGTGCAGACGTCCTTTGGTTTAGGCATGACACTCAATTTTAGTTTGTATTGATTCAAATGCATTTTCAGACAGAGCAGGGCACTTACTGACTTTGAATGTATCTTCATGGGAATGAGTTGTGTGATCAAATTAATGCTCATTTAGGCTTCAGGAGATCAACCTAAACTAAATACATGTTGAAATGTGTGCATAAGTCCTTTGATTTAGGCGTGAAACTCATTTTGAGATTTTATTGCTTTAAATGCACTTTCAGGCCTAGTTGAGCACGTTTTGTGACTTTGAATGTACCTTCATAGGAATGAGTTGTATAGACAAAATAATGTTCATTTAGGCTTCAGAATGTCAACCTGAACTAAATACATGTTGAAATGTGTGTATAAATCCTTTGGTTTAGGCGTGACACTCAACTTGAGTTTTTATTGCTTTAAATGCATTTTCAGGCCGAGTAGAGCACGTTTTTTTACTTTAAATGTAGGTTTAGGTGTGACACTCATTTTGATTTTTTCTTGCTTTAAATGCATTTTCAGGCCGAGTAGAGCACGTTTTTTTACTTTGAATGTATCTTCATAGGAATGAGTTGTGTAGTCAAATTAATGCTCATTTATGCTTCAGGAGGTCAACCCGAACTAAATACACGTTGAAATGTGTGCATAAGTCCTTTGGTTTAGGCGTGACACTCATTTTGATTTTTTATTGCTTTAAATGCACTTTCAGGCCTAGTTGAGCACGTTTTGTGACTTTCAATGTACCTTCATAGGAATGAGTTGTATAGACGAAATAATGCTCATTTAGGCTTCAGGAGATCAACCTGAACTAAATACATGTTGAAATGTGTGCCTAAGTCCTTTGGTTTAGGCGTGACACCCAATTTGAGTTTTTATTGCTTTAAATGCATTTTCAGGCCGAGTAGAGCACGTTTCTGAGTTTGAATGTATCTTCATAGGAATGAGTTGTGTGATCACATTAATGGTGATTTAGGCTTCAGGAGGTCAACCTGAACTAAATACATGTTGAAATGTGTGCATAAGTCCTTAGGTTTAGGCGTGACACTCATTTTCAGTTTTTATTGCTTTAAATGCACTTTCAGTCCGAGTTGAGCCCGTTTTTTTACTTTGAATGTTCCTTCATAGGAATGAGTTGTGTAGTCAAATTAATGCTCATTTAGGCTCCAGGAGGTCAACCTGAACTAAATACATGTTGAAATGTGTGCATAAGTCCTTTGGTTTAGGCGTGACACTATTTTGAGTTTTTATTGCTTTAAATGCATTTTCAGGCCGAGTAGAGCACGTTTCTGAGTTTGAATGTATCTTCATAGGAATGAGTTGTGTGATCAAATTAATGCTCATTTAGGCTTCAGAATGTCAAACTGAACTAAATACATGTTGAAATGTGTGCATAAGTCCTTTGGTTTAGGCGTGACACTCATTTTGAGTTTTTATTGCTTTAAATGCACTTTCAGGCCTAGTTGAGCACGTTTTGTGACTTTGAATGTACCTTCATAGGAATGAGTTGTGTAGTCAAATTAATGCTCATTTAGGCTTCAGGAGGTCAACCTGAACTGAATACATGTTGAAATGTGTGCATAAGTCCTTTGGTTTAGGCGTGACACTAATTTTCAGTTTTTATTGCTTTAAATGCACTTTCAGTCCGAGTTGAGCCCGTTTTTTTACTTTGAATGTTCCTTCATAGGAATGAGTTGTGTAGTCAAATTAATGCTCATTTAGGCTTCAGGAGGTCAACCTGAACTGAATACATGTTGAAATGTGTGCATAAGTCCTTTGGTTTAGGCGTGACACTAATTTTCAGTTTTTATTGCTTTAAATGCACTTTCAGTCCGAGTTGAGCCCGTTTTTTTACTTTGAATGTATCTTCATAGGAATGAGTTGTGTGATCAAATTAATGTTGATTTAGGCTTCAGGAGGTCAACCTGATTAAATACATGTTGAAATGTGTGCATAAGTCGTTTGGTTTAGATTTGACACTCAATTTGAGTTTTTATTTCTTTAAATGCACTTTCAGGCCGAGTTGAGCCCGTTTTTTGACTTTGAATGTACCTTCATAGGAATGAGTTGTGTAGTCAAATTAATGCTCATTTAGGCTTCAGGAGGTCAACCTGAACTAAATACATGTTGAAATGTGTGCATAAGTCCTTTGGTTTAGGCGTGACACTCATTTTCAGTTTTTATTGCTTTAAATGCACTTTCAGTCCGAGTTGAGCCCGTTTTTTTACTTTGAATGTTCCTTCATAGGAATGATTTGTGTAGTCAAATTAATGCTCATTTAGGCTTCAGGAGGTCAACCTGAACTAAATACATGTTGAAATGTGTGCATAAGTCCTTTGGTTTAGGCGTGACACTAATTTTGAGTTTTTATTGCTTTAAATGCACTTTCAGGCCTAGTTGAGCACGTTTTGTGACTTTGAATGTACCTTCATAGGAATGAGTTGTGTAGTAAAATTAATGCTCATTTAGGCTTCAGGAGGTCAACCTGAACTGAATACATCTTGAAATGTGTGCATAAGTCCTTTGGTTTAGGCGTGACACTCATTTTCAGTTTTTATTGATTTAAATGCACTTTCAGGCCGAGTTGAGCCAGTTTTTTGACTTTGAATGTACCTTCATAGGAATGAGTTGTGTAGTCAAATTAATGCTCATTTAGGCTTCAGGAGGTCAACCTGAACTAAATACATGTTGAAATGTGTGCATAAGTCCTTTGGTTTAGGCGTGACACTCATTTTCAGATTTTATTGCTTTAAATGCACTTTCAGTCCGAGTTGAGCCCGTTTTTTTACTTTGAATGTTCCTTCATAGGAATGATTTGTGTAGTCAAATTAATGCTCATTTAGGCTTCAGGAGGTCAACCTGACCTAAATACATGTTGAAATGTGTGCATAAGTCCTTTGGTTTAGGCGTGACACTCATTTTGAGTTTTTATTGCTTTAAATGCACTTTCAGGCCTAGTTGAGCACGTTTTGTGACTTTGAATGTACCTTCATAGGAATGAGTTGTGTAGTAAAATTAATGCTCATTTAGGCTTCAGGAGGTCAACCTGAACTGAATACATGTTGAAATGTGTGCATAAGTCCTTTGGTTTAGGCGTGACACTCATTTTCAGTTTTTATTGCTTTAAATGCACTTTCAGTCCGAGTTGAGCCCGTTTTTTTACTTTGAATGTATCTTCATAGGAATAAGTTGTGTAGTCAAATTAATGGTGATTTAGGCTTCAGGAGGTCAACCTGAACTAAATACATGTTGAAATGTGTGCATAAGTCCTTTGGTTTAGGCGTGACACTCATTTTTAGTTTTTATTGCTTTAAATGCACTTTCAGGCCTAGTTGAGCACGTTTTGTGACTTTGAATGTACCTTCATAGGAATGAGTTGTGTAGTCAAATTAATGCTCATTTAGGCTTCAGGAGGTCAACCTGAACTAAATACATGTTGATATGTGTGCATAAGTCCTTTGGTTTAGGCGTGACACTCATTTTCAGTTTTTATTGCTTTAAATGCACTTTCAGTCCGAGTTGAGCCCGTTTTGTTACTTTGAATGTACCTTCATAGGAATGAGTTGTGTAGTCAAATTAATGCTCATTTAGGCTTCAGGAGGTCAACCTGAACTAAATACATGTTGAAATGTGTGCATAAGTCCTTTGGTTTAGGCGTGACACTCATTTTCAGTTTTTATTGCTTTAAATGTACTTTCAGTCCGAGTTGAGCCCGTTTTTTTACTTTGAATGTTCCTTCATAGGAATGAGTTGTGTAGTCAAATTAATGCTCATTTAGGCTTCAGGAGGTCAACCTGAACTAAATACATGTTGAAATGTGTGCATAAGGCCTTTGGTTTAGGCGTGACACTCATTTTGAGTTTTTATTGCTTTAAATGCATTTTCAGGCCGAGTAGAGCACGTTTTTTTACTTTGAATGTATCTTCATAGGAATAAGTTGTGTAGTCAAATTAATGCTCATTTAGGCTTCAGGACGTCAACCTGAACTAAATACATGTTGAAATGTGTGCATAAGTCCTTTGGTTTAGGCGTGACACTCATTTTCAGTTTTTATTGCTTTAAATGCACTTTCAGTCCGAGTTGAGCCCGTTTTTTTACTTTGAATGTATCTTCATAGGAATAAGTTGTGTAGTCAAATTAATGGTGATTTAGGCTTCAGGAGGTCAACCTGAACTAAATACATGTTGAAATGTGTGCTTAAGTCCTTTGGTTTAGGCGTGACACTCATTTTGAGTTTTTATTGCTTTAAATGCACTTTCAGGCCAAGTTGAGCACGTTTTGTGACTTTGAAGGTACCTTCATAGGAATGAGTTGTGTAGTCAAATTAATGCTCATTTAGGCTTCAGGAGGTCAACCTGAACTAAATACATGTTGAAATGTGAGCATAAGTCCTTTGGTTTAGGCGTGAGACTCATTTTGAGTTTTTATTGCTTTAAATGCACTTTCAGGCCTAGTTAAGCACGTTTTGTGACTTTGAATGTACCTTCATAGGAATGAGTTGTGTAGTCAAATTAATGCTCATTTAGGCTTCAGGAGGTCAACCTGAACTAAATACATGTTGAAATGTGTGCATAAGTCCTTTGGTTTAGGCGTGACACTCATTTTCAGTTTTTATTGCTTTAAATGTACTTTCAGTCCGAGTTGAGCCCGTTTTTTTACTTTGAATGTTCCTTCATAGGAATGAGTTGTGTAGTCAAATTAATGCTCATTTAGGCTTCAGGAGGTCAACCTGAACTAAATACATGTTGAAATGTGTGCATAAGGCCTTTGGTTTAGGCGTGACACTCATTTTGAGTTTTTATTGCTTTAAATGCATTTTCAGGCCGAGTAGAGCACGTTTTTTTACTTTGAATGTATCTTCATAGGAATAAGTTGTGTAGTCAAATTAATGCTCATTTAGGCTTCAGGACGTCAACCTGAACTAAATACATGTTGAAATGTGTGCATAAGTCCTTTGGTTTAGGCGTGACACTCATTTTCAGTTTTTATTGCTTTAAATGCACTTTCAGTCCGAGTTGAGCCCGTTTTTTTACTTTGAATGTATCTTCATAGGAATAAGTTGTGTAGTCAAATTAATGGTGATTTAGGCTTCAGGAGGTCAACCTGAACTAAATACATGTTGAAATGTGTGCATAAGTCCTTTGGTTTAGGCGTGACACTCATTTTGAGTTTTTATTGCTTTAAATGCTCTTTCAGGCCTAGTTGAGCACGTTTTGTGACTTTGAATGTACCTTCATAGGAATGAGTTGTGTAGTCAAATTAATGCTCATTTAGTCTTCAGGAGGTCAACCTGAACTAAATACATGTTGAAATGTGTGCATAAGTCCTTTGGTTTTGGTGTGACACTCAATTTGAGTGTTTATTGCTTTAAATGCATTTTCAGGCCGAGCCGAGCACGCTTTCTGAGTTTGAATATATCTTCATAGGAATGAGTTGTGTGGTCAAATTTAACGCTCATTTAGGCTTCAGGAGGTCAACCTGAACTAAATACATGTTGAAATGTGTGCATAAGGCCTTTGGTTTAGGCGTGACACTCATTTTGAGTTTTTATTGCTTTAAATGCATTTTCAGGCCGAGTAGAGCACGTTTTTTTACTTTGAATGTTCCTTCATACGAATGAGTTGTGTGATCAAATTAATGCTCATTTAGTCTTCAGGAGGTCAACCTGAACTAAATACATGTTGAAATGTGTGCATAAGTCCTTTGGTTTTGGTGTGACACTCAATTTGAGTGTTTATTGCTTTAAATGCATTTTCAGGCCGAGCCGAGCACGCTTTCTGAGTTTGAATATATCTTCATAGGAATGAGTTGTGTGGTCAAATTTAACGCTCATTTAGGCTTCAGGAGGTGAACCTGAACTAAATAAATGTTGAAATGTGTGCATAAGTCATTTGGTCTTGGCGTGACACTCATTATGAACCATTGATGAAAATAAGTTTTATTTTTAAAAAAGCCAAAAAATGTGAAAGGGACGAAATTACAAATGTCCTGTGTGTTTCACATAGAGTACATACAGGCCAGCGATCCCGCTCCCTCTCTTTCTCTGTGACACACACGCTTCCGAGCGCGCCAGCACGCAGCAAGCACACACACAAACGCACGCACACACACTCACACAAAAGTACGCACAGACGAGCACGTATCGTAAACAACACACCAACGATGATTTAGATCAAAGAAACACTCACACATGTATGGGCACACGATCACGCGCGCGCAAACACACACACAAACTCATGAGAGGCACACACATCCGCACACGCTACGCATGTAAACAACATTTGGACACTGATTGAAGATCAAAGACTAACCCACGTGGAAGACTGAAAGATGCACAGCCAATCACCTAGGCTTTGCATCTTTTCACCTCCCCCTGCTCTCACACCACGTGGGCTAGATCCACTCGGGCTGTCATTGGTGGACGTCGTCGGTGTCAGAACAAATCAAGTGCAAGCAAAAGTTAAAACCTCCGAGTAATTCGTCATTTTTATCCGAATACAGTACTTTTTGGGGGGGGGGGTGCGCACAACACACACACACACACACACGCACGCACCCACACAAACACACACAAACACACGAACACACCTACACACTCTCACACACGCACGCACACATACACTAGCACGCATCGGAAACAACACTTTAGACGTTGAAATGTGTGCAGACGTCCTTTGGTTTAGGCATGACACTCAATTTTAGTTTTTATTGATTCAAATGCATTTTCAGACAGAGCAGGGCACTTACTGACTTTGAATGTATCTTCATGGGAATGAGTTGTGTGATCAAATTAATGCTCATTTAGGCTTCAGGAGATCAACCTAAACTAAATACATGTTGAAATGTGTGCATAAGTCCTTTGATTTAGGCGTGAAACTCATTTTGAGATTTTATTGCTTTAAATGCACTTTCAGGCCTAGTTGAGCACGTTTTGTGACTTTGAATGTACCTTCATAGGAATGAGTTGTATAGACAAAATAATGCTCATTTAGGCTTCAGAATGTCAACCTGAACTAAATACATGTTGAAATGTGTGTATAAATCCTTTGGTTTAGGCGTGACACTCATTTTCAGTTTTTATTGCTTTAAATGCACTTTCAGTCCGAGTTGAGCCCGTTTTTTTACTTTGAATGTATCTTCATAGGAATAAGTTGTGAAGTCAAATTAATGCTCATTTAGGCTTAAGGACGTCAACCTGAACTAAATACATGTTGAAATGTGTGCATAAGTCCTTTGGTTTAGGCGTGACACTCATTTTGAGTTTTTATTGCTTTAAATGCACTTTCAGTCCGAGTTGAGCCCGTTTTTTTACTTTGAATGTTCCTTCATAGGAATGAGTTGTGTAGTCAAATTAATGCTCATTTAGGCTTCAGGAGGTCAACCTGAACTAAATACATGTTGAAATGTGTGCATAAGTCCTTTGGTTTAGGCGTGACACTCATTTTCAGTTTTTATTGCTTTAAATGTACTTTCAGTCCGAGTTGAGCCCGTGTTTTTACTTTGAATGTATCTTCATAGGAATAAGTTGTGTAGTCAAATTAATGCTCATTTAGGCTTCAGGACGTCATCCTGAACTAAATACATGTTGAAATGTGTGCATAAGTCCTTTGGTTTAGGCGTGACACTCATTTTGAGTTTTTATTGCTTTAAATGCACTTTCAGGCCTAGTTGAGCACGTTTTGTGACTTTGAATGTTCCTTCATAGGAATGAGTTGTGTGGTCAAATTAACGCTCATTTGGGCTTCAGGAGGTCAACCTGAACTAAATAAATGTTGAAATGTGTGCATAAGTCATTTGGTCTAGGCGTGACACTCATTATGAACCATTGATGAAAATAAGTTTTATTTTTAAAAAAGCCAAAAAATGTGAAAGGGACGAAATTACAAATGTCCTGTGTGTTTCACATAGAGTACATACAGGCCAGCGATCCCGCTCCCTCTCTTTCTCTGTGACACACACGCTTCCGAGCGCGCCAGCACGCAGCAAGCACACACACAAAAGCACGCACACACCTCACACAAACGTACGCACAGACGAGCACGTATCGTAAACAACACACCAACGATGATTTAGATCAAAGAAACACTCACACATGTATGGGCACACGATCACGCGCGCAAACACACACACAAACTCATGAGAGGCACACACATCCGCACACGCTACGCATGTAAACAACATTTGGACACTGATTGAAGATCAAAGACTAACCCACGTGGAAGACTGAAAGATGCACAGCCAATCACCTCGGCTTTGCATCTTTTCACCTCCCCCTGCTCTCACACCACGTGGGCTAGATCCACTCGGGCTGTCATTGGTGGACGTCGTCGGTGTGAGAACAAATCAAGTGCAAGCAAAAGTTAAAACCTCTGAGTAATTCGTCATTTTTATCCGAATACAGTACTTTTTTTTGGGGGGGGGGTGCGCACAACACACACACGCACACACACACACGCACGCACCCACACAAACACACACAATGAAATGCATTTTCAGACAGAGCAGGGCACTTACTGACTTTGAATGTATCTTCATGGGAATGAGTTGTGTGATCAAATTAATGCTTATTTAGGCTTCAGGAGGTCAACCTAAACTAAATACATGTTGAAATGTGTGCATAAGTCCTTTGATTTAGGCGTGAAACTCATTTTGAGATTTTATTGCTTTAAATGCACTTTCAGGCCTAGTTGAGCACGTTTTGTGACTTTGAATGTACCTTCATAGTAATGAGTTGTATAGACAAAATAATGCTCATTTAGGCTTCAGAATGTCAACCTGAATTAAATACATGTTGAAATGTGTGTATAAGTCCTTTGGTTTAGGCGTGACACTCAATTTGAGTTTTTATTGCTTTAAATGCATTTTCAGGCCGAGTAGAGCACATTTTTTTACTTTAAATGTAGGTTTAGGTGTGACACTCATTTTGATTTTTTCTTGCTTTAAATGCATTTTCAGGCCGAGTAGAGCACGTTTTGTGACTTTGAATGTACCTTCATAGGAATGAGTTGTGTAGTCAAATTAATGCTCATTTAGGCTTCAGGAGGTCAACCTGAACTAAATACATGTTGAAATGTGTGCATAAGTCCTTTGGTTTAGGCGTGACACTCATTTTCAGTTTTTATTGCTTTAAATGCACTTTCAGTCCGAGTTGAGCCCGTTTTTTTACTTTGAATGTATCTTCATAGGAATAAGTTGTGTCGTCAAATTAATGCTCATTTAGGCTTCAGAATGTCAACCTGAACTAAATACATGTTGAAATGTGTGCATAAGTCCTTTGGTTTAGGCGTGACACTCATTTTGAGTTTTTATTGCTTTAAATGCACTTTCAGGCCTAGTTGAGCACGTTTTTTTTACTTTGAATGTATCTTCATAGGAATAAGTTGTGTAGTCAAATTAATGCTCATTTAGGCTTCAGAATGTCAACCTGAACTAAATACACGTTGAAATGTGTGCAGACGTCCTTTGGTTTAGGCATGACACTCAATTTTAGTTTTTATTGATTCAAATGCATTTTCAGACAGAGCAGGGCACTTACTGACTTTGAATGTATCTTCATGGGAATGAGTTGTGTGATCAAATTAATGCTCATTTAGGCTTCAGGAGGTCAACCTAAACTAAATACATGTTGAAATGTGTGCATAAGTCCTTTGATTTAGGCGTGAAACTCATTTTGAGATTTTATTGCTTTAAATGCACTTTCAGGCCTAGTTGAGCACGTTTTGTGACTTTGAATGTACCTTAGTAGTAATGAGTTGTATAGACAAAATAATGCTCATTTAGGCTTCAGAATGTCAACCTGAATTAAATACATGTTGAAATGTGTGTATAAGTCCTTTGGTTTAGGCGTGACACTCAATTTGAGTTTTTATTGCTTTAAATGCATTTTCAGGCCGAGTAGAGCACATTTTTTTACTTTAAATGTAGGTTTAGGTGTGACACTCATTTTGATTTTTTCTTGCTTTAAATGCATTTTCAGGCTGAGTATAGCACGTTTTGTGACTTTGAATGTACCTTCATAGGAATGAGTTGTGTAGTCAAATTAATGCTCATTTAGGCTTCAGGAGGTCAACCTGAACTAAATACATGTTGAAATGTGTGCATAAGTCCTTTGGTTTAGGCGTGACACTCATTTTCAGTTTTTATTGCTTTAAATGCACTTTCAGGCCTAGTTGAGCACGTTTTTTTTACTTTGAATGTATCTTCATAGGAATAAGTTGTGTAGTCAAATTAATGCTCATTTAGGCTTCAGAATGTCAACCTGAACTAAATACACGTTGAAATGTGTGCAGACGTCCTTTGGTTTAGGCATGACACTCAATTTTAGTTTTTATTGATTCAAATGCATTTTCAGACAGAGCAGGGCACTTACTGACTTTGAATGTATCTTCATGGGAATGAGTTGTGTGATCAAATTAATGCTCATTTAGGCTTCAGGAGGTCAACCTAAACTAAATACATGTTGAAATGTGTGCATAAGTCCTTTGATTTAGGCGTGAAACTCATTTTGAGATTTTATTGCTTTAAATGCACTTTCAGGCCTAGTTGAGCACGTTTTGTGACTTTGAATGTACCTTAGTAGTAATGAGTTGTATAGACAAAATAATGCTCATTTAGGCTTCAGAATGTCAACCTGAATTAAATACATGTTGAAATGTGTGTATAAGTCCTTTGGTTTAGGCGTGACACTCAATTTGAGTTTTTATTGCTTTAAATGCATTTTCAGGCCGAGTAGAGCACATTTTTTTACTTTAAATGTAGGTTTAGGTGTGACACTCATTTTGATTTTTTCTTGCTTTAAATGCATTTTCAGGCTGAGTATAGCACGTTTTGTGACTTTGAATGTACCTTCATAGGAATGAGTTGTGTAGTCAAATTAATGCTCATTTAGGCTTCAGGAGGTCAACCTGAACTAAATACATGTTGAAATGTGTGCATAAGTCCTTTGGTTTAGGCGTGACACTCATTTTCAGTTTTTATTGCTTTAAATGCACTTTCAGTCCGAGTTGAGCCCGTTTTTTTACTTTGAATGTATCTTCATAGGAATAAGTTGTGTAGTCAAATTAATGCTCATTTAGGCTTCAGAATGTCAACCTGAACTAAATACATGTTGAAATGTGTGCATAAGTCCTTTGGTTTAGGCGTGACACTCATTTTGAGTTTTTATTGCTTTAAATGCACTTTCAGGCCTAGTTGAGCACGTTTTTTTTACTTTGAATATATCTTCATAGGAATAAGTTGTGTAGTCAAATTAATGCTCATTTAGGCTTCAGAATGTCAACCTGAACTAAATACACGTTGAAATGTGTGCAGACGTCCTTTGGTTTAGGCATGACACTCAATTTTAGTTTTTATTGATTCAAATGCATTTTCAGACAGAGCAGGGCACTTACTGACTTTGAATGTATCTTCATGGGAATGAGTTGTGTGATCAAATTAATGCTCATTTAGGCTTCAGGAGGTCAACCTAAACTAAATACATGTTGAAATGTGTGCATAAGTCCTTTGATTTAGGCGTGAAACTCATTTTGAGATTTTATTGCTTTAAATGCACTTTCAGGCCTAGTTGAGCACGTTTTGTGACTTTGAATGTACCTTAGTAGTAATGAGTTGTATAGACAAAATAATGCTCATTTAGGCTTCAGAATGTCAACCTGAATTAAATACATGTTGAAATGTGTGTATAAGTCCTTTGGTTTAGGCGTGACACTCAATTTGAGTTTTTATTGCTTTAAATGCATTTTCAGGCCGAGTAGAGCACATTTTTTTACTTTAAATGTAGGTTTAGGTGTGACACTCATTTTGATTTTTTCTTGCTTTAAATGCATTTTCAGGCCGAGTAGAGCACGTTTTGTGACTTTGAATGTACCTTCATAGGAATGAGTTGTGTAGTCAAATTAATGCTCATTTAGGCTTCAGGAGGTCAACCTGAACTAAATACATGTTGAAATGTGTGCATAAGTCCTTTGGTTTAGGCGTGACACTCATTTTCAGTTTTTATTGCTTTAAATGCACTTTCAGTCCGAGTTGAGCCCGTTTTTTTACTTTGAATGTATCTTCATAGGAATAAGTTGTGTAGTCAAATTAATGCTCATTTAGGCTTCAGGAGGTCAACCTGAACTAAATACATGTTGAAATGTGTGCATAAGTCCTTTGGTTTAGGCGTGACACTCATTTTGAGTTTTTATTGCTTTAAATGCACTTTCAGGCCTAGTTGAGCACGTTTTGTGACTTTGAATATATCTTCATAGGAATGAGTTGTATAGACAAAATAATGGTGATTTAGGCTTCAGGAGGTCAACCTGAACTAAATACATGTTGAAATGTGTGCATAAGTCCTTTGGTTTAGGCGTGACACTCATTTTCAGTTTTTATTGCTTTAAATGTACTTTCAGTCCGAGTTGAGCCCGTTTTTTTCCTTTGAATGTTCCTTCATAGGAATGAGTTGTGTAGTCAAATTAATGCTCATTTAGGCTTCAGGAGGTCAACCCGAACTAAATACATGTTGAAATGTGTGCATAAGGCCTTTGGTTTAGGCGTGACACTCATTTTGAGTTTTTATTGCTTTAAATGCACTTTCAGTCCGAGTTGAGCCCGTTTTTTTACTTTGAATGTATCTTCATAGGAATAAGTTGTGTAGTCAAATTAATGCTCATTTAGGCTTCAGAATGTCAACCTGAACTAAATACATGTTGAAATGTGTGCATAAGTCCTTTGGTTTAGGCGTGACACTCATTTTGAGTTTTTATTGCTTTAAATGCACTTTCAGGCCTAGTTGAGCACATTTTGTGACTTTGAATATATCTTCATAGGAATGAGTTGTATAGACAAAATAATGGTGATTTAGGCTTCAGGAGGTCAACCTGAACTAAATACATGTTGAAATGTGTGCATAAGTCCTTTGGTTTAGGCGTGACACTCATTTTCAGTTTTTATTGCTTTAAATGCACTTTCAGTCCGAGTTGAGCCCGTTTTTTTACTTTGAATGTATCTTCATAGGAATAAGTTCTGTAGTCAAATTAATGCTCATTTAGGCTTCAGGAGGTCAACCTGAACTAAATACATGTTGAAATGTGTGCATAAGTCCTTTGGTTTAGGCGTGACACTCATTTTGAGTTTTTATTGCTTTAAATGCACTTTTAGGCCTAGTTGAGCACGTTTTGTGACTTTGAATATATCTTCATCGGAATGAGTTGTATAGACAAAATAATGGTGATTTAGGCTTCAGGAGGTCAACCTGAACTAAATACATGTTGAAATGTGTGCATAAGTCCTTTGGTTTAGGCGTGAAACTCATTTTCAGTTTTTATTGCTTTAAATGTACTTTCAGTCCGAGTTGAGCCCGTTTTTTTCCTTTGAATGTTCCTTCATAGGAATGAGTTGTGTAGTCAAATTAATGCTCATTTAGGCTTCAGGAGGTCAACCCGAACTAAATACATGTTGAAATGTGTGCATAAGGCCTTTGGTTTAGGCGTGACACTCATTTTGAGTTTTTATTGCTTTAAATGCACTTTCAGTCCGAGTTGAGCCCGTTTTTTTACTTTGAATGTATCTTCATAGGAATAAGTTGTGTAGTCAAATTAATGCTCATTTAGGCTTCAGAATGTCAACCTGAACTAAATACATGTTGAAATGTGTGCATAAGTCCTTTGGTTTAGGCGTGACACTCATTTTGAGTTTTTATTGCTTTAAATGCACTTTCAGGCCTAGTTGAGCACATTTTGTGACTTTGAATATATCTTCATAGGAATGAGTTGTATAGACAAAATAATGGTGATTTAGGCTTCAGGAGGTCAACCTGAACTAAATACATGTTGAAATGTGTGCATAAGTCCTTTGGTTTAGGCGTGACACTCATTTTGAGTTTTTATTGCTTTAAATGCACTTTCAGGCCTAGTTGAGCACGTTTTGTGACTTTGAATGTACCTTCATAGGAATGAGTTGTGTAGTCAAATTAATGCTCATTTAGGCTTCAGGAGGTCAACCCGAACTAAATACATGTTGAAATGTGTGCATAAGTCCTTTGGTTTAGGCGTGACACTCATTTTCAGTTTTTATTGCTTTAAATGCACTTTCAGTCCGAGTTGTGCCCGTTTTTTTACTTTGAATGTATCTTCATAGGAATAAGTTGTGTAGTCAAATTAATGCTCATTTAGGCTTCAGAATGTCAACCTGAACTAAATACATGTTGAAATGTGTGCATAAGTCCTTTGGTTTAGGCGTGACACTCATTTTCAGTTTTTATTGCTTTAAATGTACTTTCAGTCCGAGTTGAGCCCGTTTTTTTCCTTTGAATGTTCCTTCATAGGAATGAGTTGTGTAGTCAAATTAATGCTCATTTAGGCTTCAGGAGGTCAACCTGAACTAAATACATGTTGAAATGTGTGCATAAGGCCTTTGGTTTAGGCGTGGCACTCATTTTGAGTTTTTATTGCTTTAAATGCATTTTCAGGCCGAGTAGAGCACGTTTTTTTACTTTGAATGTATCTTCATAGGAATAAGTTGTGTAGTCAAATTAATGCTCATTTAGGCTTCAGGACGTCATCCTGAACTAAATACATGTTGAAATGTGTGCATAAGTCCTTTGGTTTAGGCGTGACACTCATTTTCAGTTTTTATTGCTTTAAATGCACTTTCAGTCCGAGTTGAGCCCGTTTTTTTACTTTGAATGTATCTTCATAGGAATAAGTTGTGTAGTCAAATTAATGGTGATTTAGGCTTCAGGAGGTCAACCTGAACTAAATACATGTTGAAATGTGTGCATAAGTCCTTTGGTTTAGGCGTGACACTCATTTTGAGTTTTTATTGCTTTAAATGCACTTTCAGGCCTAGTTGAGCACGTTTTGTGACTTTGAATGTTCCTTCATAGGAATGAGTTGTGTGGTCAAATTAACGCTCATTTGGGCTTCAGGAGGTCAACCTGAACTAAATAAATGTTGAAATGTGTGCATAAGTCATTTGGTCTAGGCGTGACACTCATTATGAACCATTGATGAAAATAAGTTTTATTTTTAAAAAAGCCAAAAAATGTGAAAGGGACGAAATTACAAATGTCCTGTGTGTTTCACATAGAGTACATACAGGCCAGCGATCCCGCTCCCTCTCTTTCTCTGTGACACACACGCTTCCGAGCGCGCCAGCACGCAGCAAGCACACACACAAAAGCACGCACACACCTCACACAAACGTACGCACAGACGAGCACGTATCGTAAACAACACACCAACGATGATTTAGATCAAAGAAACACTCACACATGTATGGGCACACGATCACGCGCGCGCAAACACACACACAAACTCATGAGAGGCACACACATCCGCACACGCTACGCATGTAAACAACATTTGGACACTGATTGAAGATCAAAGACTAACCCACGTGGAAGACTGAAAGATGCACAGCCAATCACCTAGGCTTTGCATCTTTTCACCTCCCCCTGCTCTCACACCACGTGGGCTAGATCCACTCGGGCTGTCATTGGTGGACGTCGTCGGTGTGAGAACAAATCAAGTGCAAGCAAAAGTTAAAACCTCTGAGTAATTCGTCATTTTTATCCGAATACAGTACTTTTTTTTGGGGGGGGGGGGTGCGCATAACACACACACGCACACACACACGCACGCACCCACACAAACACACACAAAAACACGCACACACCTACACACTCTCACACACGCACGCACACATACACTAGCACGCATCGGAAACAACACTTTAGACGTTGAAATGTGTGCAGACGTCCTTTGGTTTAGGCATGACACTCAATTTTAGTTTTTATTGATTCAAATGCATTTTCAGACAGAGCAGGGCACTTACTGACTTTGAATGTATCTTCATGGGAATGAGTTGTGTGATCAAAATAATGCTCATTTAGGCTTCAGGAGGTCAACCTAAACTAAATACATGTTGAAATGTGTGCATAAGTCCTTTGATTTAGGCGTGAAACTCATTTTGAGATTTTATTGCTTTAAATGCACTTTCAGGCCTAGTTGAGCACGTTTTGTGACTTTGAATGTACCTTCATAGTAATGAGTTGTATAGACAAAATAATGCTCATTTAGGCTTCAGAATGTCAACCTGAATTAAATACATGTTGAAATGTGTGTATAAGTCCTTTGGTTTAGGCGTGACACTCAATTTGAGTTTTTATTGCTTTAAATGCATTTTCAGGCCGAGTAGAGCACATTTTTTTACTTTAAATGTAGGTTTAGGTGTGACACTCATTTTGATTTTTTCTTGCTTTAAATGCATTTTCAGGCCGAGTAGAGCACGTTTTGTGACTTTGAATGTACCTTCATAGGAATGAGTTGTGTAGTCAAATTAATGCTCATTTAGGCTTCAGGAGGTCAACCTGAACTAAATACATGTTGAAATGTGTGCATAAGTCCTTTGGTTTAGGCGTGACACTCATTTTCAGTTTTTATTGCTTTAAATGCACTTTCAGTCCGAGTTGAGCCCGTTTTTTTACTTTGAATGTATCTTCATAGGAATAAGTTGTGTAGTCAAATTAATGCTCATTTAGGCTTCAGAATGTCAACCTGAACTAAATACATGTTGAAATGTGTGCATAAGTCCTTTGGTTTAGGCGTGACACTCATTTTGAGTTTTTATTGCTTTAAATGCACTTTCAGGCCTAGTTGAGCACGTTTTGTGACTTTGAATATATCTTCATAGGAATGAGTTGTATAGACAAAATAATGGTGATTTAGGCTTCAGGAGGTCAACCTGAACTAAATACATGTTGAAATGTGTGCATAAGGCCTTTGGTTTAGGCGCGACACTCATTTTGAGTTTTTATTGCTTTAAATGCATTTTCAGGCCAAGTAGAGCACGTTTTTTTACTTTGAATGTATCTTCATAGGAATAAGTTGTGTGGTCAAATTAATGCTCATTTAGGCTTCAGAATGTCAACCTGAACTAAATACATGTTGAAATGTGTGAAAAAGTCCTTTGGTTTAGGCGTGACACTCATTTTCAGTTTTTATTGCTTTAAATGTACTTTCAGTCCGAGTTGAGCCCGTTTTTTTCCTTTGAATGTTCCTTCATAGGAATGAGTTGTGTAGTCAAATTAATGCTCATTTAGGCTTCAGGAGGTCAACCCGAACTAAATACATGTTGAAATGTGTGCATAAGGCCTTTGGTTTAGGCGTGACACTCATTTTGAGTTTTTATTGCTTTAAATGCACTTTCAGTCCGAGTTGAGCCCGTTTTTTTACTTTGAATGTATCTTCATAGGAATAAGTTGTGTAGTCAAATTAATGCTCATTTAGGCTTCAGAATGTCAACCTGAACTAAATACATGTTGAAATGTGTGCATAAGTCCTTTGGTTTAGGCGTGACACTCATTTTGAGTTTTTATTGCTTTAAATGCACTTTCAGGCCTAGTTGAGCACATTTTGTGACTTTGAATATATCTTCATAGGAATGAGTTGTATAGACAAAATAATGGTGATTTAGGCTTCAGGAGGTCAACCTGAACTAAATACATGTTGAAATGTGTGCATAAGTCCTTTGGTTTAGGCGTGACACTCATTTTGAGTTTTTATTGCTTTAAATGCACTTTCAGGCCTAGTTGAGCACGTTTTGTGACTTTGAATGTACCTTCATAGGAATGAGTTGTGTAGTCGAATTAATGCTCATTTAGGCTTCAGGAGGTCAACCTGAACTAAATACATGTTGAAATGTGTGCATAAGTCCTTTGGTTTAGGCGTGACACTCATTTTCAGTTTTTATTGCTTTAAATGTACTTTCAGTCCGAGTTGAGCCCGTTTTTTTCCTTTGAATGTTCCTTCATAGGAATGAGTTGTGTAGTCAAATTAATGCTCATTTAGGCTTCAGGAGGTCAACCTGAACTAAATACATGTTGAAATGTGTGCATAAGTCCTTTGGTTTAGGCGTGACACTCATTTTCAGTTTTTATTGCTTTAAATGCACTTTCAGTCCGAGTTGAGCCCGTTTTTTTACTTTGAATGTATCTTCATAGGAATAAGTTGTGTAGTCAAATTAATGCTCATTTAGGCTTCAGAATGTCAACCTGAACTAAATACATGTTGAAATGTGTGCATAAGTCCTTTGGTTTAGGCGTGACACTCATTTTCAGTTTTTATTGCTTTAAATGCACTTTCAGTCCGAGTTGAGCCCGTTTTTTTACTTTGAATGTATCTTCATAGGAATAAGTTGTGTAGTCAAATTAATGCTCATTTAGGCTTCAGAATGTCAACCTGAACTAAATACATGTTGAAATGTGTGCATAAGTCCTTTGGTTTAGGCGTGACACTCATTTTGAGTTTTTATTGCTTTAAATGCACTTTCAGGCCTAGTTGAGCACGTTTTGTGACTTTGAATGTACCTTCATAGGAATGAGTTGTGTAGTCGAATTAATGCTCATTTAGGCTTCAGGAGGTCAACCTGAACTAAATACATGTTGAAATGTGTGCATAAGTCCTTTGGTTTAGGCGTGACACTCATTTTCAGTTTTTATTGCTTTAAATGTACTTTCAGTCCGAGTTGAGCCCGTTTTTTTCCTTTGAATGTTCCTTCATAGGAATGAGTTGTGTAGTCAAATTCATGCTCATTTAGGCTTCAGGAGGTCAACCCGAACTAAATACATGTTGAAATGTGTGCATAAGGCCTTTGGTTTAGGCGTGACACTCATTTTGAGTTTTTATTGCTTTAAATGCATTTTCAGGCCGAGTCGAGCACGTTTTTTTTACTTTGAATGTATCTTCATAGGAATGAGTTGTGTAGTCAAATTCATGCTCATTTAGGCTTCAGGAGGTCAACCCGAACTAAATACATGTTGAAATGTGTGCATAAGTCCTTTGGTTTAGGCGTGACACTCATTTTCAGTTTTTATTGCTTTAAATGCACTTTCAGTCCGAGTTGAGCCCGTTTTTTTACTTTGAATGTATCTTCATAGGAATAAGTTGTGTAGTCAAATTAATGCTCATTTAGGCTTCAGAATGTCAACCTGAACTAAATACATGTTGAAATGTGTGCATAAGTCCTTTGGTTTAGGCGTGACACTCATTTTGAGTTTTTATTGCTTTAAATGCACTTTCAGGCCTAGTTGAGCACGTTTTGTGACTTTGAATGTACCTTCATAGGAATGAGTTGTGTAGTCAAATTAATGCTCATTTAGGCTTCAGGAGGTCAACCTAAACTAAATACATGTTGAAATGTGTGCATAAGTCCTTTGATTTAGGCGTGAAACTCATTTTGAGATTTTATTGCTTTAAATGCACTTTCAGGCCTAGTTGAGCACGTTTTGTGACTTTGAATGTACCTTCATAGGAATGAGTTGTATAGACAAAATAATGCTCATTTAGGCTTCAGAATGTCAACCTGAATTAAATACATGTTGAAATGTGTTTATAAGTCCTTTGGTTTAGGCGTGACACTCAATTTGAGTTTTTATTGCTTTAAATGCATTTTCAGGCCGAGTAGAGCACATTTTTTTACTTTAAATGTAGGTTTAGGTGTGACACTCATTTTGATTTTTTCTTGCTTTAAATGCATTTTCAGGCCGAGTAGAGCACGTTTTGTGACTTTGAATGTACCTTCATAGGAATGAGTTGTGTAGTCAAATTAATGCTCATTTAGGCTTCAGGACGTCAACCTGAACTAAATACATGTTGAAATGTGTGCATAAGTCCTTTGGTTTAGGCGTGACACTCATTTTCAGTTTTTATTGCTTTAAATGCACTTTCAGTCCGAGTTGAGCCCGTTTTTTTACTTTGAATGTATCTTCATAGGAATAAGTTGTGTAGTCAAATTAATGCTCATTTAGGCTTCAGAATGTCAACCTGAACTAAATACATGTTGAAATGTGTGCATAAGTCCTTTGGTTTAGGCGTGACACTCATTTTGATTTTTTCTTGCTTTAAATGCACTTTCAGGCCTAGTTGAGCACGTTTTGTGACTTTGAATGTACCTTCATAGGAATGAGTTGTGTAGTCAAATTAATGCTCATTTAGGCTTCAGGAGGTCAACCTGAACTAAATACATGTTGAAATGTGTGCATAAGTCCTTTGGTTTAGGCGTGACACTCATTTTCAGTTTTTATTGCTTTAAATGCACTTTCAGTCCGAGTTGAGCCCGTTTTTTTACTTTGAATGTATCTTCATAGGAATAAGTTGTGTAGTCAAATTAATGCTCATTTAGGCTTCAGAATGTCAACCTGAACTAAATACATGTTGAAATTTGTGCATAAGTCCTTTGGTTTAGGCGTGACACTCATTTTGAGTTTTTATTGCTTTAAATGCACTTTCAGGCCTAGTTGAGCACGTTTTGTGACTTTGAATGTACCTTCATAGGAATGAGTTGTGTAGTCAAATTAATGCTCATTTAGGCTTCAGGAGGTCAACCTGAACTAAATACATGTTGAAATGTGTGCATAAGTCCTTTGGTTTAGGCGTGACACTCATTTTCAGTTTTTATTGCTTTAAATGTACTTTCAGTCCGAGTTGAGCCCGTTTTTTTCCTTTGAATGTTCCTTCATAGGAATGAGTTGTGTAGTCAAATTAATGCTCATTTAGGCTTCAGGAGGTCAACCTGAACTAAATACATGTTGAAATGTGTGCATAAGGCCTTTGGTTTAGGTGTGACACTCATTTTGAGTTTTTATTGCTTTAAATGCATTTTCAGGCTGAGTAGAGCACGTTTTTTTACTTTGAATGTATCTTCATAGGGGGCGGCCCGGTAGTCCAGTGGTTAGCGCGTCGGCTTCACAGTGCAGAGGTACCGGGTTCGATTCCAGCTCCGGCCTCCCTGTGTGGAGTTTGCATGTTCTCCCCGGGCCTGCGTGGGTTTTCTCCGGGTGCTCCGGTTTCCTCCCACATTCCGATAATATGCATGGCAGGCTGATTGAACACTCCAAATTGTCCCTAGGCGTGAGTGTGAGCGTGGACGGTTGTTTGTCTATGTGTGCCCTGCGATTGGCTGGCAACCGATTCAGGGTGTCCCCCGCCTACTGCCCGGAGACGGCTGGGATGGGCTCCAGCGCCCCCCGCGACCCTAGTGAGGATCAAGCGGTACGGAAGAAGAGTATCTTCATAGGAATAAGTTGTGTAGTCAAATTAATGCTCATTTAGGCTTCAGGACGTCAACCTGAACTAAATACATGTTGAAATGTGTGCATAAGTCCTTTGGTTTAGGCGTGACACTCATTTTCAGTTTTTATTGCTTTAAATGCACTTTCAGTCCGAGTTGAGCCCGTTTTTTTACTTTGAATGTTCCTTCATACGAATGAGTTGTGTGATCAAATTAATGCTCATTTAGGCTTCAGAATGTCAACCTGAACTAAATACATGTTGAAATGTGTGCATAAGTCCTTTGGTTTAGGCGTGACACTCATTTTCAGTTTTTATTGCTTTAAATGCACTTTCAGTCCGAGTTGAGCCCGTTTTTTTACTTTGAATGTTCCTTCATAGGAATGAGTTGTGTGGTCAAATTAACGCTCATTTAGGCTTCAGGAGGTCAACCTGGACTAAATAAATGTTGAAATGTGTGCATAAGTCATTTGGTCTAGGCGTGACACTCATTATGAACCATTGATGAAAATAAGTTTTATTTTTAAAAAAGCCAAAAAATGTGAAAGGGACGAAATTACAAATGTCCTGTGTGTTTCACATAGAGTACATACAGGCCAGCGATCCCGCTCCCTCTCTTTCTCTGTGACACACACGCTTCCGAGCGCGCCAGCACGCAGCAAGCACACACACAAAAGCACGCACACACCTCACACAAACGTACGCACAGACGAGCACGTATCGTAAACAACACACCAACGATGATTTAGATCAAAGAAACACTCACACATGTATGGGCACACGATCACGCGCGCGCAAACACACACACAAACTCATGAGAGGCACACACATCCGCACACGCTACGCATGTAAACAACATTTGGACACTGATTGAAGATCAAAGACTAACCCACGTGGAAGACTGAAAGATGCACAGCCAATCACCTAGGCTTTGCATCTTTTCACCTCCCCCTGCTCTCACACCACGTGGGCTAGATCCACTCGGGCTGTCATTGGTGGACGTCGTCGGTGTCAGAACAAATCAAGTGCAAGCAAAAGTTAAAACCTCTGAGTAATTCGTCATTTTTATCCGAATACAGTACTTTTTTTTGGGGGGGGGGGTGCGCACAACACACACACGCACACACACACACGCACGCACCCACACAAACACACACAAACACACGCACACACCTACACACTCTCACACACGCACGCACACATACACTAGCACGCATCGGAAACAACACTTTAGACGTTGAAATGTGTGCAGACGTCCTTTGGTTTAGGCATGACACTCAATTTTAGTTTTTATTGATTCAAATGCATTTTCAGACAGAGCAGGGCACTTACTGACTTTGAATGTATCTTCATGGGAATGAGTTGTGTGATCAAATTAATGCTCATTTAGGCTTCAGGAGGTCAACCTAAACTAAATACATGTTGAAATGTGTGCATAAGTCCTTTGATTTAGGCGTGAAACTCATTTTGAGATTTTATTGCTTTAAATGCACTTTCAGGCCTAGTTGAGCACGTTTTGTGACTTTGAATGTACCTTCATAGTAATGAGTTGTATAGACAAAATAATGCTCATTTAGGCTTCAGAATGTCAACCTGAACTAAATACATGTTGAAATGTGTGCATAAGTCCTTTGGTTTAGGCGTGACACTCAATTTGAGTTTTTATTGCTTTAAATGCATTTTCAGGCCGAGTAGAGCACATTTTTTTACTTTAAATGTAGGTTTAGGTGTGACACTCATTTTGATTTTTTCTTGCTTTAAATGCATTTTCAGGCCGAGTAGAGCACGTTTTGTGACTTTGAATGTACCTTCATAGGAATGAGTTGTGTAGTCAAATTAATGCTCATTTAGGCTTCAGGAGGTCAACCTGAACTAAATACATGTTGAAATGTGTGCATAAGTCCTTTGGTTTAGGCGTGACACTCATTTTCAGTTTTTATTGCTTTAAATGCACTTTCAGTCCGAGTTGAGCCCGTTTTTTTACTTTGAATGTATCTTCATAGGAATAAGTTGTGTAGTCAAATTAATGCTCATTTAGGCTTCAGAATGTCAACCTGAACTAAATACATGTTGAAATGTGTGCATAAGTCCTTTGGTTTAGGCGTGACACTCATTTTGAGTTTTTATTGCTTTAAATGCACTTTCAGGCCTAGTTGAGCACGTTTTGTGACTTTGAATATATCTTCATAGGAATGAGTTGTATAGACAAAATAATGGTGATTTAGGCTTCAGGAGGTCAACCTGAACTAAATACATGTTGAAATGTGTGCATAAGGCCTTTGGTTTAGGCGCGACACTCATTTTGAGTTTTTATTGCTTTAAATGCATTTTCAGGCCAAGTAGAGCACGTTTTTTTACTTTGAATGTATCTTCATAGGAATAAGTTGTGTGGTCAAATTAATGCTCATTTAGGCTTCAGAATGTCAACCTGAACTAAATACATGTTGAAATGTGTGAAAAAGTCCTTTGGTTTAGGCGTGACACTCATTTTCAGTTTTTATTGCTTTAAATGTACTTTCAGTCCGAGTTGAGCCCGTTTTTTTCCTTTGAATGTTCCTTCATAGGAATGAGTTGTGTAGTCAAATTAATGCTCATTTAGGCTTCAGGAGGTCAACCCGAACTAAATACATGTTGAAATGTGTGCATAAGGCCTTTGGTTTAGGCGTGACACTCATTTTGAGTTTTTATTGCTTTAAATGCACTTTCAGTCCGAGTTGAGCCCGTTTTTTTACTTTGAATGTATCTTCATAGGAATAAGTTGTGTAGTCAAATTAATGCTCATTTAGGCTTCAGAATGTCAACCTGAACTAAATACATGTTGAAATGTGTGCATAAGTCCTTTGGTTTAGGCGTGACACTCATTTTGAGTTTTTATTGCTTTTAATGCACTTTCAGGCCTAGTTGAGCACATTTTGTGACTTTGAATATATCTTCATAGGAATGAGTTGTATAGACAAAATAATGGTGATTTAGGCTTCAGGAGGTCAACCTGAACTAAATACATGTTGAAATGTGTGCATAAGTCCTTTGGTTTAGGCGTGACACTCATTTTGAGTTTTTATTGCTTTAAATGCACTTTCAGGCCTAGTTGAGCACGTTTTGTGACTTTGAATGTACCTTCATAGGAATGAGTTGTGTAGTCGAATTAATGCTCATTTAGGCTTCAGGAGGTCAACCTGAACTAAATACATGTTGAAATGTGTGCATAAGTCCTTTGGTTTAGGCGTGACACTCATTTTCAGTTTTTATTGCTTTAAATGTACTTTCAGTCCGAGTTGAGCCCGTTTTTTTCCTTTGAATGTTCCTTCATAGGAATGAGTTGTGTAGTCAAATTAATGCTCATTTAGGCTTCAGGAGGTCAACCTGAACTAAATACATGTTGAAATGTGTGCATAAGTCCTTTGGTTTAGGCGTGACACTCATTTTCAGTTTTTATTGCTTTAAATGCACTTTCAGTCCGAGTTGAGCCCGTTTTTTTACTTTGAATGTATCTTCATAGGAATAAGTTGTGTAGTCAAATTAATGCTCATTTAGGCTTCAGAATGTCAACCTGAACTAAATACATGTTGAAATGTGTGCATAAGTCCTTTGGTTTAGGCGTGACACTCATTTTGAGTTTTTATTGCTTTAAATGCACTTTCAGGCCTAGTTGAGCACGTTTTGTGACTTTGAATGTACCTTCATAGGAATGAGTTGTGTAGTCGAATTAATGCTCATTTAGGCTTCAGGAGGTCAACCTGAACTAAATACATGTTGAAATGTGTGCATAAGTCCTTTGGTTTAGGCGTGACACTCATTTTCAGTTTTTATTGCTTTAAATGTACTTTCAGTCCGAGTTGAGCCCGTTTTTTTCCTTTGAATGTTCCTTCATAGGAATGAGTTGTGTAGTCAAATTCATGCTCATTTAGGCTTCAGGAGGTCAACCCGAACTAAATACATGTTGAAATGTGTGCATAAGGCCTTTGGTTTAGGCGTGACACTCATTTTGAGTTTTTATTGCTTTAAATGCATTTTCAGGCCGAGTCGAGCACGTTTTTTTTACTTTGAATGTATCTTCATAGGAATGAGTTGTGTAGTCAAATTCATGCTCATTTAGGCTTCAGGAGGTCAACCCGAACTAAATACATGTTGAAATGTGTGCATGAGTCCTTTGGTTTAGGCGTGACACTCATTTTCAGTTTTTATTGCTTTAAATGCACTTTCAGTCCGAGTTGAGCCCGTTTTTTTACTTTGAATGTATCTTCATAGGAATAAGTTGTGTAGTCAAATTAATGCTCATTTAGGCTTCAGAATGTCAACCTGAACTAAATACATGTTGAAATGTGTGCATAAGTCCTTTGGTTTAGGCGTGACACTCATTTTGAGTTTTTATTGCTTTAAATGCACTTTCAGGCCTAGTTGAGCACGTTTTGTGACTTTGAATGTACCTTCATAGGAATGAGTTGTGTAGTCAAATTAATGCTCATTTAGGCTTCAGGAGGTCAACCTAAACTAAATACATGTTGAAATGTGTGCATAAGTCCTTTGATTTAGGCGTGAAACTCATTTTGAGATTTTATTGCTTTAAATGCACTTTCAGGCCTAGTTGAGCACGTTTTGTGACTTTGAATGTACCTTCATAGGAATGAGTTGTATAGACAAAATAATGCTCATTTAGGCTTCAGAATGTCAACCTGAATTAAATACATGTTGAAATGTGTTTATAAGTCCTTTGGTTTAGGCGTGACACTCAATTTGAGTTTTTATTGCTTTAAATGCATTTTCAGGCCGAGTAGAGCACATTTTTTTACTTTAAATGTAGGTTTAGGTGTGACACTCATTTTGATTTTTTCTTGCTTTAAATGCATTTTCAGGCCGAGTAGAGCACGTTTTGTGACTTTGAATGTACCTTCATAGGAATGAGTTGTGTAGTCAAATTAATGCTCATTTAGGCTTCAGGACGTCAACCTGAACTAAATACATGTTGAAATGTGTGCATAAGTCCTTTGGTTTAGGCGTGACACTCATTTTCAGTTTTTAT
This sequence comes from Hippocampus zosterae, assembly GCF_025434085.1. NCBI lineage: Eukaryota > Metazoa > Chordata > Actinopteri > Syngnathiformes > Syngnathidae > Hippocampus > Hippocampus zosterae. Next base: position 17,149,068 of record NC_067467.1, read on the forward strand.
TGCTTTAAATGCACTTTCAGTCCGAGTTGAGCCCGTTTTTTTCCTTTGAATGTTCCTTCATAGGAATGAGTTGTGTAGTCAAATTAATGCTCATTTAGGCTTCAGGAGGTCAACCCGAACTAAATACATGTTGAAATGTGTGCATAAGGCCTTTGGTTTAGGCGTGACACTCATTTTGAGTTTTTATTGCTTTAAATGCACTTTCAGTCCGAGTTGAGCCCGTTTTTTTACTTTGAATGTATCTTCATAGGAATAAGTTGTGTAGTCAAATTAATGCTCATTTAGGCTTCAGAATGTCAACCTGAACTAAATACATGTTGAAATGTGTGCATAAGTCCTTTGGTTTAGGCGTGACACTCATTTTGAGTTTTTATTGCTTTAAATGCACTTTCAGGCCTAGTTGAGCACATTTTGTGACTTTGAATATATCTTCATAGGAATGAGTTGTATAGACAAAATAATGGTGATTTAGGCTTCAGGAGGTCAACCTGAACTAAATACATGTTGAAATGTGTGCATAAGTCCTTTGGTTTAGGCGTGACACTCATTTTGAGTTTTTATTGCTTTAAATGCACTTTCAGGCCTAGTTGAGCACGTTTTGTGACTTTGAATGTACCTTCATAGGAATGAGTTGTGTAGTCGAATTAATGCTCATTTAGGCTTCAGGAGGTCAACCTGAACTAAATACATGTTGAAATGTGTGCATAAGTCCTTTGGTTTAGGCGTGACACTCATTTTCAGTTTTTATTGCTTTAAATGTACTTTCAGTCCGAGTTGAGCCCGTTTTTTTCCTTTGAATGTTCCTTCATAGGAATGAGTTGTGTAGTCAAATTAATGCTCATTTAGGCTTCAGGAGGTCAACCTGAACTAAATACATGTTGAAATGTGTGCATAAGTCCTTTGGTTTAGGCGTGACACTCATTTTCAGTTTTTATTGCTTTAAATGCACTTTCAGTCCGAGTTGAGCCCGTTTTTTTACTTTGAATGTATCTTCATAGGAATAAGTTGTGTAGTCAAATTAATGCTCATTTAGGCTTCAGAATGTCAACCTGAACTAAATACATGTTGAAATGTGTGCATAAGTCCTTTGGTTTAGGCGTGACACTCATTTTCAGTTTTTATTGCTTTAAATGCACTTTCAGTCCGAGTTGAGCCCGTTTTTTTACTTTGAATGTATCTTCATAGGAATAAGTTGTGTAGTCAAATTAATGCTCATTTAGGCTTCAGAATGTCAACCTGAACTAAATACATGTTGAAATGTGTGCATAAGTCCTTTGGTTTAGGCGTGACACTCATTTTGAGTTTTTATTGCTTTAAATGCACTTTCAGGCCTAGTTGAGCACGTTTTGTGACTTTGAATGTACCTTCATAGGAATGAGTTGTGTAGTCGAATTAATGCTCATTTAGGCTTCAGGAGGTCAACCTGAACTAAATACATGTTGAAATGTGTGCATAAGTCCTTTGGTTTAGGCGTGACACTCATTTTCAGTTTTTATTGCTTTAAATGTACTTTCAGTCCGAGTTGAGCCCGTTTTTTTCCTTTGAATGTTCCTTCATAGGAATGAGTTGTGTAGTCAAATTCATGCTCATTTAGGCTTCAGGAGGTCAACCCGAACTAAATACATGTTGAAATGTGTGCATAAGGCCTTTGGTTTAGGCGTGACACTCATTTTGAGTTTTTATTGCTTTAAATGCATTTTCAGGCCGAGTCGAGCACGTTTTTTTTACTTTGAATGTATCTTCATAGGAATGAGTTGTGTAGTCAAATTCATGCTCATTTAGGCTTCAGGAGGTCAACCCGAACTAAATACATGTTGAAATGTGTGCATAAGTCCTTTGGTTTAGGCGTGACACTCATTTTCAGTTTTTATTGCTTTAAATGCACTTTCAGTCCGAGTTGAGCCCGTTTTTTTACTTTGAATGTATCTTCATAGGAATAAGTTGTGTAGTCAAATTAATGCTCATTTAGGCTTCAGAATGTCAACCTGAACTAAATACATGTTGAAATGTGTGCATAAGTCCTTTGGTTTAGGCGTGACACTCATTTTGAGTTTTTATTGCTTTAAATGCACTTTCAGGCCTAGTTGAGCACGTTTTGTGACTTTGAATGTACCTTCATAGGAATGAGTTGTGTAGTCAAATTAATGCTCATTTAGGCTTCAGGAGGTCAACCTAAACTAAATACATGTTGAAATGTGTGCATAAGTCCTTTGATTTAGGCGTGAAACTCATTTTGAGATTTTATTGCTTTAAATGCACTTTCAGGCCTAGTTGAGCACGTTTTGTGACTTTGAATGTACCTTCATAGGAATGAGTTGTATAGACAAAATAATGCTCATTTAGGCTTCAGAATGTCAACCTGAATTAAATACATGTTGAAATGTGTTTATAAGTCCTTTGGTTTAGGCGTGACACTCAATTTGAGTTTTTATTGCTTTAAATGCATTTTCAGGCCGAGTAGAGCACATTTTTTTACTTTAAATGTAGGTTTAGGTGTGACACTCATTTTGATTTTTTCTTGCTTTAAATGCATTTTCAGGCCGAGTAGAGCACGTTTTGTGACTTTGAATGTACCTTCATAGGAATGAGTTGTGTAGTCAAATTAATGCTCATTTAGGCTTCAGGACGTCAACCTGAACTAAATACATGTTGAAATGTGTGCATAAGTCCTTTGGTTTAGGCGTGACACTCATTTTCAGTTTTTATTGCTTTAAATGCACTTTCAGTCCGAGTTGAGCCCGTTTTTTTACTTTGAATGTATCTTCATAGGAATAAGTTGTGTAGTCAAATTAATGCTCATTTAGGCTTCAGAATGTCAACCTGAACTAAATACATGTTGAAATGTGTGCATAAGTCCTTTGGTTTAGGCGTGACACTCATTTTGATTTTTTCTTGCTTTAAATGCACTTTCAGGCCTAGTTGAGCACGTTTTGTGACTTTGAATGTACCTTCATAGGAATGAGTTGTGTAGTCAAATTAATGCTCATTTAGGCTTCAGGAGGTCAACCTGAACTAAATACATGTTGAAATGTGTGCATAAGTCCTTTGGTTTAGGCGTGACACTCATTTTCAGTTTTTATTGCTTTAAATGCACTTTCAGTCCGAGTTGAGCCCGTTTTTTTACTTTGAATGTATCTTCATAGGAATAAGTTGTGTAGTCAAATTAATGCTCATTTAGGCTTCAGAATGTCAACCTGAACTAAATACATGTTGAAATTTGTGCATAAGTCCTTTGGTTTAGGCGTGACACTCATTTTGAGTTTTTATTGCTTTAAATGCACTTTCAGGCCTAGTTGAGCACGTTTTGTGACTTTGAATGTACCTTCATAGGAATGAGTTGTGTAGTCAAATTAATGCTCATTTAGGCTTCAGGAGGTCAACCTGAACTAAATACATGTTGAAATGTGTGCATAAGTCCTTTGGTTTAGGCGTGACACTCATTTTCAGTTTTTATTGCTTTAAATGTACTTTCAGTCCGAGTTGAGCCCGTTTTTTTCCTTTGAATGTTCCTTCATAGGAATGAGTTGTGTAGTCAAATTAATGCTCATTTAGGCTTCAGGAGGTCAACCTGAACTAAATACATGTTGAAATGTGTGCATAAGGCCTTTGGTTTAGGTGTGACACTCATTTTGAGTTTTTATTGCTTTAAATGCATTTTCAGGCTGAGTAGAGCACGTTTTTTTACTTTGAATGTATCTTCATAGGGGGCGGCCCGGTAGTCCAGTGGTTAGCGCGTCGGCTTCACAGTGCAGAGGTACCGGGTTCGATTCCAGCTCCGGCCTCCCTGTGTGGAGTTTGCATGTTCTCCCCGGGCCTGCGTGGGTTTTCTCCGGGTGCTCCGGTTTCCTCCCACATTCCGATAATATGCATGGCAGGCTGATTGAACACTCCAAATTGTCCCTAGGCGTGAGTGTGAGCGTGGACGGTTGTTTGTCTATGTGTGCCCTGCGATTGGCTGGCAACCGATTCAGGGTGTCCCCCGCCTACTGCCCGGAGACGGCTGGGATGGGCTCCAGCGCCCCCCGCGACCCTAGTGAGGATCAAGCGGTACGGAAGAAGAGTATCTTCATAGGAATAAGTTGTGTAGTCAAATTAATGCTCATTTAGGCTTCAGGACGTCAACCTGAACTAAATACATGTTGAAATGTGTGCATAAGTCCTTTGGTTTAGGCGTGACACTCATTTTCAGTTTTTATTGCTTTAAATGCACTTTCAGTCCGAGTTGAGCCCGTTTTTTTACTTTGAATGTTCCTTCATACGAATGAGTTGTGTGATCAAATTAATGCTCATTTAGGCTTCAGAATGTCAACCTGAACTAAATACATGTTGAAATGTGTGCATAAGTCCTTTGGTTTAGGCGTGACACTCATTTTCAGTTTTTATTGCTTTAAATGCACTTTCAGTCCGAGTTGAGCCCGTTTTTTTACTTTGAATGTTCCTTCATAGGAATGAGTTGTGTGGTCAAATTAACGCTCATTTAGGCTTCAGGAGGTCAACCTGGACTAAATAAATGTTGAAATGTGTGCATAAGTCATTTGGTCTAGGCGTGACACTCATTATGAACCATTGATGAAAATAAGTTTTATTTTTAAAAAAGCCAAAAAATGTGAAAGGGACGAAATTACAAATGTCCTGTGTGTTTCACATAGAGTACATACAGGCCAGCGATCCCGCTCCCTCTCTTTCTCTGTGACACACACGCTTCCGAGCGCGCCAGCACGCAGCAAGCACACACACAAAAGCACGCACACACCTCACACAAACGTACGCACAGACGAGCACGTATCGTAAACAACACACCAACGATGATTTAGATCAAAGAAACACTCACACATGTATGGGCACACGATCACGCGCGCGCAAACACACACACAAACTCATGAGAGGCACACACATCCGCACACGCTACGCATGTAAACAACATTTGGACACTGATTGAAGATCAAAGACTAACCCACGTGGAAGACTGAAAGATGCACAGCCAATCACCTAGGCTTTGCATCTTTTCACCTCCCCCTGCTCTCACACCACGTGGGCTAGATCCACTCGGGCTGTCATTGGTGGACGTCGTCGGTGTCAGAACAAATCAAGTGCAAGCAAAAGTTAAAACCTCTGAGTAATTCGTCATTTTTATCCGAATACAGTACTTTTTTTGGGGGGGGGGGTGCGCACAACACACACACGCACACACACACACGCACGCACCCACACAAACACACACAAACACACGCACACACCTACACACTCTCACACACGCACGCACACATACACTAGCACGCATCGGAAACAACACTTTAGACGTTGAAATGTGTGCAGACGTCCTTTGGTTTAGGCATGACACTCAATTTTAGTTTTTATTGATTCAAATGCATTTTCAGACAGAGCAGGGCACTTACTGACTTTGAATGTATCTTCATGGGAATGAGTTGTGTGATCAAATTAATGCTCATTTAGGCTTCAGGAGGTCAACCTAAACTAAATACATGTTGAAATGTGTGCATAAGTCCTTTGATTTAGGCGTGAAACTCATTTTGAGATTTTATTGCTTTAAATGCACTTTCAGGCCTAGTTGAGCACGTTTTGTGACTTTGAATGTACCTTCATAGGAATGAGTTGTATAGACAAAATAATGCTCATTTAGGCTTCAGAATGTCAACCTGAACTAAATACATGTTGAAATGTGTGCATAAGTCCTTTGGTTTAGGCGTGACACTCAATTTGAGTTTTTATTGCTTTAAATGCATTTTCAGGCCGAGTAGAGCACATTTTTTTACTTTAAATGTAGGTTTAGGTGTGACACTCATTTTGATTTTTTCTTGCTTTAAATGCATTTTCAGGCCGAGTAGAGCACGTTTTGTGACTTTGAATGTACCTTCATAGGAATGAGTTGTGTAGTCAAATTAATGCTCATTTAGGCTTCAGGAGGTCAACCTGAACTAAATACATGTTGAAATGTGTGCATAAGTCCTTTGGTTTAGGCGTGACACTCATTTTGAGTTTTTATTGCTTTAAATGCACTTTCAGGCCTAGTTGAGCACGTTTTGTGACTTTGAATGTACCTTCATAGGAATGAGTTGTGTAGTCAAATTAATGCTCATTTAGGCTTCAGAATGTCAACCTGAACTAAATACATGTTGAAATGTGTGCATAAGGCCTTTGGTTTAGGCGTGGCACTCATTTTGAGTTTTTATTGCTTTAAATGCATTTTCAGGCCGAGTAGAGCACGTTTTTTTACTTTGAATGTATCTTCATAGGAATAAGTTGTGTAGTCAAATTAATGCTCATTTAGGCTTCAGGACGTCATCCTGAACTAAATACATGTTGAAATGTGTGCATAAGTCCTTTGGTTTAGGCGTGACACTCATTTTCAGTTTTTATTGCTTTAAATGCACTTTCAGTCCGAGTTGAGCCCGTTTTTTTACTTTGAATGTATCTTCATAGGAATAAGTTGTGTAGTCAAATTAATGGTGATTTAGGCTTCAGGAGGTCAACCTGAATTAAATACATGTTGAAATGTGTGCATAAGTCCTTTGGTTTAGGCGTGACACTCATTTTCAGTTTTTATTGCTTTAAATGCACTTTCAGTCCGAGTTGAGCCCGTTTTTTTACTTTGAATGTATCTTCATAGGAATAAGTTGTGTAGTCAAATTAATGCTCATTTAGGCTTCAGAATGTCAACCTGAACTAAATACATGTTGAAATGTGTGCATAAGTCCTTTGGTTTAGGCGTGACACTCATTTTGAGTTTTTATTGCTTTAAATGCACTTTCAGGCCTAGTTGAGCACGTTTTGTGACTTTGAATATATCTTCATAGGAATGAGTTGTATAGACAAAATAATGGTGATTTAGGCTTCAGGAGGTCAACCTGAACTAAATACATGTTGAAATGTGTGCATAAGTCCTTTGGTTTAGGCGTGACACTCATTTTCAGTTTTTATTGCTTTAAATGTACTTTCAGTCCGAGTTGAGCCCGTTTTTTTCCTTTGAATGTTCCTTCATAGGAATGAGTTGTGTAGTCAAATTAATGCTCATTTAGGCTTCAGGAGGTCAACCCGAACTAAATACATGTTGAAATGTGTGCATAAGGCCTTTGGTTTAGGCGTGACACTCATTTTCAGTTTTTATTGCTTTAAATGCACTTTCAGTCCGAGTTGAGCCCGTTTTTTTACTTTGAATGTATCTTCATAGGAATAAGTTGTGTAGTCAAATTAATGCTCATTTAGGCTTCAGAATGTCAACCTGAACTAAATACATGTTGAAATGTGTGCATAAGTCCTTTGGTTTAGGCGTGACACTCATTTTGAGTTTTTATTGCTTTAAATGCACTTTCAGGCCTAGTTGAGCACGTTTTGTGACTTTGAATATATCTTCATAGGAATGAGTTGTATAGACAAAATAATGGTGATTTAGGCTTCAGGAGGTCAACCTGAACTAAATACATGTTGAAATGTGTGCATAAGTCCTTTGGTTTAGGCGTGACACTCATTTTGAGTTTTTATTGCTTTAAATGCACTTTCAGGCCTAGTTGAGCACGTTTTGTGACTTTGAATGTACCTTCATAGGAATGAGTTGTGTAGTCAAATTAATGCTCATTTAGGCTTCAGGAGGTCAACCCGAACTAAATACATGTTGAAATGTGTGCTTAAGTCCTTTGGTTTAGGCGTGACACTCATTTTCAGTTTTTATTGCTTTAAATGCACTTTCAGTCCGAGTTGAGCCCGTTTTTTTACTTTGAATGTATCTTCATAGGAATAAGTTGTGTAGTCAAATTAATGCTCATTTAGGCTTCAGAATGTCAACCTGAACTAAATACATGTTGAAATGTGTGCATAAGTCCTTTGGTTTAGGCGTGACACTCATTTTCAGTTTTTATTGCTTTAAATGTACTTTCAGTCCGAGTTGAGCCCGTTTTTTTCCTTTGAATGTTCCTTCATAGGAATGAGTTGTGTAGTCAAATTAATGCTCATTTAGGCTTCAGGAGGTCAACCTGAACTAAATACATGTTGAAATGTGTGCTTAAGTCCTTTGGTTTAGGCGTGACACTCATTTTCAGTTTTTATTGCTTTAAATGCACTTTCAGTCCGAGTTGAGCCCGTTTTTTTACTTTGAATGTATCTTCATAGGAATAAGTTGTGTAGTCAAATTAATGCTCATTTAGGCTTCAGAATGTCAACCTGAACTAAATACATGTTGAAATGTGTGCATAAGTCCTTTGGTTTAGGCGTGACACTCATTTTCAGTTTTTATTGCTTTAAATGTACTTTCAGTCCGAGTTGAGCCCGTTTTTTTCCTTTGAATGTTCCTTCATAGGAATGAGTTGTGTAGTCAAATTAATGCTCATTTAGGCTTCAGGAGGTCAACCTGAACTAAATACATGTTGAAATGTGTGCATAAGGCCTTTGGTTTAGGCGTGGCACTCATTTTGAGTTTTTATTGCTTTAAATGCATTTTCAGGCCGAGTAGAGCACGTTTTTTTACTTTGAATGTATCTTCATAGGAATAAGTTGTGTAGTCAAATTAATGCTCATTTAGGCTTCAGGACGTCATCCTGAACTAAATACATGTTGAAATGTGTGCATAAGTCCTTTGGTTTAGGCGTGACACTCATTTTCAGTTTTTATTGCTTTAAATGCACTTTCAGTCCGAGTTGAGCCCGTTTTTTTACTTTGAATGTATCTTCATAGGAATAAGTTGTGTAGTCAAATTAATGGTGATTTAGGCTTCAGGAGGTCAACCTGAACTAAATACATGTTGAAATGTGTGCATAAGTCCTTTGGTTTAGGCGTGACACTCATTTTGAGTTTTTATTGCTTTAAATGCACTTTCAGGCCTAGTTGAGCACGTTTTGTGACTTTGAATGTTCCTTCATAGGAATGAGTTGTGTGGTCAAATTAACGCTCATTTGGGCTTCAGGAGGTCAACCTGAACTAAATAAATGTTGAAATGTGTGCATAAGTCATTTGGTCTAGGCGTGACACTCATTATGAACCATTGATGAAAATAAGTTTTATTTTTAAAAAAGCCAAAAAATGTGAAAGGGACGAAATTACAAATGTCCTGTGTGTTTCACATAGAGTACATACAGGCCAGCGATCCCGCTCCCTCTCTTTCTCTGTGACACACACGCTTCCGAGCGCGCCAGCACGCAGCAAGCACACACACAAAAGCACGCACACACCTCACACAAACGTACGCACAGACGAGCACGTATCGTAAACAACACACCAACGATGATTTAGATCAAAGAAACACTCACACATGTATGGGCACACGATCACGCGCGCGCAAACACACACACAAACTCATGAGAGGCACACACATCCGCACACGCTACGCATGTAAACAACATTTGGACACTGATTGAAGATCAAAGACTAACCCACGTGGAAGACTGAAAGATGCACAGCCAATCACCTAGGCTTTGCATCTTTTCACCTCCCCCTGCTCTCACACCACGTGGGCTAGATCCACTCGGGCTGTCATTGGTGGACGTCGTCGGTGTCAGAACAAATCAAGTGCAAGCAAAAGTTAAAACCTCTGAGTAATTCGTCATTTTTATCCGAATACAGTACTTTTTTTTGGGGGGGGGGGGTGCGCACAACACACACACGCACACACACACACGCACGCACCCACACAAACACACACAAACACACGCACACACCTACACACTCTCACACACGCACGCACACATACACTAGCACGCATCGGAAACAACACTTTAGACGTTGAAATGTGTGCAGACGTCCTTTGGTTTAGGCATGACACTCAATTTTAGTTTTTATTGATTCAAATGCATTTTCAGACAGAGCAGGGCACTTACTGACTTTGAATGTATCTTCATGGGAATGAGTTGTGTGATCAAATTAATGCTCATTTAGGCTTCAGGAGGTCAACCTAAACTAAATACATGTTGAAATGTGTGCATAAGTCCTTTGATTTAGGCGTGAAACTCATTTTGAGATTTTATTGCTTTAAATGCACTTTCAGGCCTAGTTGAGCACGTTTTGTGACTTTGAATGTACCTTCATAGGAATGAGTTGTATAGACAAAATAATGCTCATTTAGGCTTCAGAATGTCAACCTGAACTAAATACATGTTGAAATGTGTGCATAAGTCCTTTGGTTTAGGCGTGGCACTCAATTTGAGTTTTTATTGCTTTAAATGCATTTTCAGGCCGAGTAGAGCACATTTTTTTACTTTAAATGTAGGTTTAGGTGTGACACTCATTTTGATTTTTTCTTGCTTTAAATGCATTTTCAGGCCGAGTAGAGCACGTTTTGTGACTTTGAATGTACCTTCATAGGAATGAGTTGTGTAGTCAAATTAATGCTCATTTAGGCTTCAGGAGGTCAACCTGAACTAAATACATGTTGAAATGTGTGCATAAGTCCTTTGGTTTAGGCGTGACACTCATTTTCAGTTTTTATTGCTTTAAATGCACTTTCAGGCCTAGTTGAGCACGTTTTGTGACTTTGAATGTACCTTCATAGGAATGAGTTGTGTAGTCAAATTAATGCTCATTTAGGCTTCAGGAGGTCAACCTGAACTAAATACATGTTGAAATGTGTGCATAAGTCCTTTGGTTTAGGCGTGACACTCATTTTGAGTTTTTATTGCTTTAAATGCACTTTCAGGCCTAGTTGAGCACGTTTTGTGACTTTGAATGTACCTTCATAGGAATGAGTTGTGTAGTCAAATTAATGCTCATTTAGGCTTCAGAATGTCAACCTGAACTAAATACATGTTGAAATGTGTGCATAAGGCCTTTGGTTTAGGCGTGGCACTCATTTTGAGTTTTTATTGCTTTAAATGCATTTTCAGGCCGAGTAGAGCACGTTTTTTTACTTTGAATGTATCTTCATAGGAATAAGTTGTGTAGTCAAATTAATGCTCATTTAGGCTTCAGGACGTCATCCTGAACTAAATACATGTTGAAATGTGTGCATAAGTCCTTTGGTTTAGGCGTGACACTCATTTTCAGTTTTTATTGCTTTAAATGCACTTTCAGTCCGAGTTGAGCCCGTTTTTTTACTTTGAATGTATCTTCATAGGAATAAGTTGTGTAGTCAAATTAATGGTGATTTAGGCTTCAGGAGGTCAACCTGAATTAAATACATGTTGAAATGTGTGCATAAGTCCTTTGGTTTAGGCGTGACACTCATTTTCAGTTTTTATTGCTTTAAATGCACTTTCAGTCCGAGTTGAGCCCGTTTTTTTACTTTGAATGTATCTTCATAGGAATAAGTTGTGTAGTCAAATTAATGCTCATTTAGGCTTCAGAATGTCAACCTGAACTAAATACATGTTGAAATGTGTGCATAAGTCCTTTGGTTTAGGCGTGACACTCATTTTGAGTTTTTATTGCTTTAAATGCACTTTCAGGCCTAGTTGAGCACGTTTTGTGACTTTGAATATATCTTCATAGGAATGAGTTGTATAGACAAAATAATGGTGATTTAGGCTTCAGGAGGTCAACCTGAACTAAATACATGTTGAAATGTGTGCATAAGTCCTTTGGTTTAGGCGTGACACTCATTTTCAGTTTTTATTGCTTTAAATGTACTTTCAGTCCGAGTTGAGCCCGTTTTTTTCCTTTGAATGTTCCTTCATAGGAATGAGTTGTGTAGTCAAATTAATGCTCATTTAGGCTTCAGGAGGTCAACCCGAACTAAATACATGTTGAAATGTGTGCATAAGGCCTTTGGTTTAGGCGTGACACTCATTTTCAGTTTTTATTGCTTTAAATGCACTTTCAGTCCGAGTTGAGCCCGTTTTTTTACTTTGAATGTATCTTCATAGGAATAAGTTGTGTAGTCAAATTAATGCTCATTTAGGCTTCAGAATGTCAACCTGAACTAAATACATGTTGAAATGTGTGCATAAGTCCTTTGGTTTAGGCGTGACACTCATTTTGAGTTTTTATTGCTTTAAATGCACTTTCAGGCCTAGTTGAGCACGTTTTGTGACTTTGAATATATCTTCATAGGAATGAGTTGTATAGACAAAATAATGGTGATTTAGGCTTCAGGAGGTCAACCTGAACTAAATACATGTTGAAATGTGTGCATAAGTCCTTTGGTTTAGGCGTGACACTCATTTTGAGTTTTTATTGCTTTAAATGCACTTTCAGGCCTAGTTGAGCACGTTTTGTGACTTTGAATGTACCTTCATAGGAATGAGTTGTGTAGTCAAATTAATGCTCATTTAGGCTTCAGGAGGTCAACCCGAACTAAATACATGTTGAAATGTGTGCTTAAGTCCTTTGGTTTAGGCGTGACACTCATTTTCAGTTTTTATTGCTTTAAATGCACTTTCAGTCCGAGTTGAGCCCGTTTTTTTACTTTGAATGTATCTTCATAGGAATAAGTTGTGTAGTCAAATTAATGCTCATTTAGGCTTCAGAATGTCAACCTGAACTAAATACATGTTGAAATGTGTGCATAAGTCCTTTGGTTTAGGCGTGACACTCATTTTCAGTTTTTATTGCTTTAAATGTACTTTCAGTCCGAGTTGAGCCCGTTTTTTTCCTTTGAATGTTCCTTCATAGGAATGAGTTGTGTAGTCAAATTAATGCTCATTTAGGCTTCAGGAGGTCAACCTGAACTAAATACATGTTGAAATGTGTGCATAAGGCCTTTGGTTTAGGCGTGGCACTCATTTTGAGTTTTTATTGCTTTAAATGCATTTTCAGGCCGAGTAGAGCACGTTTTTTTACTTTGAATGTATCTTCATAGGAATAAGTTGTGTAGTCAAATTAATGCTCATTTAGGCTTCAGGACGTCATCCTGAACTAAATACATGTTGAAATGTGTGCATAAGTCCTTTGGTTTAGGCGTGACACTCATTTTCAGTTTTTATTGCTTTAAATGCACTTTCAGTCCGAGTTGAGCCCGTTTTTTTACTTTGAATGTATCTTCATAGGAATAAGTTGTGTAGTCAAATTAATGGTGATTTAGGCTTCAGGAGGTCAACCTGAACTAAATACATGTTGAAATGTGTGCATAAGTCCTTTGGTTTAGGCGTGACACTCATTTTGAGTTTTTATTGCTTTAAATGCACTTTCAGGCCTAGTTGAGCACGTTTTGTGACTTTGAATGTTCCTTCATAGGAATGAGTTGTGTGGTCAAATTAACGCTCATTTGGGCTTCAGGAGGTCAACCTGAACTAAATAAATGTTGAAATGTGTGCATAAGTCATTTGGTCTAGGCGTGACACTCATTATGAACCATTGATGAAAATAAGTTTTATTTTTAAAAAAGCCAAAAAATGTGAATGGGACGAAATTACAAATGTCCTGTGTGTTTCACATAGAGTACATACAGGCCAGCGATCCCGCTCCCTCTCTTTCTCTGTGACACACACGCTTCCGAGCGCGCCAGCACGCAGCAAGCACACACACAAAAGCACGCACACACCTCACACAAACGTACGCACAGACGAGCACGTATCGTAAACAACACACAAACGATGATTTAGATCAAAGAAACACTCACACATGTATGGGCACACGATCACGCGCGCGCAAACACACACACAAACTCATGAGAGGCACACACATCCGCACACGCTACGCATGTAAACAACATTTGGACACTGATTGAAGATCAAAGACTAACCCACGTGGAAGACTGAAAGATGCACAGCCAATCACCTAGGCTTTGCATCTTTTCACCTCCCCCTGCTCTCACACCACGTGGGCTAGATCCACTCGGGCTGTCATTGGTGGACGTCGTCGGTGTCAGAACAAATCAAGTGCAAGCAAAAGTTAAAACCTCTGAGTAATTCGTCATTTTTATCCGAATACAGTACTTTTTTTGGGGGGGGGGGTGCGCATAACACACACACGCACACACACACACGCACGCACCCACACAAACACACACAAACACACGCACACACCTACACACTCTCACACACGCACTCACACATACACTAGCACGCATCGGAAACAACACTTTAGACGTTGAAATGTGTGCAGACGTCCTTTGGTTTAGGCATGACACTCAATTTTAGTTTTTATTGATTCAAATGCATTTTCAGACAGAGCAGGACACTTACTGACTTTGAATGTATCTTCATGGGAATGAGTTGTGTGATCAAATTAATGCTCATTTAGGCTTCAGGAGGTCAACCTAAACTAAATACATGTTGAAATGTGTGCATAAGTCCTTTGATTTAGGCGTGAAACTCATTTTGAGATTTTATTGCTTTAAATGCACTTTCAGGCCTAGTTGAGCACGTTTTGTGACTTTGAATGTACCTTCATAGTAATGAGTTGTGTAGTCAAATTAATGCTCATTTAGGCTTCAGAATGTCAACCTGAATTAAATACATGTTGAAATGTGTGTATAAGTCCTTTGGTTTAGGCGTGACACTCAATTTGAGTTTTTATTGCTTTAAATGCATTTTCAGGCCGAGTAGAGCACATTTTTTTACTTTAAATGTAGGTTTAGGTGTGACACTCATTTTGATTTTTTCTTGCTTTAAATGCATTTTCAGGCCGAGTAGAGCACGTTTTGTGACTTTGAATGTACCTTCATAGGAATGAGTTGTGTAGTCAAATTAATGCTCATTTAGGCTTCAGGAGGTCAACCTGAACTAAATACATGTTGAAATGTGTGCATAAGTCCTTTGGTTTAGGCGTGACACTCATTTTCAGTTTTTATTGCTTTAAATGCACTTTCAGTCCGAGTTGAGCCCGTTTTTTTACTTTGAATGTATCTTCATAGGAATAAGTTGTGTAGTCAAATTAATGCTCATTTAGGCTTCAAAATGTCAACCTGAACTAAATACATGTTGAAATGTGTGCATAAGTCCTTTGGTTTAGGCGTGACACTCATTTTGAGTTTTTATTGCTTTAAATGCACTTTCAGGCCTAGTTGAGCACGTTTTGTGACTTTGAATATATCTTCATAGGAATGAGTTGTATAGACAAAATAATGGTGATTTAGGCTTCAGGAGGTCAACCTGAACTAAATACATGTTGAAATGTGTGCATAAGTCCTTTGGTTTAGGCGTGACACTCATTTTCAGTTTTTATTGCTTTAAATGTACTTTCAGTCCGAGTTGAGCCCGTTTTTTTCCTTTGAATGTTCCTTCATAGGAATGAGTTGTGTAGTCAAATTAATGCTCATTTAGGCTTCAGGAGGTCAACCCGAACTAAATACATGTTGAAATGTGTGCATAAGGCCTTTGGTTTAGGCGTGACACTCATTTTGAGTTTTTATTGCTTTAAATGCACTTTCAGTCCGAGTTGAGCCCGTTTTTTTACTTTGAATGTATCTTCATAGGAATAAGTTGTGTAGTCAAATTAATGCTCATTTAGGCTTCAGAATGTCAACCTGAACTAAATACATGTTGAAATGTGTGCATAAGTCCTTTGGTTTAGGCGTGACACTCATTTTGAGTTTTTATTGCTTTAAATGCACTTTCAGGCCTAGTTGAGCACATTTTGTGACTTTGAATATATCTTCATAGGAATGAGTTGTATGGACAAAATAATGGTGATTTAGGCTTCAGGAGGTCAACCTGAACTAAATACATGTTGAAATGTGTGCATAAGTCCTTTGGTTTAGGCGTGACACTCATTTTGAGTTTTTATTGCTTTAAATGCACTTTCAGGCCTAGTTGAGCACGTTTTGTGACTTTGAATGTACCTTCATAGGAATGAGTTGTGTAGTCGAATTAATGCTCATTTAGGCTTCAGGAGGTCAACCTGAACTAAATACATGTTGAAATGTGTGCATAAGTCCTTTGGTTTAGGCGTGACACTCATTTTCAGTTTTTATTGCTTTAAATGTACTTTCAGTCCGAGTTGAGCCCGTTTTTTTCCTTTGAATGTTCCTTCATAGGAATGAGTTGTGTAGTCAAATTCATGCTCATTTAGGCTTCAGGAGGTCAACCCGAACTAAATACATGTTGAAATGTGTGCATAAGGCCTTTGGTTTAGGCGTGATACTCATTTTGAGTTTTTATTGCTTTAAATGCATTTTCAGGCCGAGTAGAGCACGTTTTTTTACTTTGAATGTATCTTCATAGGAATGAGTTGTGTAGTCAAATTCATGCTCATTTAGGCTTCAGGAGGTCAACCCGAACTAAATACATGTTGAAATGTGTGCATAAGTCCTTTGGTTTAGGCGTGACACTCATTTTCAGTTTTTATTGCTTTAAATGCACTTTCAGTCCGAGTTGAGCCCGTTTTTTTACTTTGAATGTATCTTCATAGGAATAAGTTGTGTAGTCAAATTAATGCTCATTTAGGCTTCAGAATGTCAACCTGAACTAAATACATGTTGAAATGTGTGCATAAGTCCTTTGGTTTAGGCGTGACACTCATTTTCAGTTTTTATTGCTTTAAATGCACTTTCAGTCCGAGTTGAGCCCGTTTTTTTACTTTGAATGTATCTTCATAGGAATAAGTTGTGTAGTCAAATTAATGCTCATTTAGGCTTCAGAATGTCAACCTGAACTAAATACATGTTGAAATGTGTGCATAAGTCCTTTGGTTTAGGCGTGACACTCATTTTGAGTTTTTATTGCTTTAAATGCACTTTCAGGCCTAGTTGAGCACGTTTTGTGACTTTGAATGTAGCTTCATAGGAATGAGTTGTGTAGTCAAATTAATGCTCATTTAGGCTTCAGGAGGTCAACCTAAACTAAATACATGTTGAAATGTGTGCATAAGTCCTTTGATTTAGGCGTGAAACTCATTTTGAGATTTTATTGCTTTAAATGCACTTTCAGGCCTAGTTGAGCACGTTTTGTGACTTTGAATGTACCTTCATAGGAATGAGTTGTATAGACAAAATAATGCTCATTTAGGCTTCAGAATGTCAACCTGAATTAAATACATGTTGAAATGTGTGTATAAGTCCTTTGGTTTAGGCGTGACACTCAATTTGAGTTTTTATTGCTTTAAATTCATTTTCAGGAACGAGTAGAGCACATTTTTTTACTTTAAATGTAGGTTTAGGTGTGACACTCATTTTGATTTTTTCTTGCTTTAAATGCATTTTCAGGCCGAGTAGAGCACGTTTTGTGACTTTGAATGTACCTTCATAGGAATGAGTTGTGTAGTCAAATTAATGCTCATTTAGGCTTCAGGACGTCAACCTGAACTAAATACATGTTGAAATGTGTGCATAAGTCCTTTGGTTTAGGCGTGACACTCATTTTCAGTTTTTATTGCTTTAAATGCACTTTCAGTCCGAGTTGAGCCCGTTTTTTTACTTTGAATGTATCTTCATAGGAATAAGTTGTGTAGTCAAATTAATGCTCATTTAGGCTTCAGAATGTCAACCTGAACTAAATACATGTTGAAATGTGTGCATAAGTCCTTTGGTTTAGGCGTGACACTCATTTTGATTTTTTCTTGCTTTAAATGCACTTTCAGGCCTAGTTGAGCACGTTTTGTGACTTTGAATGTACCTTCATAGGAATGAGTTGTGTAGTCAAATTAATGCTCATTTAGGCTTCAGGAGGTCAACCTGAACTAAATACATGTTGAAATGTGTGCATAAGTCCTTTGGTTTAGGCGTGACACTCATTTTCAGTTTTTATTGCTTTAAATGCACTTTCAGTCCGAGTTGAGCCCGTTTTTTTACTTTGAATGTATCTTCATAGGAATAAGTTGTGTAGTCAAATTAATGCTCATTTAGGCTTCAGAATGTCAACCTGAACTAAATACATGTTGAAATGTGTGCATAAGTCCTTTGGTTTAGGCGTGACACTCATTTTGAGTTTTTATTGCTTTAAATGCACTTTCAGGCCTAGTTGAGCACGTTTTGTGACTTTGAATGTACCTTCATAGGAATGAGTTGTGTAGTCAAATTAATGCTCATTTAGGCTTCAGGAGGTCAACCTAAACTAAATACATGTTGAAATGTGTGCATAAGTCCTTTGATTTAGGCGTGAAACTCATTTTGAGATTTTATTGCTTTAAATGCACTTTCAGGCCTAGTTGAGCACGTTTTGTGACTTTGAATGTACCTTCATAGGAATGAGTTGTATAGACAAAATAATGCTCATTTAGGCTTCAGAATGTCAACCTGAATTAAATACATGTTGAAATGTGTGTATAAGTCCTTTGGTTTAGGCGTGACACTCAATTTGAGTTTTTATTGCTTTAAATGCATTTTCAGGCCGAGTAGAGCACATTTTTTTACTTTAGATGTAGGTTTAGGTGTGACACTCATTTTGATTTTTTCTTGCTTTAAATGCATTTTCAGGCCGAGTAGAGCACGTTTTGTGACTTTGAATGTACCTTCATAGGAATGAGTTGTGTAGTCAAATATGCTCATTTAGGCTTCAGGAGGTCAACCTGAACTAAATACATGTTGAAATGTGTGCATAAGTCCTTTGGTTTAGGCGTGACACTCATTTTCAGTTTTTATTGCTTTAAATGCACTTTCAGTCCGAGTTGAGCCCGTTTTTTTACTTTGAATGTATCTTCATAGGAATAAGTTGTGTAGTCAAATTAATGCTCATTTAGGCTTCAGAATGTCAACCTGAACTAAATACATGTTGAAATGTGTGCATAAGTCCTTTGGTTTAGGCGTGACACTCATTTTGAGTTTTTATTGCTTTAAATGCACTTTCAGGCCTAGTTGAGAACGTTTTGTGACTTTGAATGTACCTTCATAGGAATGATTTGTATTGACAAAATAATGCTCATTTAGGCTTCAGGAGGTCAACCTGAACTAAATACGTGTTGAAATGTGTGCATAAGTCCTTTGGTTTAGGCGTGACACTCATTTTCAGTTTTTATTGCTTTAAATGCACTTTCAGTCCGAGTTGAGCCCGTTTTTTTACTTTGAATGTTCCTTCATAGGAATGAGTTGTGTAGTCAAATTAATGCTCATTTAGGCTTCAGGAGGTCAACCTGAACTAAATACATGTTGAAATGTGTGTATAAGTCCTTTGGTTTAGGTGTGACACTTATTTTCAGTTTTTATTGCTTTAAATGCACTTTCAGTCCGAGTTGAGCCCGTTTTTTTACTTTGAATGTTCCTTCATAGGAATGAGTTGTGTAGTCAAATTAATGCTCATTTAGGCTTCAGGAGGTCAACCTGAACTAAATACATGTTGAAATGTGTGCATAAGTCCTTTGGTTTAGGCGTGACACTCATTTTGAGTTTTTATTGCTTTAAATGCATTTTCAGGCCGAGTAGAGCACGTTTCTGAGTTTGAATGTATCTTCATAGGAATGAGTTGTGTGATCAAATTAATGGTGATTTAGGCTTCAGGAGGTCCACCTGAACTAAATACATGTTGAAATGTGTGCATAAGTCCTTTGGTTTAGGCGTGACACTCATTTTGAGTTTTTATTGCTTTAAATGCACTTTCAGGCCTAGTTGAGCACGTTTTGTGACTTTGAATGTACCTTCATAGGAATGAGTTGTGTAGTCAAATAAATGCTCATTTAGGCTTCAGGAGGTCAAGCTGAACTAAATACATGTTGAAATGTGTGCATAAGTCCTTTGGTTTAGGTGTGACACTCAATTTGAGTTTTTATTGCTTTAAATGCATTTTCAGGCCGAGTAGAGCACGTATTTGACTTTGAATGTACCTTCATAGGAATGAGTTGTGTAGTCAAATTAATGGTGATTTAGGCTTCAGGACGTCAACCTGAACTAAATACATGTTGAAATGTGTGCATAAGTCCTTTGGTTTAGGCGTGACACTATTTTGAGTTTTTATTGCTTTAAATGCATTTTCAGGCCGAGTAGAGCACGTTTCTGAGTTTGAATGTATCTTCATAGGAATGAGTTGTGTGATCAAATTAATGCTCATTTAGGCTTCAGAATTTCAACCTGAACTAAATACATGTTGAAATGTGTGCATAAGTCCTTTGGTTTAGGCGTGACACTCATTTTGAGTTTTTATTGCTTTAAATGCACTTTCAGGCCTAGTTGAGCATGTTTTGTGACTTTGAATGTTCCTTCATAGGAATGAGTTGTGTGGTCAAATTAACGCTCATTTGGGCTTCAGGAGGTCAACCTGAACTAAATAAATGTTGAAATGTGTGCATAAGTCATTTGGTCTAGGCGTGACACTCATTATGAACCATTGATGAAAATAAGTTTTATTTTTAAAAAAGCCAAAAAATGTGAAAGGGACGAAATTACAAATGTCCTGTGTGTTTCACATAGAGTACATACAGGCCAGCGATCCCGCTCCCTCTCTTTCTCTGTGACACACACGCTTCCGAGCGCGCCAGCACGCAGCAAGCACACACACAAAAGCACGCACACACCTCACACAAACGTACGCACAGACGAGCACGTATCGTAAACAACACACCAACGATGATTTAGATCAAAGAAACACTCACACATGTATGGGCACACGATCACGCGCGCGCAAACACACACACAAACTCATGAGAGGCACACACATCCGCACACGCTACGCATGTAAACAACATTTGGACACTGATTGAAGATCAAAGACTAACCCACGTGGAAGACTGAAAGATGCACAGCAAATCACCTAGGCTTTGCATCTTTTCACCTCCCCCTGCTCTCACACCACGTGGGCTAGATCCACTCGGGCTGTCATTGGTGGACGTCGTCGGTGTCAGAACAAATCAAGTGCAAGCAAAAGTTAAAACCTCTGAGTAATTCGTCATTTTTATCCGAATACAGTACTTTTTTTTGGGGGGGGGGTGCGCACAACACACACACGCACACACACACGCACGCACCCACACAAACACACATAACACACGCACACACCTACACACTCTCACACACGCACGCACACATACACTAGCACGCATCGGAAACAACACTTTAGACGTTGAAATGTGTGCAGACGTCCTTTGGTTTAGGCATGACACTCAATTTTAGTTTTTATTGATTCAAATGCATTTTCAGACAGAGCAGGGCACTTACTGACTTTGAATGTATCTTCATGGGAATGAGTTGTGTGATCAAATTAATGCTCATTTAGGCTTCAGGAGGTCAACCTAAACTAAATACATGTTGAAATGTGTGCATAAGTCCTTTGATTTAGGCGTGAAACTCATTTTGAGATTTTATTGCTTTAAATGCACTTTCAGGCCTAGTTGAGCACGTTTTGTGACTTTGAATGTACCTTCATAGTAATGAGTTGTATAGACAAAATAATGCTCATTTAGGCTTCGGAATGTCAACCTGAATTAAATACATGTTGTAATGTGTGTATATGTCCTTTGGTTTAGGCGTGACACTCAATTTGAGTTTTTATTGCTTTAAATGCATTTTCAGGCCGAGTAGAGCACATTTTTTTACTTTAAATGTAGGTTTAGGTGTGACACTCATTTTGATTTTTTCTTGCTTTAAATGCATTTTCAGGCCGAGTAGAGCACGTTTTGTGACTTTGAATGTACCTTCATAGGAATGAGTTGTGTAGTCAAATTAATGCTCATTTATGCTTCAGGAGGTCAACCTGAACTAAATACATGTTGAAATGTGTGCATAAGTCCTTTGGTTTAGGCGTGACACTCATTTTCAGTTTTTATTGCTTTAAATGCACTTTCAGTCCGAGTTGAGCCCGTTTTTTTACTTTGAATGTATCTTCATAGGAATAAGTTGTGTAGTCAAATTAATGCTCATTTAGGCTTCAGAATGTCAACCTGAACTAAATACATGTTGAAATGTGTGCATAAGTCCTTTGGTTTAGGCGTGACACTCATTTTGAGTTTTTATTGCTTTAAATGCACTTTCAGGCCTAGTTGAGCACGTTTTGTGACTTTGAATGTACCTTCATAGGAATGAGTTGTGTAGTCAAATTAATGCTCATTTAGGCTTCAGGAGGTCAACCTGAACTAAATACATGTTGAAATGTGTGCATAAGTCCTTTGGTTTAGGCGTGGCACTCATTTTTAGTTTTTATTGCTTTAAATGCATTTTCAGGCCGAGTAGAGCACGTTTTTTTACTTTGAATGTATCTTCATAGGAATAAGTTGTGTAGTCAAATTAATGCTCATTTAGGCTTCAGGACGTCAACCTGAACTAAATACACGTTGAAATGTGTGCATAAGTCCTTTGCTTTAGGCGTGACACTCATTTTCAGTTTTTATTGCTTTAAATGCACTTTCAGTCCGAGTTGAGCCCGTTTTTTTACTTTGAATGTATCTTCATAGGAATAAGTTGTGTAGTCAAATTAATGGTCATTTAGGCTTCAGAATGTCAACCTGAACTAAATACATGTTGAAATGTGTGCATAAGTCCTTTGGTTTAGGCGTGACACTCATTTTGAGTTTTTATTGCTTTAAATGCACTTTCAGGCCTAGTTGAGCACGTTTTGTGACTTTGAATGTACCTTCATAGGAATGAGTTGTGTAGTCAAATTAATGCTCATTTAGGCTTCAGGAGGTCAACCTGAACTAAATACATGTTGAAATGTGTGCATAAGTCCTTTGGTTTAGGCGTGACACTCATTTTGAGTTTTTATTGCTTTAAATGCACTTTCAGGCCTAGTTGAGCACGTTTTGTGACTTTGAATATATCTTCATAGGAATGAGTTGTATAGACAAAATAATGGTGATTTAGGCTTCAGGAGGTCAACCTGAACTAAATACATGTTGAAATGTGTGCATAAGTCCTTTGGTTTAGGCGTGACACTCATTTTGAGTTTTTATTGCTTTAAATGCACTTTCAGGCCTAGTTGAGCACGTTTTGTGACTTTGAATGTACCTTCATAGGAATGAGTTGTGTAGTCAAATTAATGCTCATTTAGGCTTCAGGAGGTCAACCTGAACTAAATACATGTTGAAATGTGTGCATAAGTCCTTTGGTTTAGGCGTGACACTCTTTTTCAGTTTTTATTGCTTTAAATGCACTTTCAGTCCGAGTTGAGCCCGTTTTTTTACTTTGAATGTATCTTCATAGGAATAAGTTGTGTAGTCAAATTAATGCTCATTTAGGCTTCAGAATGTCAACCTGAACTAAATACATGTTGAAATGTGTGCATAAGTCCTTTGGTT
Organism: Hippocampus zosterae; assembly: GCF_025434085.1. NCBI lineage: Eukaryota > Metazoa > Chordata > Actinopteri > Syngnathiformes > Syngnathidae > Hippocampus > Hippocampus zosterae. Next base: position 17,172,042 of record NC_067467.1, read on the forward strand.
TAGGCGTGACACTCATTTTGAGTTTTTATTGCTTTAAATGCACTTTCAGGCCTAGTTGAGCACGTTTTGTGACTTTGAATGTACCTTCATAGGAATGAGTTGTGTAGTCAAATTAATGCTCATTTAGGCTTCAGGAGGTCAACCTGAACTAAATACATGTTGAAATGTGTGCATAAGTCCTTTGGTTTAGGCGTGACACTCATTTTCAGTTTTTATTGCTTTAAATGTACTTTCAGTCCGAGTTGAGCCCGTTTTTTTCCTTTGAATGTTCCTTCATAGGAATGAGTTGTGTAGTCAAATTAATGCTCATTTAGGCTTCAGGAGGTCAACCTGAACTAAATACATGTTGAAATGTGTGCATAAGTCCTTTGGTTTAGGCGTGACACTCATTTTCAGTTTTTATTGCTTTAAATGAACTTTCAGTCCGAGTTGAGCCCGTTTTTTTACTTTGAATGTATCTTCATAGGAATAAGTTGTGTAGTCAAATTAATGGTCATTTAGGCTTCAGGAGGTCAACCTGAACTAAATACATGTTGAAATCTGTGCATAAGTCCTTTGGTTTAGGTGTGACACTCAATTTGAGTTTTTATTGCTTTAAATGCATTTTCAGGCCGAGTTGAGCACGTTTTTTGACTTTGAATGTATCTTCATAGGAATGAGTTGTGTGATCAAATTAATGGTGATTTAGGCTTCAGGGGGTCATCCTGAACAAAATACATGTTGAAGTGTGTGCATAAGTCCTTTGGTTTAGGCGTGACACTCATTTTGAGTTTTTATTGCTTTAAATTCATTTTGAGGCCAAGCCGAGCACGTTTTTTGACTTTGAATGTATCTTCATAGGAATGAGTTGTGTAGTCAAATTAATGCTCATTTACGCTTCAGGAGGTCAACCTGAACTAAATACATGTTGAAATGTGTGCATAAGTCCTTTGGTTTAGGCGTGACACTCAATTTGAGTTTTTATTGCTTTAAATGCACTTTCAGGCTGAGTTGAGCAGGTTTTTTGACTTTGAGTTTTTATTGCTTTAAATGCATTTTCAGGCCTTGCCGAGCACGTTTTTTGACTTTGAATGTATCTTCATAGGAATGAGTTGTGTAGTCAAATTAATGCTCATTTAGGCTTCAGGAGGTCAAACTGAACTAAACACATGTTAAAATGTGTGCATAAATCCTTTGGTTTAGGCGTGACACTCAATTTGAGTTTTTATTGCTTTAAATGCTTTTTCAGGCCGAGTTGAGCACGTTTTCTGAGTTTGAACGTATCTTCATAGGAATGAGTTGTGTAGTCAAACAAGGGGCGGGGGGGGGGGGGGGGGGGTTTGGCGAGAGAATCTCTTTCAAATCCTCTCAATAATCCTGAACCAATACTAGAATTAAACAAAACAAAGACATCATATTATCTTTTGTGGGTGTCTTTCTAGGAACTCAAGGACACCTTACAACAAGCAGTTAAAATCACGAATACAATGTTAAAAATAACATCAAATAAAATAAGAAAAATACAACAACAAAAAAATAATGGCTTTATGGTCCGAGTGAATAATCCTGTCTGAACAGATGTGTTTTGAGGCTGGACTTGTAATGCGTTAATAAGTCAGTATAACGAAAAGAGCGGAGCCGGTGGATGTTTCTAAGATGATAATATGATGTGGTTTATATGCGAGGGGAAAAGAGAGGGTCAAGTTGACAAGTAGAGGTTCTTCTATATATTGCATTTCATGGGCAGTTTGACCACTGCCTTCGACATTGGAAAAAGAAAAAAATATATAACCAAAGTAACTCCGACAAAGTTATTATAATCAAGGCAGCGATGATGCCTCCTTCACCGCATGGGGTGAGGAGCGCTAAAATTATGACCCCACTACAAGCGCCGAGTGGTCACTTGTACGTAGACAAGGCAGAAGAAATTGGAGCGGATGGTCAATCTGCAGGCAGACCTGAGCTCACCAGACACACGAAAATGTGTCTATATTCATCACAATCGCAGACAGTGTTGTGAGGGTTAAAGATATTGAGTGAATTAAAAATAAAATTATAAACGTCTTAACAGAGGGGCACTTTAATCATTGTGTAGGCTCCGTAGGCAGGTTTGTAAGCACAAACCTACAGGAAGGGGATAACACATACTAGCCATTTTACTGTCACCCACCTGTGTCATGTCCCGTGTCTTCCAGCAGGGGGCGGGCTTTTCCCTCCGCCAACTGCACACCTGTTCGTCATTTCGGGTTGATTATCTGCCTTTATTAAGAGGCTCTGGCAGTCCACTCACTGCCGGAGAATTCCACGCCGTGCCATTGTTCTCTCGCGCTAAAACCTCTATAGTAGATTTCTCATTGCCTTCTAGCCTTGTGGCCGTTTATCTTGCGTTCTCTCTAGTCCCAAAATTGTATATTTAGTCTATAGTCTAATCAGACCTTCCTCACCTTTTGTTTTTTTTTCTGCGAGCGTTTTCTGTTGTTTCCTTATTTCTTCCCTGGTCCTTATTTGACCAGCGTTTTTTGTTACTGTTTCCCTGTCGGGCTCTTTCTGTTCGTTATTAAAGACTTTTTGTGTTCATACAAAATCTTGTCGTGTCTGCTTTACCTGGGGATCCACCTCGTTATTTTGTTGTGCACGAGGCGATCTTTCATTGCCTCGGGCACAACGTGACAACCTGAATCCCTTGTGTGCCAAGCTTCCCCCTGATCTGCCCAGGGTGGTTCATAAACAATTGGTAAAAGTAGAAAAATGTATGCAAATTAAACAGGATAATGAGAGCATGAGTGTTTGGGATGCGACCACTATTGTAACTAAGGAGACTGAATTGACGAGGCAAATGTTTGCTGGATTTGCCTAAAACTTACTATGACATACAATTGTGGGCAATAGACTGGCTTAAGAGTAAGTATTTACCCAAAGAGATTACGGACCTTTTAGAGGGAATAGCCTCTTGCAAATTGACTAGGTTGAATGATAGAAAATCAGACGCGCTGAGTTCCCTTTATCCAACAACATTGGGTCCTTCACAACAACTGGCGTTTGAATTGCTATCTGAGGTACACCCAATGACTTATTTGGTTAATTGTATGGATGCTTGGGTGACTGTCACAGGACAGAACCCCAATAGTCATCCATTGAATCAAGCTTTGTTCAGGCAAGCAGTGCTGGGGGGTTGTCCGTATGATGTGCAGAAAATGATGACTAACTCTCCCACTATCCCCACTTCAGATGACGTGAACTGGCGAACTCATTTCCTATATTATGTGCAGCAATCTCGAATGAGAGCCGAGGAAGAGACTGAGAAAACATCCAAGCTACAAAACGACTTTTTGAATCCACAAGTACAAGAGGCTAAGAGAGCCTCCAGTAATGCATGCAAAAGAGAGAAACTTGGGAGATCTAATCAAATGTCAATCAGTGTCTCTCAACAGGCTCCACCACGGCTGATCACACCCACACCGCAGCTCCAAGCCACACCTCAACATTACGGCCTCCCCACAAGGCAGGGCCGAGACGCATGGCTGGGGGGAGGTTCGAGACGGGAAGGTGGGCGTGGACGAGGAAGTCACGGGAGCCAAGCTGGCTGTTTCATTTGTGGTGATGTGAATCATTGGACAAGGAAATGCCCGCACCGCCGGCACCCACCTGTTCATCAATCAGGCTATGATCAACAAGCTCTGACTCCTCCTCCGCAAAACCAACAACAATGACAGGATACGGCACCCCCAAATGGACAATACCCATCTGCTCCATGGGTACCCGAATCCCCAACAATAGGGATCACTGCTGGCCTCACTGAAAGACTGTCATGAACTTGAACATGCTGGACCACACTTGCTCCCAATGCCTGCTGATACAAGGCTGACTGTTGCTAAAGTCAGCCGATGACCCACCACTGAACTCTGTCTTCCAACAGTATCGGCTTTGGTCTCCTTAGACTTCCTCCATATGACCTTACCATCCGCTGATCGGTCCTTCCCACTGCACAATGCTTTTGACAAACTAGAGATTGAAATTTATCGCATGGCCTGGTTGGGTGAAACACAAGGCAATTTATTTAATGTTCCCTCCTCCTCAATTATTGTAGGGCCTGAAGGGTGTGGCAGCCAGAGTGGACCTGTCAGAGGATCTCATCTCATTGACTGGTATCTAGGCCTGACATGGCCGCGCCGCTCATACTTTTTTGCCGTCTACTCAAATATCCAAAAATTCTCATTCGTACACCTTTTTTGTAATCGATTTAGCTACGTTTTTTTTCACATATCACTTTCAGAATCGTATAGGGAATTTTCTCATTCTCTCACCTTGGAGTTAAATTTTACTACACTCGGTTGCCCCACGTATTCGATTTTGTCTTCTGGAATTTTTATCCAAGTGCTTAAACAGCTACTCTACTCTTTCCGACCTACGGATGACGGTGTACTTATTCGGTATGGTAATGTTCTTATCGATGGATCATCTAAGATTTGCTCTTTGGAAGCCGCAAGGTGGGTCCTTTGACATTTGGCTTTTTGCGGTTTCAAACTATCGCATGTGAAAATTACAATGCACACTGCCTTTATATTTTCAGGGAGACTGAACACATCAGAAGGTACAGCGATGCCGGTTTCTTTTGTGCAGCCTGGTCTAGCTGATTTACTTAGAGGTTTCTGAAAAAGAAGGTTCTGTTTCTGTAGTTCTTTTTCAGAAAAGAGAGGGGAATGTGACTGGCAGGAACGTGAACAACAGGGAAGTAAAAGACTAATTTTGATTCATTTTGACATACGTCAGCATGCAATTGGACCCAATTGAGCAAAAACATTCAGCATGCATCAGATATGCGGCAGCATGAGGCAAATATTTACAATAAAAAATTTAATAAACTGCACAGGGCGGCCTGGTAGTCCAGTGGTTAGCACGTCGGCTTCACAGTGCACAGGTACCGGGTTCGATTCCGGCTCCGGCCTCCCTGCGTGGAGTTTGCATGTTCTCCCCGGGCCTGCGTGGGTTTTCTCCGGGTGCTCCGGTTTCCTCCCACAATCCAAAAACATGCGTGGCAGGCTGATTGAACACTCTAAATTGTCCCTAGGTGTGAGTGTGAGCGTGGATGGTTGTACGTCTCTGTGTGCCCTGTGATTGGCTGGCAACCGATTCAGGGTGTCCCCCGCCTACTGCCCGAAGACAGCTGGGATAGGCTCCAGCACCCCCCGCGACCCTAGTGAGGATCAAGCGGCTCGGAAGATGAATGAATGAATGAATGCCACAGGAACATCGATGCAACATTGCGTGAAGAAAAAACAAAGAAACAAAAACTTAGAGAGGCTCTGCTAAAACCAAAAGAAATAGTTATTAAATGCAGGACACATATTAGAAGGACTTTTCCCACGTAAAAGTAGGGAATGACAAAGCAGACTAGATGACTAAAGAGACAGTAGAAGACGACTTGATCTTTAGTGATGGAAGTGGAATCAAAAATGGGAAATTGTATATTTTCCAAACTAACAACCTTATTTCAGACCAAGAGAGGGTATCCCGGAGGAGAAGAACTAACCGGGTGGCCAGGGATGAGACTGGTTTGTATCGGCATGAAATTGATGGACGTCCAGTCCTGTCGGCAACTAAATTGAAGACTCCAATTCGGGAGGCATGGGTTTTTTATCTGCAATTCAAGGTAAGCTCGAACCAACGAATCAGAGGCTTGTATCAAACACTCCGATGGTGATGACCTCAGAGAAATCGGATTGGGATGAGACGCTACCACTTGCGCTTTCACCATGAGGTCCACCGTTAAGTCCACCACGGGTCTCACACCTTTTAAGATGGGACGTGACCAGGAGTTCCCCGCTCCATGGCAATCCATGGACCGGGGGCTCTTCAACAAACGATTCCCCATGAAGCAGACAAGGAGTCATTGAGTGTTCTCGTCTCCTATTTTCAGGAGCGGACGAGACTCCAGGGTGAACACCCCATGAAACCACAGACGTATCCCGAGCATGTGTATCTGGGGGTCCTACAGCGGAAGTGGCACCAGCCGAGATGAATGGGACCACGCAGAGTGACACAAAGGACCCATCATGCTGTCTACCGGGAAGGAATGTGTCAGCCCCAAGAAGCGTCTCCAACTTCAAAAGTGACCTTTGGAAGGACGACTGGACGTGAAACCAAGACAAAGTTCTCAGGGGGCCCAGAACTAATAACATATCTTCCTGATTATACTGGTTATTTTGGTCTCTATTTCTCTACTAATGTGGGCACTGGTGGCAGGCTTCACTGAGACTGTTATTTCCGGCTGTAGTTTATTTGATGATGCTTTGCACAAGATGGGGTTGGTTGTCCCGCTTTGACGACGGAGTTTGACACCGAAGTTTTGTGATCACAATATTTATTGTGATCAAGAGAGGGATTTGTTAAGGAATTATTCCGCCAGAAGTAGTAGTAGAACATTGTTGATGAATTTCATCTTGCTATGAGAACTATTGACACTAGTCTCTGTCCTGAACATCTGCTTGTACTTAAAACAAAGAGTGGAGGGTGAAGTTGGGGCCCTAATTGCCCTTGAGTGATTAACAGCCCCCTGGCCGTCTTCTGCGTCCCCCACATCGTAAAAGTCCCTGAAGGCTGTGAAGTGCCTTCGAAGAGGAAACCTAATCTCAAGATTTGTGGACCAGCAGATATTCTCTGTACTTTGTCAAAATGCCAAGATCGAACTTTGCTTGACATTCTTTGTTTCAGATTTTTACATAAGGGGAAGGACTGCCCGCCGCTAATTAACATAATTAACATACCATGCCTATCTGTACGTGTGACTGAAGTTGCTCGGGGCTTCTTGATCAAATCTGAGACTCACAGGAGCCCGAATCGATTTGTGTTGCGTTGCGATAAACTGAAGAAAAGACAACGTGGTGTTGGGTCTTCTTCCACATTATAGAGAGATAAAAGAATCTGTAACCAAGGAAGGGCCAAGAGCAAATTGACAGCTCCCATTCCTCAACACAAATCAATGTGAAGGAAACGATTTCAAACCACAGGATAAGTGAAAGTTGAATGACGAATGAATGCCAAAACTTTTGGAAAGAGCAGTGAATCGTGTTGAGAATTGGAGGTGGGTGCAAAAGCTTACAGCACCTGGTATTCCCAGGCGGTCTCCCATCCAAGTACTAACCAGGCCCGACCCTGCTTAGCTTCCGAGATCGGACGAGATCGGGCGTTCTCAGGGTAGTATGGCCGTAAGCGAGGGAAAAAATGAAAATTGTCCTCTTTATAGCAGACAGGGCACTTCCGGGTCGGGGGTGGAGTAGTGGGGTGATTTTTTTTTCATTTAATAAACGTCCTCCGGAGTGCACAAAGGAGAGGCCCGCTCCCGTGGTGGTTTGAGCGCGCAGCCTGTCAGGCTCGCATACGGTCCTCTGCGAGCACGCAGAGGCTGTACTTGATGTCTGTTGCAAAAGTTGGCTTTTCCAGTGGAGGTGCAAAAGAATCCAGCAGGCGGAAATCCCAAGCTGCTTCATGTCCAAGTGCTATCATTACCGATCCACGTGCAGACGGCTCCCTCTGTTGGACATTAATTTTATTCCAAAGAGACGTTGATCTGTCAAATCAACGTGAAGGAAACAATTTCAAACCACAGGATAAGTGAAAGTTGAATGACTAATGAAAGCCAAAATTTTTGGAAAGAGCAGTGAATCGTGTTGAGAATTGGAGGTGGGTGCAAAAGCTTACAAGCACCTGGTATTCCCAGGCGGTCTCCCATCCAAGTACTAACCAGGCCCGACCCTGCTTAGCTTCCGAGATCGGACGAGATCGGGCGTTCTCAGGGTAGTATGGCCGTAAGCGAGGGAAAACGTGAAAATTGTCCCCTTTATAGCAGACAGGGCACTTGCGGGTCGGGGATGGGGTAGTGGGGTGATTTTTTTTTTCATTTAATGACCTCCTCCCGAGAGCACGAAGGAGGGGCCCGCTCCCGTGGTGGTTGGAGCGCGCAGCCTGTCAGGCTCGCATACGGTCCTCTGCGAGCACGCAGATGCGGTATTTGATGTTTGTTGCAAAAGTGGGCTTTTCCAGTGGAGGTGCAAAGGCATCCAGCAGGCGGAAATCCCAAGCTGTTTCATGTCCAAGTGCTATCATGACCGATCCCCGTGCAGACGGCTCCCTCTGTTGGACATTAATTTTATTCCAAAGAGACGTTGATCTGTCAAATCAACGTGAAGGAAACGATTTCAAACCACAGGATAAGTGAAAGTTGAATGACGAATGAATGCCAACATTTTTGGAAAGAGCAGTGAATCGTGTTGTGAATTGGAGGTGGGTGCAAAAGCTTACAGCACCTGGTATTCCCAGGCGGTCTCCCATCCAAGTACTAACCAGGACCGACCCTGCTTAGCTTCCGAGATCGGACGAGATCGGGCGTTCTCAGGGTAGTATGGCCGTAAGGGAGGGAAAAAATGAAAATTGTCCTCTTTATAGCAGACAGGGCACTTCCGGGTCGGGGGTGGAGTAGTGGGGTGATTTTTTTTTCATTTAATAAACCTCCTCCGGAGTGCACAAAGGAGGGGCCCGCTCCCGTGGTGGTTTGAGCGCGCAGCCTGTCAGGCTCGCATACGGTCCTCTGCGAGCACGCAGATGCGGTATTTGATGTTTGTTGCAAAAGTGGGCTTTTCCAGTGGAGGTGCAAAGGCATCCAGCAGGCGGAAATCCCAAGCTGTTTCATGTCCAAGTGCTATCATTACCGATCCACGTGCAGACGGCTCCCTCTGTTGGACATTAATTTTATTCCAAAGAGACGTTGATCTGTCAAATCAACGTGAAGGAAACGATTTCAAACCACAGGATAAGTGAAAGTTGAATGACTAATGAAAGCCAAAATTTTTGGAAAGAGCAGTGAATCGTGTTGAGAATTGGAGGTGGGTGCAAAAGCTTACAGCACCTGGTATTCCCAGGCGGTCTCCCATCCAAGTACTAACCAGGCCCGACCCTGCTTAGCTTCCGAGATCGGACGAGATCGGGCGTTCTCAGGGTAGTATGGCCGTAAGCGAGGGAAAACGTGAAAATTGTCCCCTTTATAGCAGACAGGGCACTTGCGGGTCGGGGATGGGGTCGTGGGGTGATTTTTTTTTCATTTAATGACCTCCTCCCGAGAGCACGAAGGAGGGGCCCGCTCCCTTGGTGGTTGGAGCGCGCAGCCTGTCAGGCTCGCATACGGTCCTCTGCGAGCACGCAGATGCGGTATTTGATGTTTGTTGCAAAAGTGGGCTTTTCCAGTGGAGGTGCAAAGGCATCCAGCAGGCGGAAATCCCAAGCTGTTTCATGTCCAAGTGCTATCATGACCGATCCCCGTGCAGACGGCTCCCTCTGTTGGACATTAATTTTATTCCAAAGAGACGTTGATCTGTCAAATCAACGTGAAGGAAACGATTTCAAACCACAGGATAAGTGAAAGTTGAATGACGAATGAATGCCAACATTTTTGGAAAGAGCAGTGAATCGTGTTGTGAATTGGAGGTGGGTGCAAAAGCTTACAGCACCTGGTATTCCCAGGCGGTCTCCCATCCAAGTACTAACCAGGACCGACCCTGCTTAGCTTCCGAGATCGGACGAGATCGGGCGTTCTCAGGGTAGTATGGCCGTAAGGGAGGGAAAAAATGAAAATTGTCCTCTTTATAGCAGACAGGGCACTTCCGGGTCGGGGGTGGAGTAGTGGGGTGATTTTTTTTTCATTTAATAAACCTCCTCCGGAGTGCACAAAGGAGGGGCCCGCTCCCGTGGTGGTTTGAGCGCGCAGCCTGTCAGGCTCGCATACGGTCCTCTGCGAGCACGCAGAGGCTGTACTTGATGTCTGTTGCAAAAGTTGGCTTTTCCAGTGGCGGTGCAAAGGCATCCAGCAGGCGGAAATCCCAAGCTGTTTCATGTCCAAGTGCTATCATGACCGATCCCCGTGCAGACGGCTCCCTCTGTTGGACATTAATTTTATTCCAAAGAGACGTTGATCTGTCAAATCAACGTGAAGGAAACGATTTCAAACCACAGGATAAGTGAAAGTTGAATGACGAATGAATGCCAAAATTTTTGGAAAGAGCAGTGAATCGTGTTGTGAATTGGAGGTGGGTGCAAAAGCTTACAGCACCTGCTATTCCCAGGCGGTCTCCCATCCAAGTACTAACCAGGCCCGACCCTGCTTAGCTTCCGAGATCGGGCGTTCTCAGGGTAGTATGGCCGTAAGCGAGGGAAAACGTGAAAATTGTCCCCTTTATAGCAGACAGGGCAGTTCTGGGTCGGGGGTGGAGTCGTGGGGTGATTTTTTTTTTTCATTTAATGACCTCCCGAGAGCACGAAGGAGGGGCCCGCTCCCGTGGTGGTTGGAGTGCGCAGCCTGTCAGGCTCGCATACGGTCCTCTGCGAGCACGCAGATGCGGTATTTGATGTTTGTTGCAAAAGTGGGCTTTTCCAGTGGAGGTGCAAAGGCATCCAGCAGGCGGAAATCCCAAGCTGTTTCATGTCCAAGTGCTATCATGACCGATCCCCGTGCAGACGGCTCCCTCTGTTGGACATTAATTTTATTCCAAAGAGACGTTGATCTGTCAAATCAACGTGAAGGAAACGATTTCAAACCACAGGATAAGTGAAAGTTGAATGACGAATGAATGCCAAAATTTTTGGAAAGAGCAGTGAATCGTGTTGTGAATTGGAGGTGGGTGCAAAAGCTTACAGCACCTGGTATTCCCAGGCGGTCTCCCATCCAAGTACTAACCAGGCCCGACCCTGCTTAGCTTCCGAGATCGGACAAGATCGGGCGTTCTCAGGGTAGTATGGCCGTAAGCGAGGGAAAACTTGAAAATTGTCCCCTTTATAGCAGACAGGGCACTTGCGGGTCGGGGATGGAGTAGTGGGGTGATTTTTTTTTTTCATTTAATGACCTCCTCCCGAGAGCACGAAGGAGGGGCCCCTCCCGTGGTGGTTTGAGCGCGCAGCCTGTCAGGCTCGCATACGGTCCTCTGCGAGCACGCAGATGCGGTATTTGATGTTTGTTGCAAAAGTGGGCTTTTCCAGTGGAGGTGCAAAGGCATCCAGCAGGCGGAAATCCCAAGCTGTTTCATGTCCAAGTGATATCATGACCGATCCCCGTGCAGACGGCTCCCTCTGTTGGACATTAATTTTATTCCAAAGAGACGTTGATCTGTCAAATCAACGTGAAGGAAACGATTTCAAACCACAGGATAAGTGAAAGTTGAATGACGAATGAAAGCCAAAATTTTTGGAAAGAGCAGTGAATCGTGTTGAGAATTGGAGGTGGGTGCAAAAGCTTACAGCACCTGGTACAGTGCACTCCGCTTAATAGAACACCATTGGGCCGAAGCGCTTCTGTTCTACTAAGCGGGGTTTCTATTAGCCGGAGACACTTTATTAGGTACACCTTCAGACACGTCGACGACCAAGTTATGCACGCTGAAAAACCCCTGCTGACGAGTTAGAAGAGATATTTCGACTGTGGACGTCCATATCTTTAATCAAACAACAAAACAACAACTTTAATCAACTTCAGTCAAACATCTCAAATCACGAGAAAAATTTCGTTACTTTTGTCTGGAAACAGGAGTCCGTAATATTGCGGTTGACTTCCCTCTCAATGCGCTGGATAAGAGGGAAGTCCTGGAAACCGCGGACGTACCTTCTGTGAATCCGGCAATGCATCGTATCGTCTGAGTATGTCCTTCTTATCCGCAGGTGATAGCCCTCGTCTCTTGAATGAAGTTGAAGCCATTGTGACGTGCGTGTGTCTATGTGTGGAGTGACGCGTGCTACCTGTTCCTGTATACGGCTAGAACTACCGCGTTTTCTCGCGATAGTGGTACAGTATCGCGATAGCTACACTTCGAAAAGCACTAGTTTACAATGTTCATTGCTTACGGCCTGTTCTATTAAGCGGAGATCTGTTCTACTAAGCGGAGTATCTTTATAGGAAATTGCATTAGGCAAATCGGTTCCAGAGCCTTTTGCTCTATTAAGCGGATTACTCTATTAACCGGTGTTCTATTAAGCGGAGTGCACTGTATTCCCAGGCGGTCTCCCATCCAAGTACTAACCAGGCCCGACCCTGCTTCGCTTCCGAGATCGGACGAGATCGGGCGTTCTCAGGGTAGTATGGCCGTAAGCGAGGGAAAAAATGAAAATTGTCCTCTTTATAGCAGACAGGGCACTTCCGGGTCGGGGGTGGAGTAGTGGGGTGATTTTTTTTTCATTTAATAAACCTCCTCCGGAGTGCACAAAGGAGGGGCCCGCTCCCGTGGTGGTTTGAGCGCGCAGCCTGTCAGGCTCGCATACGGTCCTCTGCGAGCACGCAGAGGCTGTACTTGATGTCTGTTGCAAAAGTTGGCTTTTCCAGTGGAGGTGCAAAAGCATCCAGCAGGCGGAAATCCCAAGCTGCTTCATGTCCAAGTGCTATCATTACCGATCCACGTGCAGACGGCTCCCTCTGTTGGACATTAATTTTATTCCAAAGAGACGTTGATCTGTCAAATCAACGTGAAGGAAACGATTTCAAACCACAGGATAAGTGAAAGTTGAATGACTAATGAAAGCCAAAATTTTTGGAAAGAGCAGTGAATCGTGTTGAGAATTGGAGGTGGGTGCAAAAGCTTACAGCACCTGGTATTCCCAGGCGGTCTCCCATCCAAGTACTAACCAGGCCCGACCCTGGTTAGCTTCCGAGATCGGACGAGATCGGGCGTTCTCAGGGTAGTATGGCCGTAAGCGAGGGAAAACGTGAAAATTGTCCCCTTTATAGCAGACAGGGCACTTGCGGGTCGGGGATGGGGTAGTGGGGTGATTTTTTTTTCATTTAATGACCTCCTCCCGAGAGCACGAAGGAGGGGCCCGCTCCCTTGGTGGTTGGAGCGCGCAGCCTGTCAGGCTCGCATACGGTCCTCTGCGAGCACGCAGATGCGGTATTTGATGTTTGTTGCAAAAGTGGGCTTTTCCAGTGGAGGTGCAAAGGCATCCAGCAGGCGGAAATCCCAAGCTGTTTCATGTCCAAGTGCTATCATGACCGATCCCCGTGCAGACGGCTCCCTCTGTTGGACATTAATTTTATTCCAAAGAGACGTTGATCTGTCAAATCAACGTGAAGGAAACGATTTCAAACCACAGGATAAGTGAAAGTTGAATGACGAATGAATGCCAAAATTTTTGGAAAGAGCAGTGAATCGTGTTGTGAATTGGAGGTGGGTGCAAAAGCTTACAGCACCTGGTATTCCCAGGCGGTCTCCCATCCAAGTACTAACCAGGCCCGACCCTGCTTAGCTTCCGAGATCGGGCGTTCTCAGGGTAGTATGGCCGTAAGCGAGGGAAAACGTGAAAATTGTCCCCTTTATAGCAGACAAGGCACTTGCGGGTCGGGGATGGAGTATTGGGGTGATTTTTTTTTCATTTAATGACCTCCTCCCGAGAGCACGAAGGAGGGGCCCGCTCCCGTGGTGGTTGGAGCGCGCAGCCTGTCAGGCTCGCATACGGTCCTCTGCGAGCACGCAGATGCGGTATTTGATGTTTGTTGCAAAAGTGGGCTTTTCCAGTGGAGGTGCAAAGGCATCCAGCAGGCGGAAATCCCAAGCTGCTTCATGTCCAAGTGCTATCATGACCGATCCCCGTGCAGACGGCTCCCTCTGTTGGACATTAATTTTATTACAAAGAGACGTTGATCTGTCAAATCAACGTGAAGGAAACGATTTCAAACCACAGGATAAGTGAAAGTTGAATGACGAATGAATGCCAAAATTTTTGGAAAGAGCAGTGAATCGTGTTGAGAATTGGAGGTGGGTGCAAAAGCTTACAGCACCTGGTATTCCCAGGCGGTCTCCCATCCAAGTACTAACCAGGCCCGACCCTGCTTAGCTTCCGAGATCGGACGAAATCGGGCGTTCTCAGGGTAGTATGGCCGTAAGCGAGGGAAAACGTGAAAATTGTCCCCTTTATAGCAGACAGGGCACTTGCGGGTCGGGGATGGAGTAGTGGGGTGATTTTTTTTCATTTAATGACCTCCTCCCGAGAGCACGAAGGAGGGGCCCGCTCCCGTGGTGGTTTGAGCGCGCAGCCTGTCAGGCTCGCATACGGTCCTCTGCGAGCACGCAGATGCGGTATTTGATGTTTGTTGCAAATTGGGCTTTTCCAGTGGAGGTGCAAAGGCATCCAGCAGGCGGAAATCCCAAGCTGTTTCATGTCCAAGTGATATCATGACCGATCCCCGTGCAGACGGCTCCCTCTGTTGGACATTAATTTTATTCCAAAGAGACGTTGATCTGTCAAATCAACGTGAAGTAAACGATTTCAAACCACAGGATAAGTGAAAGTTGAATGACGAATGAATGCCAAAATTTTTGGAAAGAGCAGTGAATCGTGTTGTGAATTGGAGGTGGGTGCAAAAGCTTACAGCACCTGGTATTCCCAGGCGGTCTCCCATCCAAGTACTAACCAGGCCCGACCCTGCTTAGCTTCCGAGAACGGACGAGATCGGGCGTTCTCAGGGTAGTATGGCCGTAAGCGAGGGAAACTGCGAAAATTGTCCTCTTTATAGCAGACAGGGCAGTTCTGGGTCGGGGGTGGAGTAGTGGGGTGATTTTTTTTTTTCATTTAATGACCTCCTCCCGAGAGCACGAAGGAGGGGCCCGCTCCCGTGGTGGTTTGAGCGCGCAGCCTGTCAGGCTCGCATACGGTCCTCTGCGAGCACGCAGATGCGGTATTTGATGTTTGTTGCAAAAGTGGGCTTTTCCAGTGGAGGTGCAAAGGCATCCAGCAGGCGGAAATCCCAAGCTGTTTCATGTCCAAGTGCTATCATGACCGATCCCCGTGCAGACGGCTCCCTCTGTTGGACATTAATTTTATTCCAAAGAGACGTTGATCTGTCAAATCAACGTGAAGGAAACGATTTCAAACCACAGGATAAGTGAAAGTTGAATGACGAATGAATGCCAAAATTTTTGGAAAGAGCAGTGAATCGTGTTGTGAATTGGAGGTGGGTGCAAAAGCTTCCAGCAACTGGTATTCCCAGGCGGTCTCCCATCCAAGTACTAACCAGGCCCGACCCTGCTTAGCTTCCGAGATCGGGCGTTCTCAGGGTAGGATGGCTGTAAGCGAGGGAAAACGTGAAAATTGTCCCCTTTATAGCAGTCAAGGCACTTGCGGGTCGGGGATGGAGTAGTGGGGTGATTTTTTTTTCATTTAATGACCTCCTCCCGAGAGCACGAAGGAGGGGCCCGCTCCCGTGGTGGTTGGAGCGCGCAGCCTGTCAGGCTCGCATACGGTCCTCTGCGAGCACGCAGATGCGGTATTTGATGTTTGTTGCAAAAGTGGGCTTTTCCAGTGGAGGTGCAAAGGCATCCAGCAGGCGGAAATCCCAAGCTGCTTCATGTCCAAGTGCTATCATGACCGATCCCCGTGCAGACGGCTCCCTCTCCATCCATCCATCCATCATCTACCGCTTATCCGGGGCCGGGTCGCGGGGGCAACAGCTTTAGCAGGGAAGCCCAGACTTCCCTCTCCCTAGCTACTTCTTCCAGCTCTCCCCGGGGGATCCCGAGTCGTTCCCAGGCAAGCTGGGTGACATAGTCTCTCCAGCGTGTCCTGGGTCTTCCTCGGGGTCTCCTCCCGGTGGGACATGACCGGAACACCTCACCGGGGAGGCGCTCAGGAGGCATCCGAATCAGATGCCCAAGCCACCTCATCTGGCTCCTCTCGATGTGGAGGAGAAGCGGCTCGACTCTGAGCCTCTCCCGGATGACTGAGCTCCTCACCTTATCTCTAAGGGAGAGCCCGGACACCCTGCGGAGAAAACTCATTTCAGCCGCTTGTATCCGGGATCTCGTTCTTTCGGTCACGACCCATAGCTCGTGACCATAGGTGAGGGTTGGGACGTAGATCGACCGGTAAATTGAGAGCTTCGCCCTTTGGCTCAGCTCCTTCTTCACCACGACAGACCGATACAACGTCCGCATCACAGCAGACGCTGCACCGATCCGCCTGTCGATATCCCGCTCCCTCCTACCCCCACTCGTGAACAAGACCCCAAGATACTTGAACTCCTCCACTTGGGGTAAGATCTCCTCCCCGACCCGGAGGGGGCACTCCACCCTTTTCCGACTGAGGACCATGGTTTCAGATTTGGAGGTGCTGATTTTCATCCCAACCGCTTCACACTCGGCTGCGAAACGCTCCAGTGAGAGTTGGAGAGCCCCGTTTGAAGGAGCCAACAGCACCACATCATCTGCAAAAAGCAGGGATGTAATACTGAGGCCCCCAAAACGGACCCCCTCAACGCTTCGGCTGCGCCTAGAAATTCTGTCCATAAAGGTTATGAACAGAATCGGCGACAAAGGGCAGCCTTGGCGGAGTCCTACCCTCACTGGAAACGATTCCGACTTACTGCCGGCATTGCGAACCAAACTCTGACATCGGTGGTATAGTGACCGAACAGCCCGTATCAGGGGGTTCGGTACCCGATACCCACGAAGCACCCCCCACAGAACTCCCCGAGGGACACGGTCAAACGCCTTCTCCAAGTCCACAAAACACATGTAGACTGGTTGGGCGAATTCCCACATACCCTCAAGGACCCTGCTAAGGGTGTAGAGCTGGTCCACTGTTCCACGGCCGGGACGAAAACCACACTGCTCCTCCTCAATCTGAGGCTCGACTTCCTGACGGACCCTCCTCTCCAGCACCCCTGAATAGACCTTACCAGGGAGGCTGAGGAGTGTGATCCCTCTGTAGTTGGAACACACCCTCCGGTCCCCCTTTTTAAAAAGAGGGACGACCACCTCCGGTCTGCCAATCCAGAGGCACTCTCCCCGTTGACCACGCGATGTTGCAGAGGCGTGTCAACCAGGACAGCCCCACAACATCCAGAGCCTTGAGGAACTCCGGGCGGATCTCATCCACCCCCGGGGCCTTGCCACCGAGGAGCTTTTTAACCACATCGGTGACTTCAACCACAGAGATAGGAGAGCCCACCTCAGAGTCCCCAGGCTCTGCTTCCTCAAAGGAAGGCGTGTTGGTGGAGTTGAGGAGGTCTTCGAAGTACTCTGCCCACCGGTTCACAACGTCCCGAGTCGAAGTCAGCAGCGCCCCATCCCCACTGTACACAGTGTTAGTGGTGCACTGCTTCCCCCTCCTGAGACGTCGGATGGTGGACCAGAATTTCCTCGAAGCCGTCCGGAAGTCGGCTTCCATGGCCTCACCGAACTCTTCCCACGCTCGGGTTTTTGCCTCGGCGACCACCGAAGCCGCGGTCCGCTTGGCCAGTCGATACCCGTCAGCTGCCTCTGGGGTCCCACAGGCCATAAAGGCTCGATAGGACTCCTTCTTCAGCTTGACGGCATCCCTTACTGCTGGTGTCCACCAGCGAGTACGAGGATTGCCGCCACGACAGGCACCAACCACCTTACGGCCACAACTCAGATTGGCCGCCTCAACAATAGAGGCACGGAACATGGTCCACTCGGACTCAATGTCCCCCGTCTCCCCCGGAACATGGGAAAAGCTCTGTCGGAGGTGGGAGTTGAAACTCCTTCTGACAGGGGATTCCGCCAGACGCTCCCAACAAACCCTCACTATACGTTTGGGTCTGCCAGGACGGACCGGCATCTTCCCCCACCATCGGAGCCTACTCACCACCAGGTGGTGATCAGTTGACAGCTCCGCCCCTCTCTTCACCCGAGTGTCCAGAACATGCGGCCGCAAATCCGATGATACAACTACAAAGTCGATCATCGAACTGCGGCCTAGGGTGTCCTGGTGCCACGTGCACAAATGGACACCCTTATGTTTGAACAAGGTGTTCGTTATGGACAATCCGTGGCGAGCACAGAAGTCCAATAACAAAACACCACTCTGGTTTTGATCGGGGGGGCCGTTCCTCCCAATCACGCCCCTCCAGGTATCACTGTCATTGCCCACGTGAGCATTGAAGTCCCCCAGCAGAACAATGGAGTCCCCAGCAGGAGTACTCTCCAGCACACCCTCCAAGGACTCCAAAAAGGGTGGGTATGCTGAGCTGCTGTTTGGTGCATATGCACAAACAACAGTCAGGACCCGTCCACCCACCCGAAGGCGGAGGGAGGCAACCCTCTCGTCTACCGGTGTGAACCCCAATGTACAGGCACTGAGCCGGGGGGCAATGAGTATGCCCACACCTGCTCTGCGCCTCTCACCGTGAGCAACTCCAGAGTGGAAGAGAGTCCAACCCCTCTCGAGAGAACTGGTACCAGAACCCAGGCTGTGTGTGGAGGCAAGTCCGACTATATCCAGTCGGAAATCCTCTGCCTCACACACCAGCTCGGGCTCCTTCCCTGCCAGAGAGGTGACATTCCATGTCCCAAGAGCTAGCTTCTGCAGCCGAGGATCGGACCGCCAGGGTCCCCGCCTTTGGCTGCCGCCCAGCTCGCATTGCACCCGACCCCTTTGGCCCCTCTCATGGGTGGTGAGCCCATGGGAAGGGGGACCCACGTTGCCTCTTCGGGCTGTGCCCGGCCGGGCCCCATGGGTGTAAGCCCGGCCACCAGGCGCCTGCCAACGAGCCCCACCTCCAGGCCTGGCTCCAGAGGGGGGCCCCGGTGACCCGCGTCCGGGCAAGGGAAACCTAGATCCATTTATTTTTGTCGTCATTGGGGTCTTTTGAGCCGTGCTTTGTCTGGCCCCTCACCTAGAACCTGTTTGCCATGGGTGACCCTGCCAGGGGCATAAAGCCCCAGACAACTTAGCTTCTAGGATCATTGGGACACACAAACCCCTCCACCACGGTAAGGTGACGACTCACGGAGGGGGGCTCCCTCTGTTGGACATTAATTTTATTCCAAAGAGACGTTGATCTGTCAAATCAACGTGAAGGAAACGATTTCAAACCACAGGATAAGACAAAGTTGAATGACGAATGAATGCCAAAATTTTTGGAAAGAGCAGTGAATCGTGTTGTGAATTGGAGGTGGGTGCAAAAGCTTACAGCATCTGGTATTCCCAGGCGGTCCCCCATCCAAGTACTAACCAGGCCCGACCCTGCTTAGCTTCCGAGATCGGACGAGATCGGGCGTTCTCAGGGTAGTATGGCCGTAAGCGAGGGAAACGTGAAAATTGTCCCCTATATAGCAGACAGGGCACTTGCGGGTCGGGGATGGAGTAGTGGGGTGATTTTTTTTTTTCATTTAATGACCTCCTCCCGAGAGCACGAAGGAGGGGCCCGCTCCCGTGGTGGTTGGAGCGCGCAGCCTGTCAGGCTCGCATACGGTCCTCTGCGAGCACGCAGATGCGGTATTTGATGTTTGTTGCAAAAGTGGGCTTTTCCAGTGGAGGTGCAAAGGCATCCAGCAGGCGGAAATCCCAAGCTGCTTCATGTCCAAGTGCTATCATGACCGATCCCCGTGCAGACGGCTCCCTCTGTTGGACATTAATTTTATTCCAAAGAGACGTTGATCTGTCAAATCAACGTGAAGGAAACGATTTCAAACCACAGGATAAGTGAAAGTTGAATGACGAATGAATGCCCAAATTTTTGGAAAGAGCAGTGAATCGTGTTGTGAATTGGAGGTGGGTGCAAAAGCTTACAGCACCTGGTATTCCCAGGCGGTCTCCCATCCAAGTACTAACCAGGCCCGACCCTGCTTAGCTTCCGAGATCGGACGAGATCGAGCGTTCTCAGGGTAGTATGGCCGTAAGCGAGGGAAAACGCGAAAATTGTCCTCTTTGTAGCAGACAGGGCACTTCCAGGTCGGGGGTGGAGTAGTGGGGTGATTTTTTTTCATTTAATGACCTCCTCCCGAGAGCACGAAGGAGGGGCCCGCTCCCGTGGTGGTTTGAGCGCGCAGCCTGTCAGGCTCGCATACGGTCCTCTGCAAGCACGCAGATGCGGTATTTCATGTTTGTTGCAAAAGTGGGCTTTTCCAGTGGAGGTGCAAAGGCATCCAGCAGGCGGAAATCCCAAGCTGTTTCATGTCCAAGTGATATCATGACCGATCCCCGTGCAGACGGCTCCCTCTGTTGGACATTAATTTTATTCCAAAGAGACGTTGATCTGTCAAATCAACGTGAAGGAAACGATTTCAAACCACAGGATAAGTGAAAGTTGAATGAAGAATGAAAGCCAAAATTTTTGGAAAGAGCAGTGAATCGTGTTGAGAATTGGAGGTGGGTGCAAAAGCTTACAGCACCTGGTACAGTGCACTCCGCTTAATAGAACACCATTGGGCCGAAGCGCTTCTGTTCTACTAAGCGGGGTTTCTATTAGCCGGAGACACTTTATTAGGTACACCTTCAGACACGTCGACGACCAAGTTATGCACGCTGAAAAACCCCTGCTGACGAGTTAGAAGAGATATTTCGACTGTGGACGTCCATATCTTTAATCAAACAACAAAACAACAACTTTAATCAACTTCAGTCAAACATCTCAAATCACGAGAAAAATTTCGTTACTTTTGTCTGGAAACAGGAGTCCGTAATTTTGCGGTTGACTTCCCTCTCAATGCGCTGGATAAGAGGGAAGTCCTGGAAACCGCAGGCGTACCTTCTGTGAATCCGGCAATGCATCGTATCGTCTGAGTATGTCCTTCTTATCCGCAGGTGATAGCCCTCGTCTCTTGAATGAAGTTGAAGCCATTGTGACGTGCGTGTGTCTATGTGTGGAGTGACGCGTGCTACCTGTTACTGTATACGGCTAGAACTACCGCGTTTTCTCGCGATAGTGGTACAGTATCGCGATAGCTACACTTCGAAAAGCACTAGTTTACAATGTTCATTGCTTACGGCCTGTTCTATTAAGCGGAGATCTGTTCTACTAAGCGGAGTATCTTTATAGGAAATTGCATTAGGCAAATCGGTTCCAGAGCCTTTTGCTCTATTAAGCGGATTACTCTATTAACCGGTGTTCTATTAAGCGGAGTGCACTGTATTCCCAGGCGGTCTCCCATCCAAGTACTAACCAGGCCCGACCCTGCTTAGCTTCCGAGATCGGACGAGATCGGGCGTTCTCAGGGTAGTATGGCCGTAAGCGAGGGAAAAAATGAAAATTGTCCTCTTTATAGCAGACAGGGCACTTCCGGGTCGGGGGTGGAGTAGTGGGGTGATTTTTTTTTCATTTAATAAACCTCCTCCGGAGTGCACAAAGGAGGGGCCCGCTCCCGTGGTGGTTTGAGCGCGCAGCCTGTCAGGCTCGCATACGGTCCTCTGCGAGCACGCAGAGGCTGTACTTGATGTCTGTTGCAAAAGTTGGCTTTTCCAGTGGAGGTGCAAAAGCATCCAGCAGGCGGAAATCCCAAGCTGCTTCATGTCCAAGTGCTATCATTACCGATCCACGTGCAGACGGCTCCCTCTGTTGGACATTAATTTTATTCCAAAGAGACGTTGATCTGTCAAATCAACGTGAAGGAAACGATTTCAAACCACAGGATAAGTGAAAGTTGAATGACTAATGAAAGCCAAAATTTTTGGAAAGAGCAGTGAATCGTGTTGAGAATTGGAGGTGGGTGCAAAAGCTTACAGCACCTGGTATTCCCAGGCGGTCTCCCATCCAAGTACTAACCAGGCCCGACCCTGGTTAGCTTCCAAGATCGGACGAGATCGGGCGTTCTCAGGGTAGTATGGCCGTAAGCGAGGGAAAACGTGAAAATTGTCCCCTTTATAGCAGACAGGGCACTTGCGGGTCGGGGATGGGGTAGTGGGGTGATTTTTTTTTCATTTAATGACCTCCTCCCGAGAGCACGAAGGAGGGGCCCGCTCCCTTGGTGGTTGGAGCGCGCAGCCTGTCAGGCTCGCATACGGTCCTCTGCGAGCACGCAGATGCGGTATTTGATGTTTGTTGCAAAAGTGGGCTTTTCCAGTGGAGGTGCAAAGGCATCCAGCAGGCGGAAATCCCAAGCTGTTTCATGTCCAAGTGCTATCATGACCGATCCCCGTGCAGACGGCTCCCTCTGTTGGACATTAATTTTATTCCAAAGAGACGTTGATCTGTCAAATCAACGTGAAGGAAACGATTTCAAACCACAGGATAAGTGAAAGTTGAATGACGAATGAATGCCAAAATTTTTGGAAAGAGCAGTGAATCGTGTTGTGAATTGGAGGTGGGTGCAAAAGCTTACAGCACCTGGTATTCCCAGGCGGTCTCCCATCCAAGTACTAACCAGGCCCGACCCTGCTTAGCTTCCGAGATCGGGCGTTCTCAGGGTAGTATGGCCGTAAGCGAGGGAAAACATGAAAATTGTCCCCTTTATAGCAGACAAGGCACTTGCGGGTCGGGGATGGAGTATTGGGGTGATTTTTTTTTCATTTAATGACCTCCTCCCGAGAGCACGAAGGAGGGGCCCGCTCCCGTGGTGGTTGGAGCGCGCAGCCTGTCAGGCTCGCATACGGTCCTCTGCGAGCACGCAGATGCGGTATTTGATGTTTGTTGCAAAAGTGGGCTTTTCCAGTGGAGGTGCAAAGGCATCCAGCAGGCGGAAATCCCAAGCTGCTTCATGTCCAAGTGCTATCATGACCGATCCCCGTGCAGACGGCTCCCTCTGTTGGACATTAATTTTATTACAAAGAGACGTTGATCTGTCAAATCAACGTGAAGGAAACGATTTCAAACCACAGGATAAGTGAAAGTTGAATGACGAATGAATGCCAAAATTTTTGGAAAGAGCAGTGAATCGTGTTGAGAATTGGAGGTGGGTGCAAAAGCTTACAGCACCTGGTATTCCCAGGCGGTCTCCCATCCAAGTACTAACCAGGCCCGACCCTGCTTAGCTTCCGAGATCGGACGAAATCGGGCGTTCTCAGGGTAGTATGGCCGTAAGCGAGGGAAAACGTGAAAATTGTCCCCTTTATAGCAGACAGGGCACTTGCGGGTCGGGGATGGAGTAGTGGGGTGATTTTTTTTCATTTAATGACCTCCTCCCGAGAGCACGAAGGAGGGGCCCGCTCCCGTGGTGGTTTGAGCGCGCAGCCTGTCAGGCTGGCATACGGTCCTCTGCGAGCACGCAGATGCGGTATTTGATGTTTGTTGCAAATTGGGCTTTTCCAGTGGAGGTGCAAAGGCATCCAGCAGGCGGAAATCCCAAGCTGTTTCATGTCCAAGTGATATCATGACCGATCCCCGTGCAGACGGCTCCCTCTGTTGGACATTAATTTTATTCCAAAGAGACGTTGATCTGTCAAATCAACGTGAAGTAAACGATTTCAAACCACAGGATAAGTGAAAGTTGAATGACGAATGAATGCCAAAATTTTTGGAAAGAGCAGTGAATCGTGTTGTGAATTGGAGGTGGGTGCAAAAGCTTACAGCACCTGGTATTCCCAGGCGGTCTCCCATCCAAGTACTAACCAGGCCCGACCCTGCTTAGCTTCCGAGAACGGACGAGATCGGGCGTTCTCAGGGTAGTATGGCCGTAAGGGAGGGAAACTGCGAAAATTGTCCTCTTTATAGCAGACAGGGCAGTTCTGGGTCGGGGGTGGAGTAGTGGGGTGATTTTTTTTTTTCATTTAATGACCTCCTCCCGAGAGCACGAAGGAGGGGCCCGCTCCCGTGGTGGTTTGAGCGCGCAGCCTGTCAGGCTCGCATACGGTCCTCTGCGAGCACGCAGATGCGGTATTTGATGTTTGTTGCAAAAGTGGGCTTTTCCAGTGGAGGTGCAAAGGCATCCAGCAGGCGGAAATCCCAAGCTGTTTCATGTCCAAGTGCTATCATGACCGATCCCCGTGCAGACGGCTCCCTCTGTTGGACATTAATTTTATTCCAAAGAGACGTTGATCTGTCAAATCAACGTGAAGGAAACGATTTCAAACCACAGGATAAGTGAAAGTTGAATGACGAATGAATGCCAAAATTTTTGGAAAGAGCAGTGAATCGTGTTGTGAATTGGAGGTGGGTGCAAAAGCTTCCAGCAACTGGTATTCCCAGGCGGTCTCCCATCCAAGTACTAACCAGGCCCGACCCTGCTTAGCTTCCGAGATCGGGCGTTCTCAGGGTAGGATGGCTGTAAGCGAGGGAAAACGTGAAAATTGTCCCCTTTATAGCAGTCAAGGCACTTGCGGGTCGGGGATGGAGTAGTGGGGTGATTTTTTTTTCATTTAATGACCTCCTCCCGAGAGCACGAAGGAGGGGCCCGCTCCCGTGGTGGTTGGAGCGCGCAGCCTGTCAGGCTCGCATACGGTCCTCTGCGAGCACGCAGATGCGGTATTTGATGTTTGTTGCAAAAGTGGGCTTTTCCAGTGGAGGTGCAAAGGCATCCAGCAGGCGGAAATCCCAAGCTGTTTCATGTCCAAGTGCTATCATGACCGATCCCCGTGCAGACGGCTCCCTCTGTTGGACATTAATTTTATTCCAAAGAGACGTTGATCTGTCAAATCAACGTGAAGGAAACGATTTCAAACCACAGGATAAGTGAAAGTTGAATGACGAATGAGTGCCCAAATTTTTGGAAAGAGCAGTGAATCGTGTTGTGAATTGGAGGTGGATGCAAAAGCTTACAGCACCTGGTATTCCCAGGCGGTCTCCCATCCAAGTACAGTGCACTCCGCTTAATAGAACACCGGTTAATAGAGTAATCCGCTTAATAGAGCAAAAGGCTCTGGAACCGATTTGCCTAATGCAATTTCCTATAAATATACTCCGCTTAGTAGAACAGATCTCCGCTTAATAGAACAGGCCGTAAGCAATGAACATTGTAAACTAGTGGTTTTCGAAGTGTAGCTATCGCGAGAAGTGGAGCTATCGCGATACTGTACCACTATCGCGAGAAAACGCGGTAGTTCTAGCCGTATACAGTAACAGGTAGCACGCTCGCTCCACACATAGGCACACGCACGTCACAATGGCTTCAACTTCATTCAAGAGACGAGGGCTATCACCTGCGGATAAGAAGGACATACTCAGACGATACGATGCATTGCCGGATTCTCAGAAGGTACGCCCGCGGTTTCCAGGACTCTCTTATCTCCCTCTTATCCAGCGCATTGAGAGGGAAGTCAACAGCAAAAGTACGGAGTCCTGTTTCCAGACAAAAGTAACGAATTTTTTCTCGTGATTTGAGATGTTTGACTGAAGTTGATTAAAGTTGTTGTTTTGTTGTTTGATTAAAGATATGGACGTCCACAGTCGAAATATCTCTTCTAACTCGTCAGCAGGGGTTTTTCTGCGTGCATAACTTGGTCGTCGACGTGTCTGAAGGTGTACCTAATAAAGTGTCTCCGGTTAATAGAAACCCCGCTTAGTAGAACAGAAGCACTTCGGCCCAATGGTGTTCTATTAAGCGGAGTGCACTGTACTAACCAGGCCGGACCCTGCTTAGCTTCCGAGATCGGGCGTTCTCAGGGTAGTATGGCCGTAAGCAAGGGAGAAAATTGTCCCCTTTATAGCAGACAGGGCACTTCCGGGTCGGGGGTGGAGGAGAGGGGTGATTTTTTTTTCATTTAACAAAGCTCCTCCGGAGTGCACAAAGGAGGGGCCCGCTCCCGTGATGGTTTGAGCGCGCAGCCTGTCAGGCTCGCATACGGTCCTCTGCGAGCACGCAGATGCGGTACTTGATGTCTGTTGCAAAAGTGGGCTTTTCCAGTGGAGGTGCAAAGGCATCCAGCAGGCGGAAATCCCAAGCTGCTTCAAGTCCAAGTGCTATCATGACCGATCCCCGTGCAGACGGCTCCCTCCAGCCGCTACTATTTCCGCGGGCTGCGTTCCAACACTATTCACGCCGGCCAAGAGGCCTCTTCCCCGGCCACACTCGGACGCCGGGCCGGCCCGCACCCCGCCATTGAGACTGTACGGGGATTTTTTTTTTTTTAACTCGGCCGCCGGGCCGGGGCGGGCTTCGCCCCCGGTACCTCCAGCCGCTACTATTTCCGCGGGCCGCGTTCCAACACTATTCACCCCGGCCAAGATGCCTCTTCCCCGGCCACAGTCGGCCGCCGGGCCGGCCCGCACCCCGCCATTGAGACTGCACGGGGATTATTATTTTTTTTAACTCGGCCGCCGGGCCGGGGCGGGCTTTGCCCCCGGTACCTCCAGCCGCTACTATTTCCGCGGGCCGCGTTCCAAAACTATTAACCCCGGCCAAGAGGCCTCTCTCCGGCCACACCCGGCCGCCGGGCCGGCCCGCACCCCGCCATTGAGACTGCACGGGGATTATTATTTTATTTATCTCGGCCGCCGGGCCGGGTGGGGCTTCGCCCCCGGTACCTCCAGCCGCTACGATTTCCGCGGGCCGCGTTCCAACACTATTCACCCCGGCCAAGAGGCCTCTTCCCCGGCCACAGTCGGCCGCCGGGCCGGCCCGCATCCCGCCATTGAGACTGAACGGGGATTATTATTTTTTTTAACTCGGCCGCCGGGCCGGGGCGGGCTTCGCCCCCGGTACCTCCAGCCGCTACTATTTCCGCGGGCCGCGTTCCAACACTATTCACCCCGGCCAAGAGGCCTCTTCCCCGGCCACAGTCGGCCGCCGGGCCGGCCCGCACCCCGCCATTGAGACTGCACGGGGATTATTATTTTTTTTAACTCGGCCGCCGGGCCGGGGCGGGCTTCGCCCCCGGTACCTCCAGCCGCTACTATTTCCGCGGGCCGCGTTCCAAAACTATTAACCCCGGCCAAGAGGCCTCTCTCCGGCCACACCCGGCCGCCGGGCCAGCCCGCACCCCGCCATTGAGACTGCACGGGGATTATTATTTTATTTATCTCGGCCGCCGGGCCGGGTGGGGCTTCGCCCCCGGTACCTCCAGCCGCTACGATTTCCGCGGGCCGCGTTCCAACACTATTCACCCCGGCCAAGAGGCCTCTTCCCCGGCCACAGTCGGCCGCCGGGCCGGACCGCATCCCGCCATTGAGACTGAACGGGGATTATTATTTTTTTTAACTCGGCCGCCGGGCCGGGGCGGGCTTCGCCCCCGGTACCTCCAGCCGCTACTATTTCCGCGGGCCGCGTTCCAACACTATTCACCCCGGCCAAGAGGCCTCTTCCCCGGCCACAGCCGGCCGCCGGGTCGGCCCGCATCCCGCCATTGAGACTGAACGGGGATTATTATTTTTTTTAACTCGGCCGCCGGGCCGGGGCGGGCTTCGCCCCCGGTACCTCCAGCCGCTACGATTTCCGCGGGCCGCGTTCCAACACTATTCACCCCGGCCAAGAGGCCTTTTCCCCGGCCACAGACGGCCGCCGGGCCGGCCCGCACCCCGCCATTGAGACTGCACGGGGATTATTATTATTATTAACTCGGCCGCTGGGCCGGGGCGGGCTTCGCCCCCGGTACCTCCAGCCGCTACTATTTCCGCGGGCCGCGTTCCAAAACTATTAACCCCGGCCAAGAGGCCTCTTCTCCCGGCCACACTCGGCCGCCGGGCCGGCACGCACCCCGCCATTGAGACTGAACTGGGATTATTATTATTTTTAACTCGGCCGCCGGGCCGGGGCGGGCTTCGAACCCGGTACCTCCAGCCGCTACTCTTTCCGCGGGCCGCGTTCCAACACTATTCACGCCGGCCAAGAGCCTCTTCCCCGGCCACACTCGGACGCCGGGCCGGCCCGCACCCCGCCAATGAGACTGCACGGGGATTATTATTTTTTTTAACTCGGCCGCCGGGCCGGGGCGGGCTTCGCCCCCGGTAACTCCAGCCGCTACTATTTCCGCGGGCCGCGTTCCAACACTATTCACCCCGGCCAGGAGGCCTCTTCCCCGGCCACAGACGGCCGCTGGGCCGGCCCGCACCCCGCCATTGAGACTGCACGGGGATTATTATTTTTTTTATCTCGGCCGCCGAGCCGGGGCGGGCTTCGCCCCCGGTACCTCCAGCCGCTACTCTTTCCGCGGGCCGCGTTCCAACACTATTCACGCCGGCCAAGAGGCCTCTTCCCCGGCCACACTCGGACGCCGGGCCGGCCCGCACCCCGCCAATGAGACTGCAAGGGGATTATTATTTTTTTTAACTCGGCCGCCGGGCCGGGGCGGGTTTCGCCCCCGGTAACTCCAGCCGCTACTATTTCCGCGGGCCGCGTTCCAACACTATTCACCCCGGCCAAGAGGCCTATTCCCCGGCCCGCACCCCGCCATTGAGACTGTGTGGTATATGGTGTTTGCTGCTTCGCTGGTCTTCAAAAACACTCGGTGATCGGTGGCTGTTTCCCGACGAATGAGCACTTCAGGGACCACGGCTGATTGGGAAAAGATTTTATTCTACCGATGTCAGAGTGGAATCGATTCTGGCTCCTGTGAGTCTCAGATATTATCAGGCCGCCCCGAAGAAACACATTCGTGAGATTATATAGAGACAATATGATAATGAGAGGCGGGGAGGTACGCCTCTCATGCAAATCCAGAAACAAAGAAAGTAACATGTCATCTGACCCGGTGTGGCCGGAGGAGACCAAAGGTTATGAGAGCCAGTTCTTCAAAAACATGTCCCGTGGAGGGGGCCCCCCGACTTGGTGGGGCCAGGAAACCAAAGGTTAAGAGGTCCAACTGCAAAAGCATATCCCGTGGAGGGGGCCCCAGACTTGGTGGGGCCAGGAAACCAAAGGTTATGAGGTCCAACTGCAAAAGCATATCCCGTGGAGGGGGCCAGGAAACCCCTCGGGGGCTGCTAATCAACCAAGTGAAATAGGGTCCAGACTTCACACTACATTCTTTGGTTTAAGTACACGCAGAAGCTGAATTCTCCCTGACCCGCAAATATAGAATAGAATCGTGTCACTGACGCCAGGTGGACATTCTAAGGCCACCTACAGGAATAGAGAGGGAATTCCAAATTACACTTCAACTGCACGGGAATTATTATTTTTTTATCTCTCAACCTGTCCAAGAGGCCTGCTGCCCGCCGCAATCGCCGCCGGGCCGGCCCGCACCCTGCCATTGAGACTGAACGGGGATTATTTATTTTTTTAACTTGGCCGCCGGCCCGGGGCGGGCATCGCCCCCGGTACCTCCAGCCGCTACTATTTCCGCGGGCCCTGTTCCAACACTATTCACCCCGGCAAAGAGGCCTATTCCCCGGCCCGCACCCCGCCATTGAGACTGCATGGGAATTATTATTTTTTTATCTCTCAACCTGTCCAAGAGGCCTGCTGCCCGCCGCAATCGCCGCCGGGCCGGCCCCCACCCTGCCATTGAGACTGAACGGGGATTATTTATTTTTTTAACTTGGCCGCCGGCCCGGGGCGGGCATCGCCCCCGGTACCTCCAGCCGCTACTATTTCCGCGGCCGTGTTCCAACACTATTCACCCCGGCCAAGAGGCCTATTCCCCGGCCCGCACCCCGCCATTGAGACTGCATGGGAATTATTATTTTTTTATCCCTCAACCTGTCCAAGAGGCCTGCTGCCCGCCGCAATCGCCGCCGGGCCGGCCCGCACCCTGCCATTGAGACTGAACGGGGATTATTAATTTTTTTAACTTGGCCGCCGGCCCGGGGCGGGCATCGCCCCCGGTACCTCCAGCCGCTACTATTTCCGCGGGCCGTGTTCCAACACTATTCACCCCGGCCAAGAGGCCTATTCCCCGGCCCGCACCCCGCCATTGAGAGTGCATGGGAATTATTATTTTTTTTATCTCTCAACCTGTCCAAGAGGCCTGCTGCCCGCCGCAATCGCCGCCGGGCCGGCCCGCACCCTGCCATTGAGACTGAACGGGGATTATTTATTTTTTTAACTCGGCCGCCGGGCGGGACGGGCATCGCCCCCGGTACCTCCAGCCGCTACTATTTCCGCGGGCCGTGTTCCAACACTATTCACCCCGACCAAGAGGCCTATTCCCCGGCCCGCACCCCGCCATTGAGACTGCACGGGAATTATTATTTTTTTATCTCTCAACCTGTCCAAGAGGCCTGCTGCCCGCCGCACTCGCCGCCGGGCCGGACCGCACCCCGCCATTGAGACTGAACGGGGATTATCATTTTTTTTAACTCGGCCGCCGGGCCGGAGCGGGCTTCGCCCCCGGTACCTCCAGCCGCTTCTATTTACGCGCGCCGCGTTCCAACATATTCACCCCGGCCAAGAGGCCTCTTCCCCGGCCACACTCGTCCGCCGGGCCGGCCCGCACCCCGCCATTGAGACTGCACGGGAATTATTATTTTTTTATCTCTCAACCTGTCCAAGAGGCCTGCTGCCCGCCGCACTCGCCGCCGGGCCGGCCCGCACCCCGCCATTGAGACTGCA
The DNA here is from genome assembly GCF_025434085.1 of Hippocampus zosterae. NCBI lineage: Eukaryota > Metazoa > Chordata > Actinopteri > Syngnathiformes > Syngnathidae > Hippocampus > Hippocampus zosterae. Next base: position 17,202,146 of record NC_067467.1, read on the forward strand.
TGGGAATTATTATTTTTTTATCTCTCAACCTGTCCAAGAGAACTGCTGCCCGCCGCAATCGCCGCCGGGCCGGCCCGCACCCTGCCATTGAGACTGAACGGGGATTATTTATTTTTTTAACTTGGCCGCCGGGCCGGGGCGGGCATCGCCCCCGGTACCTCCAGCCGCTACTATTTCCGCGGGCCGTGTTCCAACACTATTCACCCCGGCCAAGAGGCCTATTCCCCGGCCCGCACCCCGCCATTGAGACTGCACGGGAATTATTATTTTTTTATCTCTCAACCTGTCCAAGAGGCCTGCTGCCCGCCGCAATCGCCGCCGGGCCGGCCCGCACCCTGCCATTGAGACTGAACGGGGATTATTTATTTTTTTAACTTGGCCGCCGGGCCGGGGCGGGCATCGCCCCCGGTACCTCCAGCCGCTACTATTTCCGCGGGCCGTGTTCCAACACTATTCACCCCGGCCAAGAGGCCTATTCCCCGGCCCGCACCCCGCCATTGAGACTGCACGGGAATTATTATTTTTTTTATTTCTCAACCTGTCCAAGAGGCCTTCTGCCCGCCGCACTCGCCGCCGGGCCGGCCCGCACCCTGCCATTGAGACTGAACGGGGATTATTATTTTTTTTAACTCGGCCGCCGGGCCGGGGCGGGCTTCGCCCCCGGTACCTCCAGCCGCTTCTATTTACGCGCGCCGCGTTCCAACATATTCACCCCGGCCAAGAGGCATCTTCCCCGGCCACACTCGTCCGCCGGGCCGGCCCGCACCCCGCCATTGAGACTGCACGGGAATTATTATTTTTTTATCTCTCAACCTGTCCAAGAGGCCTGCTGCCCGCCGCACTCGCCGCCGGGCCGGCCCGCACCCCGCCATTGAGACTGCATGGGAATTATTATTTTTTTATCTCTCAACCTGTCCAAGAGGCCTGCTGCCCGCCGCAATCGCCGCCGGGCCGGCCCGCACCCTGCCATTGAGACTGCATGGGAATTATTATTTTTTTATCTCTCAACCTGTCCAAGAGGCCTGCTGCCCGCCGCACTCGCCGCCGGGCCGGCCCGCACCCCGCCATTGAGACTGCACGGGAATTATTATTTTTTTATCTCTCAACCTGTCCAAGAGGCCTGCTGCCCGCCGCACTCGCCGCCGGGCCGGACCGCACCCCGCCATTGAGACTGAACGGGGATTATCATTTTTTTTAACTCGGCCGCCGGGCCGGAGCGGGCTTCGCCCCCGGTACCTCCAGCCGCTTCTATTTACGCGCGCCGCGTTCCAACATATTCACCCCGGCCAAGAGGCCTCTTCCCCGGCCACACTCGTCCGCCGGGCCGGCCCGCACCCCGCCATTGAGACTGCACGGGAATTATTATTTTTTTATCTCTCAACCTGTCCAAGAGGCCTGCTGCCCGCCGCACTCGCCGCCGGGCCGGCCCGCACCCCGCCATTGAGACTGCATGGGAATTATTATTTTTTTATCTCTCAACCTGTCCAAGAGAACTGCTGCCCGCCGCAATCGCCGCCGGGCCGGCCCGCACCCTGCCATTGAGACTGAACGGGGATTATTTATTTTTTTAACTTGGCCGCCGGGCCGGGGCGGGCATCGCCCCCGGTACCTCCAGCCGCTACTATTTCCGCGGGCCGTGTTCCAACACTATTCACCCCGGCCAAGAGGCCTATTCCCCGGCCCGCACCCCGCCATTGAGACTGCACGGGAATTATTATTTTTTTATCTCTCAACCTGTCCAAGAGGCCTGCTGCCCGCCGCAATCGCCGCCGGGCCGGCCCGCACCCTGCCATTGAGACTGAACGGGGATTATTTATTTTTTTAACTTGGCCGCCGGGCCGGGGCGGGCATCGCCCCCGGTACCTCCAGCCGCTACTATTTCCGCGGGCCGTGTTCCAACACTATTCACCCCGGCCAAGAGGCCTATTCCCCGGCCCGCACCCCGCCATTGAGACTGCACGGGAATTATTATTTTTTTTATTTCTCAACCTGTCCAAGAGGCCTTCTGCCCGCCGCACTCGCCGCCGGGCCGGCCCGCACCCTGCCATTGAGACTGAACGGGGATTATTATTTTTTTTAACTCGGCCGCCGGGCCGGGGCGGGCTTCGCCCCCGGTACCTCCAGCCGCTTCTATTTACGCGCGCCGCGTTCCAACATATTCACCCCGGCCAAGAGGCATCTTCCCCGGCCACACTCGTCCGCCGGGCCGGCCCGCACCCCGCCATTGAGACTGCACGGGAATTATTATTTTTTTATCTCTCAACCTGTCCAAGAGGCCTGCTGCCCGCCGCACTCGCCGCCGGGCCGGCCCGCACCCCGCCATTGAGACTGCATGGGAATTATTATTTTTTTATCTCTCAACCTGTCCAAGAGAACTGCTGCCCGCCGCAATCGCCGCCGGGCCGGCCCGCACCCTGCCATTGAGACTGAACGGGGATTATTTATTTTTTTAACTTGGCCGCCGGGCCGGGGCGGGCATCGCCCCCGGTACCTCCAGCCGCTACTATTTCCGCGGGCCGTGTTCCAACACTATTCACCCCGGCCAAGAGGCCTATTCCCCGGCCCGCACCCCGCCATTGAGACTGCACGGGAATTATTATTTTTTTATCTCTCAACCTGTCCAAGAGGCCTGCTGCCCGCCGCAATCGCCGCCGGGCCGGCCCGCACCCTGCCATTGAGACTGAACGGGGATTATTTATTTTTTTAACTTGGCCGCCGGGCCGGGGCGGGCATCGCCCCCGGTACCTCCAGCCGCTACTATTTCCGCGGGCCGTGTTCCAACACTATTCACCCCGGCCAAGAGGCCTATTCCCCGGCCCGCACCCCGCCATTGAGACTGCACGGGAATTATTATTTTTTTTATTTCTCAACCTGTCCAAGAGGCCTTCTGCCCGCCGCACTCGCCGCCGGGCCGGCCCGCACCCTGCCATTGAGACTGAACGGGGATTATTATTTTTTTTAACTCGGCCGCCGGGCCGGGGCGGGCTTCGCCCCCGGTACCTCCAGCCGCTTCTATTTACGCGCGCCGCGTTCCAACATATTCACCCCGGCCAAGAGGCATCTTCCCCGGCCACACTCGTCCGCCGGGCCGGCCCGCACCCCGCCATTGAGACTGCACGGGAATTATTATTTTTTTATCTCTCAACCTGTCCAAGAGGCCTGCTGCCCGCCGCACTCGCCGCCGGGCCGGCCCGCACCCCGCCATTGAGACTGCATGGGAATTATTATTTTTTTATCTCTCAACCTGTCCAAGAGAACTGCTGCCCGCCGCAATCGCCGCCGGGCCGGCCCGCACCCTGCCATTGAGACTGAACGGGGATTATTTATTTTTTTAACTTGGCCGCCGGGCCGGGGCGGGCTTCGCCCCCGGTACCTCCAGCCGCTTCTATTTACGCGCGCCGCGTTCCAACATATTCACCCCGGCCAAGAGGCCTATTCCCCGGCCCGCACCCCGCCATTGAGACTGCACGGGAATTATTATTTTTTTATCTCTCAACCTGTCCAAGAGGCCTGCTGCCCGCCGCACTCGCCGCCGGGCCGGCCCGCACCCCGCCATTGAGACTGAACGGGGATTATTATTTTTTTTAACTCGGCCTCCGGGCCGGGGCGGGCTTCGCCCCCGGTACCTCCAGCCGCTTCTATTTACGCGCGCCGCGTTCCAACATATTCACCCCGGCCAAGAGGCCTATTCCCCGGCCCGCACCCCGCCATTGAGACTGCATGGGAATTATTTTTTTTTTATCTCTCAACCTGTCCAAGAGGCCTGCTGCCCGCCGCAATTGCCGCCGGGCCGGCCCGCACCCTGCCATTGAGACTGCACGGGAATTATTATTTTTTTATCTCTCAACCTGTCCAAGAGGCCTGCTGCCCGCCGCAATCGCCGCCGGGCCGGCCCGCACCCTGCCATTGAGACTGAACGGGGATTATTTATTTTTTTAACTTGGCCGCCGGGCCGGGGCGGGCATCGCCCCCGGTACCTCCAGCCGCTTCTATTTACGCGCGCCGCGTTCCAACATATTCACCCCGGCCAAGAGGCCTATTCCCCGGCCCGCACCCCGCCATTGAGACTGCATGGGAATTATTATTTTTTTATCTCTCAACCTGTCCAAGAGGCCTGCTGCCCGCCGCAATTGCCGCCGGGCCGGCCCGCACCCTGCCATTGAGACTGAACGGGAATTATTATTTTTTTATCTCTCAACCTGTCCAAGAGGCCTGCTGCCCGCCGCACTCGCCGCCGGGCCGGCCCGCACCCTGCCATTGAGACTGAAGGGGATTATTTATTTTTTTAACTTGGCCGCCGGGCCGGGGCGGGCATCGCCCCCGGTACCTCCAGCCGCTACTATTTCCGCGGGCCGTGTTCCAACACTATTCACCCCGGCCAAGAGGCCTATTCCCCGGCCCGCACCCCGCCATTGAGACTGCATGGGAATTATTATTTTTTTATCTCTCAACCTGTCCAAGAGGCCTGCTGCCCGCCGCAATCGCCGCCGGGCCGGCCCGCACCCTGCCATTGAGACTGAACGGGGATTATTTATTTTTTTAACTTGGCCGCCGGGCCGGGGCGGGCATCGCCCCCGGTACCTCCAGCCGCTACTATTTCCGCGGGCCGTGTTCCAACACTATTCACCCCGGCCAAGAGGCCTATTCCCCGGCCCGCACCCCGCCATTGAGATTGCACGGGAATTATTATTTTTTTATCTCTCAACCTGTCCAAGAGGCCTGCTGCGCGCCGCACTCGCCGCCGGGCCGGCCCGCACCCCGCCATTGAGACTGAACGGGGATTATTATTTTTTTTAACTCGGCCTCCGGGCCGGGGCGGGCTTCGCCCCCGGTACCTCCAGCCGCTTCTATTTACGCGCGCCGCGTTCCAACATATTCACCCCGGCCAAGAGGCCTATTCCCCGGCCCGCACCCCGCCATTGAGACTGCACGGGAATTATTATTTTTTTATCTCTCAACCTGTCCAAGAGGCCTGCTGCCCGCCGCACTCGCCGCCGGGCCGGCCCGCACCCCGCCATTGAGACTGAACGGGGATTATTATTTTTTTATCTCTCAACCTGTCCAAGAGGCCTGCTGCCCGCCGCACTCGCCGCCGGGCCGGCCCGCACCCCGCCATTGAGACTGCATGGGAATTATTATTTTTTTATCTCTCAACCTGTCCAAGAGAACTGCTGCCCGCCGCAATCGCCGCCGGGCCGGCCCGCACCCTGCCATTGAGACTGAACGGGGATTATTTATTTTTTTAACTTGGCCGCCGGGCCGGGGCGGGCTTCGCCCCCGGTACCTCCAGCCGCTTCTATTTACGCGCGCCGCGTTCCAACATATTCACCCCGGCCAAGAGGCCTATTCCCCGGCCCGCACCCCGCCATTGAGACTGCACGGGAATTATTATTTTTTTATCTCTCAACCTGTCCAAGAGGCCTGCTGCCCGCCGCACTCGCCGCCGGGCCGGCCCGCACCCCGCCATTGAGACTGAACGGGGATTATTATTTTTTTTAACTCGGCCTCCGGGCCGGGGCGGGCTTCGCCCCCGGTACCTCCAGCCGCTTCTATTTACGCGCGCCGCGTTCCAACATATTCACCCCGGCCAAGAGGCCTATTCCCCGGCCCGCACCCCGCCATTGAGACTGCATGGGAATTATTTTTTTTTTATCTCTCAACCTGTCCAAGAGGCCTGCTGCCCGCCGCAATTGCCGCCGGGCCGGCCCGCACCCTGCCATTGAGACTGCACGGGAATTATTATTTTTTTATCTCTCAACCTGTCCAAGAGGCCTGCTGCCCGCCGCAATCGCCGCCGGGCCGGCCCGCACCCTGCCATTGAGACTGAACGGGGATTATTTATTTTTTTAACTTGGCCGCCGGGCCGGGGCGGGCATCGCCCCCGGTACCTCCAGCCGCTTCTATTTACGCGCGCCGCGTTCCAACATATTCACCCCGGCCAAGAGGCCTATTCCCCGGCCCGCACCCCGCCATTGAGACTGCATGGGAATTATTATTTTTTTATCTCTCAACCTGTCCAAGAGGCCTGCTGCCCGCCGCAATTGCCGCCGGGCCGGCCCGCACCCTGCCATTGAGACTGAACGGGAATTATTATTTTTTTATCTCTCAACCTGTCCAAGAGGCCTGCTGCCCGCCGCACTCGCCGCCGGGCCGGCCCGCACCCTGCCATTGAGACTGAAGGGGATTATTTATTTTTTTAACTTGGCCGCCGGGCCGGGGCGGGCATCGCCCCCGGTACCTCCAGCCGCTACTATTTCCGCGGGCCGTGTTCCAACACTATTCACCCCGGCCAAGAGGCCTATTCCCCGGCCCGCACCCCGCCATTGAGACTGCATGGGAATTATTATTTTTTTATCTCTCAACCTGTCCAAGAGGCCTGCTGCCCGCCGCAATCGCCGCCGGGCCGGCCCGCACCCTGCCATTGAGACTGAACGGGGATTATTTATTTTTTTAACTTGGCCGCCGGGCCGGGGCGGGCATCGCCCCCGGTACCTCCAGCCGCTACTATTTCCGCGGGCCGTGTTCCAACACTATTCACCCCGGCCAAGAGGCCTATTCCCCGGCCCGCACCCCGCCATTGAGATTGCACGGGAATTATTATTTTTTTATCTCTCAACCTGTCCAAGAGGCCTGCTGCGCGCCGCACTCGCCGCCGGGCCGGCCCGCACCCCGCCATTGAGACTGAACGGGGATTATTATTTTTTTTAACTCGGCCTCCGGGCCGGGGCGGGCTTCGCCCCCGGTACCTCCAGCCGCTTCTATTTACGCGCGCCGCGTTCCAACATATTCACCCCGGCCAAGAGGCCTATTCCCCGGCCCGCACCCCGCCATTGAGACTGCACGGGAATTATTATTTTTTTATCTCTCAACCTGTCCAAGAGGCCTGCTGCCCGCCGCACTCGCCGCCGGGCCGGCCCGCACCCCGCCATTGAGACTGAACGGGGATTATTATTTTTTTTAACTCGGCCTCCGGGCCGGGGCGGGCTTCGCCCCCGGTACCTCCAGCCGCTTCTATTTACGCGCGCCGCGTTCCAACATATTCACCCCGGCCAAGAGGCCTATTCCCCGGCCCGCACCCCGCCATTGAGACTGCACGGGAATTATTATTTTTTTATCTCTCAACCTGTCCCAGAGGCCTGCTGCCCGCCGCACTCGCCGCCGGGCCGGCCCGCACCCCGCCATTGAGACTGAACGGGGATTATTATTTTTTTTAACTCGGCCTCCGGGCCGGGGCGGGCTTCGCCCCCGGTACCTCCAGCCGCTTCTATTTACGCGCGCCGCGTTCCAACATATTCACCCCGGCCAAGAGGCCTATTCCCCGGCCCGCACCCCGCCATTGAGACTGCATGGGAATTATTATTTTTTTATCTCTCAACCTGTCCAAGAGGCCTGCTGCCCGCCGCAATCGCCGCCGGGCCGGCCCGCACCCTGCCATTGAGACTGAACGGGGATTATTTATTTTTTTAACTTGGCCGCCGGCCCGGGGCGGGCATCGCCCCCGGTACCTCCAGCCGCTTCTATTTACGCGCGCCGCGTTCCAACATATTCACCCCGGCCAAGAGGCCTCTTCTCCGGCCACACTCGTCCGCCGGGCCGGCCCGCACCCCGCCATTGAGACTGCACGGGAATTATTATTGTTTTATCTCTCAACCTGTCCAAGAGGCCTGCTGCCCGCCGCACTCGCCGCCGGGCCGGCCCGCACCCCGCCATTGAGACTGAACGGGGATTATTATTTTTTTTAACTCGGCCTCCGGGCCGGGGCGGGCTTCGCCCCCGGTACCTCCAGCCGCTTCTATTTACGCGCGCCGCGTTCCAACATATTCACACCGGCCAAGAGGCCTCTTCCCCGGCCACACTCGTCCGCCGGGCCGGCCCGCACCCCGCCATTGAGACTGCACGGGAATTATTATTTTTATATCTCTCAACCTGTCCAAGAGGCCTGCTGCCCGCCGCAATCGCCGCCGGGCCGGCCCGCACCCCGCCATTGAGACTGAACGGGGATTATTATTTTTTTTAACTCGGCCTCCGGGCCGGGGCGGGCTTCGCCCCCGGTACCTCCAGCCGCTACTATTTCCGCGGGCCGTGTTCCAACACTATTCACCCCGGCCAAGAGGCCTATTCCCCGGCCCGCACCCCGCCATTGAGACTGCATGGGAATTATTATTTTTTTATCTCTCAACCTGTCCAAGAGGCCTGCTGCCCGCCGCAATCGCCGCCGGGCCGGCCCGCACCCTGCCATTGAGACTGAACGGGGATTATTTATTTTTTTAACTTGGCCGCCGGCCCGGGGCGGGCATCGCCCCCGGTACCTACCAGCCGCTTCTATTTACGCGCGCCGCGTTCCAACATATTCACCCCGGCCAAGAGGCCTCTTCTCCGGCCACACTCGTCCGCCGGGCCGGCCCGCACCCCGCCATTGAGACTGCACGGGAATTATTATTGTTTTATCTCTCAACCTGTCCAAGAGGCCTGCTGCCCGCCGCACTCGCCGCCGGGCCGGCCCGCACCCCGCCATTGAGACTGAACGGGAATTATTATTTTTTTTAACTCGGCCTCCGGGCCGGGGCGGGCTTCGCCCCCGGTACCTCCAGCCGCTTCTATTTACGCGCGCCGCGTTCCAACATATTCACCCCGGCCAAGAGGCCTCTTCCCCGGCCACACTCGTCCGCCGGGCCGGCCCGCACCCCGCCATTGAGACTGCACGGGAATTATTATTTTTATATCTCTCAACCTGTCCAAGAGGCCTGCTGCCCGCCGCAATCGCCGCCGGGCCGGCCCGCACCCTGCCATTGAGACTGAACGGGATTATTTATTTTTTTAACTTGGCCGCCGGCCCGGGGCGGGCGTCGCCCCCGGTACCTCCAGCCGCTACTATTTCCGCGGGCCGTGTTCCAACACTATTCACCCCGGCCAAGAGGCCTATTCCCCGGCCCGCACCCCGCCATTGAGACTGCATGGGAATTATTATTTTTTTATCTCTCAACCTGTCCAAGAGGCCTGCTGCCCGCCGCAATCGCCGCCGGGCCGGCCCGCACCCTGCCATTGAGACTGAACGGGAATTATTATTTTTTTATCTCTCAACCTGTCCAAGAGGCCTGCTGCCCGCCGCACTCGCCGCCGGGCCGGCCCGCACCCTGCCATTGAGACTGAACGGGGATTATTTATTTTTTTAACTTGGCCGCCGGCCCGGGGCGGGCATCGCCCCCGGTACCTCCAGCCGCTACTATTTCCGCAGGCCGTGTTCCAACACTATTCACCCCGGCCAAGAGGCCTATTCCCCGGCCCGCACCCCGCCATTGAGACTGCACGGGAATTATTATTTTTTTATCTCTCAACCTGTCCAAGAGGCCTGCTGCCCGCCGCAATCGCCGCCGGGCCGGCCCGCACCCTGCCATTGAGACTGAACGGGGATTATTTATTTTTTTAACTTGGCCGCCGGGCCGGGGAGGGCATCGCCCCGGTACCTCCAGCCGCTACTATTTCCGCGGGCCGTGTTCCAACACTATTCACCCCGGCCAAGAGGCCTATTCCCCGGCCCGCACCCCGCCATTCAGACTGCACGGGAATTATTATTTTTTTATCTCTCAACCTGTCCAAGAGGCCTGCTGCCCGCCGCACTCGCCGCCGGGCCGGCCCGCACCCCGCCATTGAGACTGAACGGGGATTATTATTTTTTTTAACTCGGCCTCCGGGCCGGGGCGGGCTTCGCCCCCGGTACCTCCAGCCGCTTCTATTTACGCGCGCCGCGTTCCAACATATTCACCCCGGCCAAGAGGCCTATTCCCCGGCCACACTCGTCCGCCGGGCCGGCCTGCACCCCGCCGTTGAGACTTCACGGGAATTATTATTTTTATATCTCTCAACCTGTCCAAGAGGCCTGCTGCCCGCCGCAATCGCCGCCGGGCCGGCCCGCACCCTGCCATTGAGACTGAACGGGGATTATTTATTTTTTTAACTTGGCCGCCGGGCCGGGGCGGGCATCGCCCCCGGTACCTCCAGCCGCTACTATTTCCGCGGGCCGTGTTCCAACACTATTCACCCCGGCCAAGAGGCCTATTCCCCGGCCCGCACCCCGCCATTGAGACTGCATGGGAATTATTATTTTTTTATCTCTCAACCTGTCCAAGAGGCCTGCTGCCCGCCGCAATCGCCGCCGGGCCGGCCCGCACCCTGCCATTGAGACTGAACGGGGATTATTTATTTTTTTAACTTGGCCGCCGGGCCGGGGCGGGCATCGCCCCCGGTACCTCCAGCCGCTACTATTTCCGCGGGCCGTGTTCCAACACTATTCACCCCGGCCAAGAGGCCTATTCCCCGGCCCGCACCCCGCCATTGAGACTGCACGGGAATTATTATTTTTTTATCTCTCAACCTGTCCAAGAGGCCTGCTGCCCGCCGCACTCGCCGCCGGGCCGGCCCGCACCCCGCCATTGAGACTGTACGGGGATTATTATTTTTTTTAACTCGGCCGCCGGGCCGGGGCGGGCTTCGCCCCCGGTACCTCCAGCCGCTTCTATTTACGCGCGCCGCGTTCCAACATATTCACCCCGGCCAAGAGGCCTCTTCCCCGGCCACACTCGTCCGCCGGGCCGGCCCGCATCCCGCCATTGAGACTGCACGGGAATTATTATTTTTTTATCTCTCAACCTGTCCAAGAGGCCTGCTGCCCGCCGCAATCGCCGCCGGGCCGGCCCGCACCCTGCCATTGAGGCTGAACGGGGATTATTTATTTTTTTAACTTGGCCGCCGGGCCGGGGCGGGCATCGCCCCCGGTACCTCCAGCCGCTACTATTTCCGCGGGCCGTGTTCCAACACTATTCACCCCGGCCAAGAGGCCTATTCCCCGGCCCGCACCCCGCCATTGAGACTGCATGGGAATTATTATTTTTTTATCTCTCAACCTGTCCAAGAGGCCTGCTGCCCGCCGCAATCGCCGCCGGGCCGGCCCGCACCCTGCCATTGAGACTGAACGGGGATTATTATTTTTTTTAACTCGGCCTCCGGGCCTGGGCGGGCTTCGCCCCCGGTACCTCCAGCCGCTTCTATTTACGCGCGTCGCGTTCCAACATATTCACCCCGGCCAAGAGGCCTATTCCCCGGCCCGCACCCCGCCATTGAGACTGCATGGGAATTATTATTTTTTTATCTCTCAACCTGTCCAAGAGGCCTGCTGCCCGCCGCAATCGCCGCCGGGCCGGCCCGCACCCTGCCATTGAGACTGAACGGGATTATTTATTTTTTTAACTTGGCCGCCGGGCCGGGGCGGGCATCGCCCCCGGTACCTCCAGCCGCTACTATTTCCGCGGGCCGTGTTCCAACACTATTCACCCCGACCAAGAGGCCTATTCCCCGGCCCGCACCCCGCCATTGAGACTGCACGGGAATTATTATTTTTTTATCTCTCAACCTGTCCAAGAGGCCTGCTGCCCGCCGCACTCGCCGCCGGGCCGGCCCGCACCCCGCCATTGAGACTGAACGGGGATTATTATTTTTTTTACCTCGGCCTCCGGGCCGGGGCGGGCTTCGCCCCCGGTACCTCCAGCCGCTTCTATTTACGCGCGCCGCGTTCCAACATATTCACCCCGGCCAAGAGGCCTATTCCCCGGCCCGCACCCCGCCATTGAGACTGCATGGGAATTATTATTTTTTTATCTCTCAACCTGTCCAAGAGGCCTGCTGCCCGCCGCAATTGCCGCCGGGCCGGCCCGCACCCTGCCATTGAGACTGAACGGGAATTATTATTTTTTTATCTCTCAACCTGTCCAAGAGGCCTGCTGCCCGCCGCACTCGCCGCCGGGCCGGCCCGCACCCTGCCATTGAGACTGAAGGGGATTATTTATTTTTTTAACTTGGCCGCCGGGCCGGGGCGGGCATCGCCCCCCGTACCTCCAGCCGCTACTATTTCCGCGGGCCGTGTTCCAACACTATTCACCCCGGCCAAGAGGCCTATTCCCCGGCCCGCACCCCGCCATTGAGACTGCATGGGAATTATTATTTTTTTATCTCTCAACCTGTCCAAGAGGCCTGCTGCCCGCCGCAATCGCCGCCGGGCCGGCCCGCACCCTGCCATTGAGACTGAACGGGGATTATTTATTTTTTTAACTTGGCCGCCGGGCCGGGGCGGGCATATCCCCCGGTACCTCCAGCCGCTACTATTTCCGCGGGCCGTGTTCCAACACTATTCACCCCGGCCAAGAGGCCTATTCCCCGGCCCGCACCCCGCCATTGAGATTGCACGGGAATTATTATTTTTTTATCTCTCAACCTGTCCAAGAGGCCTGCTGCCCGCCGCACTCGCCGCCGGGCCGGCCCGCACCCCGCCATTGAGACTGAACGGGGATTATTATTTTTTTTAACTCGGCCTCCGGGCCGGGGCGGGCTTCGCCCCCGGTACCTCCAGCCGCTTCTATTTACGCGCGCCGCGTTCCAACATATTCACCCCGGCCAAGAGGCCTATTGCCCGGCCCGCACCCCGCCATTGAGACTGCATGGGAATTATTATTTTTTTATCTCTCAACCTGTCCAAGAGGCCTGCTGCCCGCCGCAATCGCCGCCGGGCCGGCCCGCACCCTGCCATTGAGACTGAACGGGATTATTTATTTTTTTAACTTGGCCGCCGGGCCGGGGCGGGCATCGCCCCCGGTACCTCCAGCCGCTACTATTTCCGCGGGCCGTGTTCCAACACTATTCACCCCGGCCAAGAGGCCTATTCCCCGGCCTGCACCCCGCCATTGAGACTGCACGGGAATTATTATTTTTTTATCTCTCAACCTGTCCAAGAGGCCTGCTGCCCGCCGCACTCGCCGCCGGGCCGGCCCGCACCCCGCCATTGAGACTGAACGGGGATTATTATTTTTTTTAACTCGGCCTCCGGGCCGGGGCGGGCTTCGCCCCCGGTACCTCCAGCCGCTTCTATTTACGCGCGCCGCGTTCCAACATATTCACCCCGGCCAAGAGGCCTATTCCCCGGCCCGCACCCCGCCATTGAGACTGCACGGGAATTATTATTTTTTTATCTCTCAACCTGTCCCAGTGGCCTGCTGCCCGCCGCACTCGCCGCCGGGCCGGCCCGCACCCCGCCATTGAGACTGAACGGGGATTATTATTTTTTTTAACTCGGCCTCCGGGCCGGGGCGGGCTTCGCCCCCGGTACCTCCAGCCGCTTCTATTTACGCGCGCCGCGTTCCAACATATTCACCCCGGCCAAGAGGCCTATTCCCCGGCCCGCACCCCGCCATTGAGACTGCATGGGAATTATTATTTTTTTATCTCTCAACCTGTCCAAGAGGCCTGCTGCCCGCCGCAATCGCCGCCGGGCCGGCCCGCACCCTGCCATTGAGACTGAACGGGGATTATTTATTTTTTTAACTTGGCCGCCGGCCCGGGGCGGGCATCGCCCCCGGTACCTCCAGCCGCTTCTATTTACGCGCGCCGCGTTCCAACATATTCACCCCGGCCAAGAGGCCTCTTCTCCGGCCACACTCGTCCGCCGGGCCGGCCCGCACCCCGCCATTGAGACTGCACGGGAATTATTATTGTTTTATCTCTCAACCTGTCCAAGAGGCCTGCTGCCCGCCGCACTCGCCGCCGGGCCGGCCCGCACCCCGCCATTGAGACTGAACGGGGATTATTATTTTTTTTAACTCGGCCTCCGGGCCGGGGCGGGCTTCGCCCCCGGTACCTCCAGCCGCTTCTATTTACGCGCGCCGCGTTCCAACATATTCACCCCGGCCAAGAGGCCTCTTCCCCGGCCACACTCGTCCGCCGGGCCGGCCCGCACCCCGCCATTGAGACTGCACGGGAATTATTATTTTTATATCTCTCAACCTGTCCAAGAGGCCTGCTGCCCGCCGCAATCGCCGCCGGGCCGGCCCGCACCCTGCCATTGAGACTGAACGGGGATTATTTATTTTTTTAACTTGGCTGCCGGCCCGGGGCGGGCATCGCCCGCGGTACCTCCAGCCGCTACTATTTCCGCGGGCCGTGTTCCAACACTATTCACCCCGGCCAAGAGGCCTATTCCCCGGCCCGCACCCCGCCATTGAGACTGCATGGGAATTATTATTTTTTTATCTCTCAACCTGTCCAAGAGGCCTGCTGCCCGCCGCACTCGCCGCCGGGCCGGCCCGCACCCCGCCATTGAGACTGAACGGGGATTATTATTTTTTTTAACTCGGCCTCCGGGCCGGGGCGGGCTTCGCCCCCGGTACCTCCAGCCGCTTCTATTTACGCGCGCCGCGTTCCAACATATTCACCCCGGCCAAGAGGCCTCTTCCCCGGCCACACTCGTCCGCCGGGCCGGACCGCACCCCGCCATTGAGACTGCACGGGAATTATTATTGTTTTATCTCTCAACCTGTCCAAGAGGCCTGCTGCCCGCCGCACTCGCCGCCGGGCCGGCCCGCACCCCGCCATTGAGACTGAACGGGGATTATTATTTTTTTTAACTCGGCCTCCGGGCCGGGGCGGGCTTCGCCCCCGGTACCTCCAGCCGCTTCTATTTACGCGCGCCGCGTTCCAACATATTCACCCCGGCCAAGAGGCCTATTCCCCGGCCCGCACCCCGCCATTGAGACTGCATGGGAATTATTATTTTTTTATCTCTCAACCTGTCCAAGAGGCCTGCTGCCCGCCGCAATCGCCGCCGGGCCGGCCCGCACCCCGCCATTGAGACTGAACGGGAATTATTATTTTTTTATCTCTCAACCTGTCCAAGAGGCCTGCTGCCCGCCGCACTCGCCGCCGGGCCGGCCCGCACCCTGCCATTGAGACTGAACGGGGATTATTTATTTTTTTAACTTGGCCGCCGGCCCGGGGCGGGCATCGCCCCCGGTACCTCCAGCCGCTACTATTTCCGCGGGCCGTGTTCCAACACTATTCACCCCGGCCAAGAGGCCTATTCCCCGGCCCGCACCCCGCCATTGAGACTGCACGGGAATTATTATTTTTTTATCTCTCAACCTGTCCAAGAGGCCTGCTGCCCGCCGCAATCGCCGCCGGGCCGGCCCGCACCCTGCCATTGAGACTGAACGGGGATTATTTATTTTTTTAACTTGGCCGCCGGCCCGGGGCGGGCATCGCCCCCGGTACCTCCAGCCGCTACTATTTCCGCGGGCCGTGTTCCAACACTATTCACCCCGGCCAAGAGGCCTATTCCCCGGCCCGCACCCCGCCATTGAGACTGCATGGGAATTATTATTTTTTTATCTCTCAACCTGTCCAAGAGGCCTGCTGCCCGCCGCAATCGCCGCCGGGCCGGCCCGCACCCTGCCATTGAGACTGAACGGGGATTATTTATTTTTTTAACTTGGCTGCCGGCCCGGGGCGGGCATCGCCCCCGGTACCTCCAGCCGCTTCTATTTACGCGCGCCGCGTTCCAACATATTCACCCCGGCCAAGAGGCCTCTTCCCCGGCCACACTCGTCCGCCGGGCCGGCCCGCACCCCGCCATTGAGACTGCACGGGAATTATTATTTTTATATCTCTCAACCTGTCCAAGAGGCCTGCTGCCCGCCGCAATCGCCGCCGGGCCGGCCCGCACCCTGCCATTGAGACTGAACGGGGATTATTTATTTTTTTAACTTGGCTGCCGGCCCGGGGCGGGCATCGCCCCCGGTACCTCCAGCCGCTACTATTTCCGCGGGCCGTGTTCCAACACTATTCACCCCGGCCAAGAGGCCTATTCCCCGGCCCGCACCCCGCCATTGAGACTGCATGGGAATTATTATTTTTTTATCTCTCAACCTGTCCAAGAGGCCTGCTGCCCGCCGCACTCGCCGCCGGGCCGGCCCGCACCCCGCCATTGAGACTGAACGGGGATTATTATTTTTTTTAACTCGGCCTCCGGGCCGGGGCGGGCTTCGCCCCCGGTACCTCCAGCCGCTTCTATTTACGCACGCCGCGTTCCAACATATTCACCCCGGCCAAGAGGCCTCTTCCCCGGCCACACTCGTCCGCCGGGCCGGACCGCACCCCGCCATTGAGACTGCACGGGAATTATTATTGTTTTATCTCTCAACCTGTCCAAGAGGCCTGCTGCCCGCCGCACTCGCCGCCGGGCCGGCCCGCACCCCGCCATTGAGACTGAACGGGGATTATTATTTTTTTTAACTCGGCCTCCGGGCCGGGGCGGGCTTCGCCCCCGGTACCTCCAGCCGCTTCTATTTACGCGCGCCGCGTTCCAACATATTCACCCCGGCCAAGAGGCCTATTCCCCGGCCCGCACCCCGCCATTGAGACTGCATGGGAATTATTATTTTTTTATCTCTCAACCTGTCCAAGAGGCCTGCTGCCCGCCGCAATCGCCGCCGGGCCGGCCCGCACCCCGCCATTGAGACTGAACGGGAATTATTATTTTTTTATCTCTCAACCTGTCCAAGAGGCCTGCTGCCCGCCGCACTCGCCGCCGGGCCGGCCCGCACCCTGCCATTGAGACTGAACGGGGATTATTTATTTTTTTAACTTGGCCGCCGGCCCGGGGCGGGCATCGCCCCCGGTACCTCCAGCCGCTACTATTTCCGCGGGCCGTGTTCCAACACTATTCACCCCGGCCAAGAGGCCTATTCCCCGGCCCGCACCCCGCCATTGAGACTGCACGGGAATTATTATTTTTTTATCTCTCAACCTGTCCAAGAGGCCTGCTGCCCGCCGCAATCGCCGCCGGGCCGGCCCGCACCCTGCCATTGAGACTGAACGGGGATTATTTATTTTTTTAACTTGGCCGCCGGCCCGGGGCGGGCATCGCCCCCGGTACCTCCAGCCGCTACTATTTCCGCGGGCCGTGTTCCAACACTATTCACCCCGGCCAAGAGGCCTATTCCCCGGCCCGCACCCCGCCATTGAGACTGCATGGGAATTATTATTTTTTTATCTCTCAACCTGTCCAAGAGGCCTGCTGCCCGCCGCAATCGCCGCCGGGCCGGCCCGCACCCTGCCATTGAGACTGAACGGGGATTATTTATTTTTTTAACTTGGCCGCCGGGCCGGGGCGGGCATCGCCCCCGGTACCTCCAGCCGCTACTATTTCCGCGGGCCGTGTTCCAACACTATTCACCCCGGCCAAGAGGCCTATTCCCCGGCCCGCACCCCGCCATTGAGACTGCACGGGAATTATTATTTTTTTATCTCTCAACCTGTCCAAGAGGCCTGCTGCCCGCCGCACTCGCCGCCGGGCCGGCCCGCACCCCGCCATTGAGACTGTACGGGGATTATTATTTTTTTTACCTCGGCCGCCGGCCCGGGGCGGGCTTCGCCCCCGGTACCTCCAGCCGCTTCTATTTACGCGCGCCGCGTTCCAACATATTCACCCCGGCCAAGAGGCCTCTTCCCCGGCCACACTCGTCCGCCGGGCCGGCCCGCATCCCGCCATTGAGACTGCACGGGAATTATTATTTTTTTATCTCTCAACCTGTCCAAGAGGCCTGCTGCCCGCCGCAATCGCCGCCGGGCCAGCCCGCACCCTGCCATTGAGACTGAAAGGGGATTATTTATTTTTTTAACTTGGCCGCCGGGCCGGGGCGGGCATCGCCCCCGGTACCTCCAGCCGCTACTATTTCCGCGGGCCGTGTTCCAACACTATTCACCCCGGCCAAGAGGCCTATTCCCCGGCCCGCACCCCGCCATTGAGACTGCATGGGAATTATTATTTTTTTATCTCTCAACCTGTCCAAGAGGCCTGCTGCCCGCCGCAATCGCCGCCGGGCCGGCCCGCACCCTGCCATTGAGACTGAACGGGGATTATTTATTTTTTTAACTTGGCCGCCGGGCCGGGGCGGGCATCGCCCCCGGTACCTCCAGCGGCTACTATTTCCGCGGGCCGTGTTCCAACACTATTCACCCCGGCCAAGAGGCCTATTCCCCGGCCCGCACCCCGCCATTGAGACTGCACGGGAATTATTATTTTTTTATCTCTCAACCTGTCCAAGAGGCCTGCTGCCCGCCGCACTCGCCGCCGGGCCGGCCCGCACCCCGCCATTGAGACTGAACGGGGATTATTATTTTTTTTAACTCGGCCTCCGGGCCTGGGCGGGCTTCGCCCCCGGTACCTCCAGCCGCTTCTATTTACGCGCGCCGCGTTCCAACATATTCACCTCGGCCAAGAGGCCTATTCCCCGGCCCGCACCCCGCCATTGAGACTGCATGGGAATTATTATTTTTTTATCTCTCAACCTGTCCAAGAGGCCTGCTGCCCGCCGCAATCGCCGCCGGGCCGGCCCGCACCCTGCCATTGAGACTGAACGGGATTATTTATTTTTTTAACTTGGCCGCCGGGCCGGGGCGGGCATCGCCCCCGGTACCTCCAGCCGCTACTATTTCCGCGGGCCGTGTTCCAACACTATTCACCCCGGCCAAGAGGCCTATTCCCCGGCCCGCACCCCGCCATTGAGACTGCACGGGAATTATTATTTTTTTATCTCTCAACCTGTCCAAGAGGCCTGCTGCCCGCCGCACTCGCCGCCGGGCCGGCCCGCACCCCGCCATTGAGACTGAACGGGGATTATTATTTTTTTTACCTCGGCCTCCGGGCCGGGGCGGGCTTCGCCCCCGGTACCTCCAGCCGCTTCTATTTACGCGCGCCGCGTTCCAACATATTCACCCCGGCCAAGAGGCCTATTCCCCGGCCCGCACCCCGCCATTGAGACTGCATGGGAATTATTATTTTTTTATCTCTCAACCTGTCCAAGAGGCCTGCTGCCCGCCGCAATTGCCGCCGGGCCGGCCCGCACCCTGCCATTGAGACTGAACGGGAATTATTATTTTTTTATCTCTCAACCTGTCCAAGAGGCCTGCTGCCCGCCGCACTCGCCGCCGGGCCTGCCCGCACCCTGCCATTGAGACTGAACGGGGATTATTATTTTTTTATCTCTCAACCTGTCCAAGAGGCCTCTTCCCCGGCCACACTCGTCCGCCGGGCCGGCCCGCACCCCGCCATTGAGACTGCACGGGAATTATTATTTTTTTATCTCTCAACCTGTCCAAGAGGCCTGCTGCCCGCCGCACTCGCCGCCGGGCCGGCCCGCACCCCGCCATTGAGACTGAACGGGGATTATTATTTTTTTTAACTCGGCCTCCGGGCCGGGGCGGGCTTTGCCCCCGGTACCTCCAGCCGCTTCTATTTACGCGCGCCGCGTTCCAACATATTCACCCCGGCCAAGAGGCCTCTTCCCCGGCCACACTCGTCCGCCGGGCCGGCCCGCACCCCGCCATTGAGACTGCACGGGAATTATTATTTTTATATCTCTCAACCTGTCCAAGAGGCCTGCTGCCCGCCGCAATCGCCGCCGGGCCGGCCCGCACCCTGCCATTGAGACTGAACGGGGATTATTTATTTTTTTAACTTGGCCGCCGGGCCGGGGCGGGCATCGCCCCCGGTACCTCCAGCCGCTACTATTTCCGCGGGCCGTGTTCCAACACTATTCACCCCGGCCAAGAGGCCTATTCCCCGGCCCGCACCCCGCCATTGAGACTGCATGGGAATTATTATTTTTTTATCTCTCAACCTGTCCAAGAGGCCTGCTGCCCGCCGCAATCGCCGCCGGGCCGGCCCGCACCCTGCCATTGAGACTGAACGGGGATTATTTATTTTTTTAACTTGGCCGCCGGGCCGGGGCGGGCATCGCCCCCGGTACCTCCAGCCGCTACTATTTCCGCGGGCCGTGTTCCAACACTATTCACCCCGGCCAAGAGGCCTATTCCCCGGCCCGCACCCCGCCATTGAGACTGCACGGGAATTATTATTTTTTTATCTCTCAACCTGTCCAAGAGGCCTGCTGCCCGCCGCACTCGCCGCCGGGCCGGCCCGCACCCCGCCATTGAGACTGAACGGGGATTATTATTTTTTTTAACTCGGCCTCCGGGCCGGGGCGGGCTTCGCCCCCGGTACCTCCAGCCGCTTCTATTTACGCGCGCCGCGTTCCAACATATTCACCCCGGCCAAGAGGCCTATTCCCCGGCCCGCACCCCGCCATTGAGACTGCATGAGAATTATTATTTTTTTATCTCTCAACCTGTCCAAGAGGCCTGCTGCCCGCCGCAATCGCCGCCGGGCCGGCCAGCACCCTGCCATTGAGACTGAACGGGAATTATTATTTTTTTATCTCTCAACCTGTCCAAGAGGCCTGCTGCCCGCCGCACTCGCCGCCGGGCCGGCCCGCACCCTGCCATTGAGACTGAACGGGGATTATTTATTTTTTTAACTTGGCCGCCGGGCCGGGGCGGGCATCGCCCCCGGTACCTCCAGCCGCTACTATTTCCGCGGGCCGTGTTCCAACACTATTCACCCCGGCCAAGAGGCCTATTCCCCGGCCCGCACCCCGCCATTGAGACTGCATGGGAATTATTATTTTTTTATCTCTCAACCTGTCCAAGAGGCCTGCTGCCGCCGCACTCGCCGCTGGGCCGGCCCGCACCCCGCCATTGAGACTGAACGGGGATTATTATTTTTTTTAACTCGGCCTCCGGACCGGGGCGGGCTTCGCCCCCGGTACCTCCAGCCGCTTCTATTTACGCGCGCCGCGTTCCAACATATTCACCCCGGCCAAGAGGCCTATTCCCCGGCCCGCACCCCACCATTGAGACTGCATGGGAATTATTATTTTTTTATCTCTCAACCTGTCCAAGAGGCCTGCTGCCCGCCGCAATCGCCGCCGGGCCGGCCCGCACCCTGCCATTGAGACTGAACGGGAATTATTATTTTTTTATCTCTCAACCTGTCCAAGAGGCCTGCTGCCCGCCGCACTCGCCGCCGGGCCGGCCCGCACCCTGCCATTGAGACTGAACGGGGATTATTTATTTTTTTAACTTGGCCGCCGGCCCGGGGCGGGCATCGCCCCCGGTACCTCCAGCCGCTACTATTTCCGCGGGCCGTGTTCCAACACTATTCACCCCGGCCAAGAGGCCTATTCCCCGGCCCGCACCCCGCCATTGAGACTGCACGGGAATTATTATTTTTTTATCTCTCAACCTGTCCAAGAGGCCTGCTGCCCGCCGCAATCGCCGCCGGGCCGGCCCGCACCCTGCCATTGAGACTGAACGGGGATTATTTATTTTTTTAACTTGGCCGCCGGGCCGGGGCGGGCATCGCCCCGGTACCTCCAGCCGCTACTATTTCCGCGGGCCGTGTTCCAACACTATTCACCCCGGCCAAGAGGCCTATTCCCCGGCCCGCATCCCGCCATTGAGACTGCACGGGAATTATTATTTTTTTATCTCTCAACCTGTCCAAGAGGCCTGCTGCCCGCCGCACTCGCCGCCGGGCCGGCCCGCACCCCGCCATTGAGACTGAACGGGGATTATTATTTTTTTTCACTCGGCCTCCGGGCCGGGGCGGGCTTCGCCCCCGGTACCTCCAGCCGCTACTATTTCCGCGGGCCGTGTTCCAACACTATTCACCCCGGCCAAGAGGCCTATTCCCCGGCCCGCACCCCGCCATTGAGACTGCACGGGAATTATTATTTTTTTATCTCTCAACCTGTCCAAGAGGCCTGCTGCCCGCCGCACTCGCCGCCGGGCCGGCCCGCACCCCGCCATTGAGACTGAACGGGGATTATTATTTTTTTTAACTCGGCCTCCGGGCCGGGGCGGGCTTCGCCCCCGGTACCTCCAGCCGCTTCTATTTACGCGCGCCGCGTTCCAACATATTCACCCCGGCCAAGAGGCCTATTCCCCGGCCCGCACCCCGCCATTGAGACTGCACGGGAATTATTATTGTTTTATCTCTCAACCTGTCCAAGAGGCCTGCTGCCCGCCGCACTCGCCGCCGGGCCGGCCCGCACCCTGCCATTGAGACTGAACGGGAATTATTATTTTTTTATCTCTCAACCTGTCCAAGAGGCCTGCTGCCCGCCGCACTCGCCGCCGGGCCGGCCCGCACCCTGCCATTGAGACTGAACGGGGATTATTTATTTTTTTAACTTGGCCGCCGGCCCGGGGCGGGCATCGCCCCCGGTACCTCCAGCCGCTACTATTTCCGCGGGCCGTGTTCCAACACTATTCACCCCGGCCAAGAGGCCTATTCCCCGGCCCGCACCCCGCCATTGAGACTGCACGGGAATTATTATTTTTTTATCTCTCAACCTGTCCAAGAGGCCTGCTGCCCGCCGCAATCGCCGCCGGGCCGGCCCGCACCCTGCCATTGAGACTGAACGGGGATTATTTATTTTTTTAACTTGGCCGCCGGGCCGGGGCGGGCATCGCCCCCGGTACCTCCAGCCGCTACTATTTCCGCGGGCCGTGTTCCAACACTATTCACCCCGGCCAAGAGGCCTATTCCCCGGCCCGCATCCCGCCATTGAGACTGCACGGGAATTATTATTTTTTTATCTCTCAACCTGTCCAAGAGGCCTGCTGCCCGCCGCACTCGCCGCCGGGCCGGCCCGCACCCCGCCATTGAGACTGAACGGGGATTATTATTTTTTTTCACTCGGCCTCCGGGCCGGGGCGGGCTTCGCCCCCGGTACCTCCAGCCGCTACTATTTCCGCGGGCCGTGTTCCAACACTATTCACCCCGGCCAAGAGGCCTATTCCCCGGCCCGCACCCCGCCATTGAGACTGCACGGGAATTATTATTTTTTTATCTCTCAACCTGTCCAAGAGGCCTGCTGCCCGCCGCACTCGCCGCCGGGCCGGCCCGCACCCCGCCATTGAGACTGTACGGGGATTATTATTTTTTTTAACTCGGCCGCCGGGCCGGGGCGGGCTTCGCCCCCGGTACCTCCAGCCGCTTCTATTTACGCGCGCCGCGTTCCAACATATTCACCCCGGCCAAGAGGCCTCTTCCCCGGCCACACTCGTCCGCCGGGCCGGCCCGCATCCCGCCATTGAGACTGCACGGGAATTATTATTTTTTTATCTCTCAACCTGTCCAAGAGGCCTGCTGCCCGCCGCAATCGCCGCCGGGCCGGCCCGCACCCTGCCATTGAGACTGAACGGGGATTATTTATTTTTTTAACTTGGCCGCCGGGCCGGGGCGGGCATCGCCCCCGGTACCTCCAGCCGCTACTATTTCCGCGGGCCGTGTTCCAACACTATTCACCCCGGCCAAGAGGCCTATTCCCCGGCCCGCACCCCGCCATTGAGACTGCATGGGAATTATTATTTTTTTATCTCTCAACCTGTCCAAGAGGCCTGCTGCCCGCCGCAATCGCCGCCGGGCCGGCCCGCACCCTGCCATTGAGACTGAACGGGGATTATTTATTTTTTTAACTTGGCCGCCGGGCCGGGGCGGGCATCGCCCCCGGTACCTCCAGCCGCTACTATTTCCGCGGGCCGTGTTCCGACACTATTCACCCCGGCCAAGAGGCCTATTCCCCGGCCCGCACCCAGCCATTGAGACTGCACGGGAATTATTATTTTTTTATCTCTCAACCTGTCCAAGAGGCCTGCTGCCCGCCGCACTCGCCGCCGGGCCGGCCCGCACCCCGCCATTGAGACTGAACGGGGATTATTATTTTTTTTAACTCGGCCTCCGGGCCTGGGCGGGCTTCGCCCCCGGTACCTCCAGCCGCTTCTATTTACGCGCGTCGCGTTCCAACATATTCACCCCGGCCAAGAGGCCTATTCCCCGGCCCGCACCCCGCCATTGAGACTGCATGGGAATTATTATTTTTTTATCTCTCAACCTGTCCAAGAGGCCTGCTGCCCGCCGCAATCGCCGCCGGGCCGGCCCGCACCCTGCCATTGAGACTGAACGGGATTATTTATTTTTTTAACTTGGCCGCCGGGCCGGGGCGGGCATCGCCCCCGGTACCTCCAGCCGCTACTATTTCCGCGGGCCGTGTTCCAACACTATTCACCCCGACCAAGAGGCCTATTCCCCGGCCCGCACCCCGCCATTGAGACTGCACGGGAATTATTATTTTTTTATCTCTCAACCTGTCCAAGAGGCCTGCTGCCCGCCGCACTCGCCGCCGGGCCGGCCCGCACCCCGCCATTGAGACTGAACGGGGATTATTATTTTTTTTACCTCGGCCTCCGGGCCGGGGCGGGCTTCGCCCCCGGTACCTCCAGCCGCTTCTATTTACGCGCGCCGCGTTCCAACATATTCACCCCGGCCAAGAGGCCTATTCCCCGGCCCGCACCCCGCCATTGAGACTGCATGGGAATTATTATTTTTTTATCTCTCAACCTGTCCAAGAGGCCTGCTGCCCGCCGCAATTGCCGCCGGGCCGGCCCGCACCCTGCCATTGAGACTGAACGGGAATTATTATTTTTTTATCTCTCAACCTGTCCAAGAGGCCTGCTGCCCGCCGCACTCGCCGCCGGGCCGGCCCGCACCCTGCCATTGAGACTGAACGGGGATTATTTATTTTTTTAACTTGGCCGCCGGGCCGGGGCGGGCATCGCCCCCGGTACCTCCAGCCGCTACTATTTCCGCGGGCCGTGTTCCAACACTATTCACCCCGGCCAAGAGGCCTATTCCCCGGCCCGCACCCCGCCATTGAGACTGCATGGGAATTATTATTTTTTTATCTCTCAACCTGTCCAAGAGGCCTGCTGCCCGCCGCAATCGCCGCCGGGCCGGCCCGCACCCTGCCATTGAGACTGAACGGGGATTATTTATTTTTTTAACTTGGCCTCCGGGCCGGGGCGGGCTTCGCCCCCGGTACCTCCAGCCGCTTCTATTTACGCGCGCCGCGTTCCAACATATTCACCCCGGCCAAGAGGCCTATTACCCGGCCCGCACCCCGCCATTGAGACTGCATGGGAATTATTATTTTTTTATCTCTCAACCTGTCCAAGAGGCCTGCTGCCCGCCGCAATTGCCGCCGGGCCGGCCCGCACCCTGCCATTGAGACTGAACGGGAATTATTATTTTTTTATCTCTCAACCTGTCCAAGAGGCCTGCTGCCCGCCGCACTCGCCGCCGGGCCGGCCCGCACCCTGCCATTGAGACTGAACGGGGATTATTTATTTTTTTAACTTGGCCGCCGGGCCGGGGCGGGCATCGCCCCCGGTACCTCCAGCCGCTACTATTTCCGCGGGCCGTGTTCCAACACTATTCACCCCGGCCAAGAGGCCTATTCCCCGGCCCGCACCCCGCCATTGAGACTGCATGGGAATTATTATTTTTTTATCTCTCAACCTGTCCAAGAGGCCTGCTGCCCGCCGCAATTGCCGCCGGGCCGGCCCGCACCCTGCCATTGAGACTGAACGGGGATTATTTATTTTTTTAATTTGGCCGCCGGGCCGGGGCGGGCATCGCCCCCGGTACCTCCAGCCGCTACTATTTCCGCGGGCCGTGTTCCAACATATTCACCCCGGCCAAGAGGCCTATTCCCCGGCCCGCACCCCGCCATTGAGACTGCATGGGAATTATTATTTTTTTATCTCTCAACCTGTCCAAGAGGCCTGCTGCCCGCCGCACTCGCCGCCGGGCCGGCCCGCACCCCGCCATTGAGACTGAACGGGGATTATTATTTTTTTTTAACTCGGCCTCCGGGCCGGGGCGGGCTTCGCCCCCGGTACCTCCAGCCGCTACTCTTTCCGCGGGCCGTGTTCCAACACTATTCACCCCGGCCAAGAGGCCTATTCCCCGGCCCGCACCCCGCCATTGAGACTGCATGGGAATTATTATTTTTTTATCTCTCAACCTGTCCAAGAGGCCTGCTGCCCGCCGCAATCGCCGCCGGGCCGGCCCGCACCCTGCCATTGAGACTGAACGGGGATTATTTATTTTTTTAACTTGGCCTCCGGGCCGGGGCGGGCTTCGCCCCCGGTACCTCCAGCCGCTTCTATTTACGCGCGCCGCGTTCCAACATATTCACCCCGGCCAAGAGGCCTATTCCCCGGCCCGCACCCCGCCATTGAGACTGCATGGGAATTATTATTTTTTTATCTCTCAACCTGTCCAAGAGGCCTGCTGCCCGCCGCAATTGCCGCCGGGCCGGCCCGCACCCTGCCATTGAGACTGAACGGGAATTATTATTTTTTTATCTCTCAACCTGTCCAAGAGGCCTGCTGCCCGCCGCACTCGCCGCCGGGCCGGCCCGCACCCTGCCATTGAGACTGAACGGGGATTATTTATTTTTTTAACTTGGCCGCCGGGCCGGGGCGGGCATCGCCCCCGGTACCTCCAGCCGCTACTATTTCCGCGGGCCGTGTTCCAACACTAGTCACCCCGGCCAAGAGGCCTATTCCCCGGCCCGCACCCCGCCATTGAGACTGCATGGGAATTATTATTTTTTTATCTCTCAACCTGTCCAAGAGGCCTGCTGCCCGCCGCAATCGCCGCCGGGCCGGCCCGCACCCTGCCATTGAGACTGAACGGGGATTATTTATTTTTTTAACTTGGCCGCCGGGCCGGGGCGGGCATCGCCCCCGGTACCTCCAGCCGCTACTATTTCCGCGGGCCGTGTTCCAACACTATTCACCCCGGCCAAGAGGCCTATTCCCCGGCCCGCACCCCGCCATTGAGACTGCACGGGAATTATTATTTTTTTATCTCTCAACCTGTCCAAGAGGCCTGCTGCCCGCCGCACTCGCCGCCGGGCCGGCCCGCACCCCGCCATTGAGACTGAACGGGGATTATTTTTTTTTTTTAACTCGGCCTCCGGGCCGGGGCGGGCTTCGCCCGGTACCTCCAGCCGCTTCTATTTACGCGCGCCGCGTTCCAACATATTCACCCCGGCCAAGAGGCCTATTCCCCGGCCCGCACCCCGCCATTGAGACTGCATGGGAATTATTATTTTTTTATCTCTCAACCTGTCCAAGAGGCCTGCTGCCCGCCGCACTCGCCGCCGGGCCGGCCCGCACCCCGCCATTGAGACTGAACGGGGATTATTATTTTTTTTAACTCGGCCTCCGGGCCGGGGCGGGCTTCGCCCCCGGTACCTCCAGCCGCTTCTATTTACGCGCGCCGCGTTCCAACATATTCACCCCGGCCAAGAGGCCTCTTCCCCGGCCACACTCGTCCGCCGGGCCGGCCCGCACCCCGCCATTGAGACTGCACGGGAATTATTATTTTTATATCTCTCAACCTGTCCAAGAGGCCTGCTGCCCGCCGCAATCGCCGCCGGGCCGGCCCGCACCCTGCCATTGAGACTGAACGGGGATTATTTATTTTTTTAACTTGGCCGCCGGCCCGGGGCGGGCATCGCCCCCGGTACCTCCAGCCGCTACTATTTCCGCGGGCCGTGTTCCAACACTATTCACCCCGGCCAAGAGGCCTATTCCCCGGCCCGCACCCCGCCATTGAGACTGCACGGGAATTATTATTTTTTTATCTCTCAACCTGTCCAAGAGGCCTGCTGCCCGCCGCAATCGCCGCCGGGCCGGCCCGCACCCTGCCATTGAGACTGAACGGGATTATTTATTTTTTTAACTTGGCCGCCGGGCCGGGGCGGGCATCGCCCCCGGTACCTCCAGCCGCTACTATTTCCGCGGGCCGTGTTCCAACACTATTCACCCCGACCAAGAGGCCTATTCCCCGGCCCGCACCCCGCCATTGAGACTGCACGGGAATTATTCATTCATTCATTCATCTTCCAAGCCGCTTGTTCCTCACTAGGGTCGCGGGGGGTGCTGGAGCCTATCCCAGCTGTCTCCGGGCAGTAGGCGGGGGACACCCTGAATCGGTTGCCAGCCAATCGCAGGGCACACAGAGACGAACAACCATTCGCACTCACACTCACATCTAGGGACAATTTAGAGTGTTCAATCAGCCTGCCACGCATGTTTTTGGAATGTGGGAGGAAACCGGAGCACCCGGAGAAAACCCACGCAGGCCCGGGGAGAACATGCAAACTCCACACAGGGAGGCCGGAGCTGGAATCGAACCCGGTACCTCTGCACTGTGAAGCCGACGTGCTAACCACTGGACTACCGGGCCGCCTGCACGGGAATTATTATTTTTTTATCTCTCAACCTGTCCAAGAGGCCTGCTGCCCGCCGCACTCGCCGCCGGGCCGGCCCGCACCCCGCCATTGAGACTGAACGGGGATTATTATTTTTTTTACCTCGGCCTCCGGGCCGGGGCGGGCTTCGCCCCCGGTACCTCCAGCCGCTTCTATTTACGCGCGCCGCGTTCCAACATATTCACCCCGGCCAAGAGGCCTATTCCCCGGCCCGCACCCCGCCATTGAGACTGCATGGGAATTATTATTTTTTTATCTCTCAACCTGTCCAAGAGGCCTGCTGCCCGCCGCAATTGCCGCCGGGCCGGCCCGCACCCTGCCATTGAGACTGAACGGGAATTATTATTTTTTTATCTCTCAACCTGTCCAAGAGGCCTGCTGCCCGCCGCACTCGCCGCCGGGCCGGCCCGCACCCTGCCATTGAGACTGAACGGGGATTATTTATTTTTTTAACTTGGCCGCCGGGCCGGGGCGGGCATCGCCCCCGGTACCTCCAGCCGCTACTATTTCCGCGGGCCGTGTTCCAACACTATTCACCCCGGCCAAGAGGCCTATTCCCCGGCCCGCACCCCGCCATTGAGACTGCATGGGAATTATTATTTTTTTATCTCTCAACCTGTCCAAGAGGCCTGCTGCCCGCCGCAATCGCCGCCGGGCCGGCCCGCACCCTGCCATTGAGACTGAACGGGGATTATTTATTTTTTTAACTTGGCCTCCGGGCCGGGGCGGGCTTCGCCCCCGGTACCTCCAGCCGCTTCTATTTACGCGCGCCGCGTTCCAACATATTCACCCCGGCCAAGAGGCCTATTACCCGGCCCGCACCCCGCCATTGAGACTGCATGGGAATTATTATTTTTTTATCTCTCAACCTGTCCAAGAGGCCTGCTGCCCGCCGCAATTGCCGCCGGGCCGGCCCGCACCCTGCCATTGAGACTGAACGGGAATTATTATTTTTTTATCTCTCAACCTGTCCAAGAGGCCTGCTGCCCGCCGCACTCGCCGCCGGGCCGGCCCGCACCCTGCCATTGAGACTGAACGGGGATTATTTATTTTTTTAACTTGGCCGCCGGGCCGGGGCGGGCATCGCCCCCGGTACCTCCAGCCGCTACTATTTCCGCGGGCCGTGTTCCAACACTATTCACCCCGGCCAAGAGGCCTATTCCCCGGCCCGCACCCCGCCATTGAGACTGCATGGGAATTATTATTTTTTTATCTCTCAACCTGTCCAAGAGGCCTGCTGCCCGCCGCACTCGCCGCCGGGCCGGCCCGCACCCCGCCATTGAGACTGAACGGGGATTATTATTTTTTTTTAACTCGGCCTCCGGGCCGGGGCGGGCTTCGCCCCCGGTACCTCCAGCCGCTACTATTTCCGCGGGCCGTGTTCCAACACTATTCACCCCGGCCAAGAGGCCTATTCCCCGGCCCGCACCCCGCCATTGAGACTGCATGGGAATTATTATTTTTTTATCTCTCAACCTGTCCAAGAGGCCTGCTGCCCGCCGCAATCGCCGCCGGGCCGGCCCGCACCCTGCCATTGAGACTGAACGGGGATTATTTATTTTTTTAACTTGGCCTCCTGGCCGGGGCGGGCTTCGCCCCCGGTACCTCCAGCCGCTTCTATTTACGCGCGCCGCGTTCCAACATATTCACCCCGGCCAAGAGGCCTATTCCCCGGCCCGCACCCCGCCATTGAGACTGCATGGGAATTATTATTTTTTTATCTCTCAACCTGTCCAAGAGGCCTGCTGCCCGCCGCAATTGCCGCCGGGCCGGCCCGCACCCTGCCATTGAGACTGAACGGGAATTATTATTTTTTTATCTCTCAACCTGTCCAAGAGGCCTGCTGCCCGCCGCACTCGCCGCCGGGCCGGCCCGCACCCTGCCATTGAGACTGAACGGGGATTATTTATTTTTTTAACTTGGCCGCCGGGCCGGGGCGGGCATCGCCCCCGGTACCTCCAGCCGCTACTATTTCCGCGGGCCGTGTTCCAACACTAGTCACCCCGGCCAAGAGGCCTATTCCCCGGCCCGCACCCCGCCATTGAGACTGCATGGGAATTATTATTTTTTTATCTCTCAACCTGTCCAAGAGGCCTGCTGCCCGCCGCAATCGCCGCCGGGCCGGCCCGCACCCTGCCATTGAGACTGAACGGGGATTATTTATTTTTTTAACTTGGCCGCCGGGCCGGGGCGGGCATCGCCCCCGATACCTCCAGCCGCTACTATTTCCGCGGGCCGTGTTCCAACACTATTCACCCCGGCCAAGAGGCCTATTCCCCGGCCCGCACCCCGCCATTGAGACTGCACGGGAATTATTATTTTTTTATCTCTCAACCTGTCCAAGAGGCCTGCTGCCCGCCGCACTCGCCGCCGGGCCGGCCCGCACCCCGCCATTGAGACTGAACGGGGATTATTTTTTTTTTTTAACTCGGCCTCCGGGCCGGGGCGGGCTTCGCCCGGTACCTCCAGCCGCTTCTATTTACGCGCGCCGCGTTCCAACATATTCACCCCGGCCAAGAGGCCTATTCCCCGGCCCGCACCCCGCCATTGAGACTGCATGGGAATTATTATTTTTTTATCTCTCAACCTGTCCAAGAGGCCTGCTGCCCGCCGCACTCGCCGCCGGGCCGGCCCGCACCCCGCCATTGAGACTGAACGGGGATTATTATTTTTTTTAACTCGGCCTCCGGGCCGGGGCGGGCTTCGCCCCCGGTACCTCCAGCCGCTTCTATTTACGCGCGCCGCGTTCCAACATATTCACCCCGGCCAAGAGGCCTATTCCCCGGCCCGCACCCCGCCATTGAGACTGCATGGGAATTATTATTTTTTTATCTCTCAACCTGTCCAAGAGGCCTGCTGCCCGCCGCACTCGCCGCCGGGCCGGCCCGCACCCCGCCATTGAGACTGAACGGGGATTATTATTTTTTTTACCTCGGCCTCCGGGCCGGGGCGGGCTTCGCCCCCGGTACCTCCAGCCGCTTCTATTTACGCGCGCCGCGTTCCAACATATTCACCCCGGCCAAGAGGCCTATTCCCCGGCCCGCACCCCGCCATTGAGACTGCATGGGAATTATTATTTTTTTATCTCTCAACCTGTCCAAGAGGCCTGCTGCCCGCCGCAATTGCCGCCGGGCCGGCCCGCACCCTGCCATTGAGACTGAACGGGAATTATTATTTTTTTATCTCTCAACCTGTCCAAGAGGCCTGCTGCCCGCCGCACTCGCCGCCGGGCCTGCCCGCACCCTGCCATTGAGACTGAACGGGGATTATTATTTTTTTATCTCTCAACCTGTCCAAGAGGCCTCTTCCCCGGCCACACTCGTCCGCCGGGCCGGCCCGCACCCCGCCATTGAGACTGCACGGGAATTATTATTTTTTTATCTCTCAACCTGTCCAAGAGGCCTGCTGCCCGCCGCACTCGCCGCCGGGCCGGCCCGCACCCCGCCATTGAGACTGAACGGGGATTATTATTTTTTTTAACTCGGCCTCCGGGCCGGGGCGGGCTTTGCCCCCGGTACCTCCAGCCGCTTCTATTTACGCGCGCCGCGTTCCAACATATTCACCCCGGCCAAGAGGCCTCTTCCCCGGCCACACTCGTCCGCCGGGCCGGCCCGCACCCCGCCATTGAGACTGCACGGGAATTATTATTTTTATATCTCTCAACCTGTCCAAGAGGCCTGCTGCCCGCCGCAATCGCCGCCGGGCCGGCCCGCACCCTGCCATTGAGACTGAACGGGGATTATTTATTTTTTTAACTTGGCCGCCGGGCCGGGGCGGGCATCGCCCCCGGTACCTCCAGCCGCTACTATTTCCGCGGGCCGTGTTCCAACACTATTCACCCCGGCCAAGAGGCCTATTCCCCGGCCCGCACCCCGCCATTGAGACTGCATGGGAATTATTATTTTTTTATCTCTCAACCTGTCCAAGAGGCCTGCTGCCCGCCGCAATCGCCGCCGGGCCGGCCCGCACCCTGCCATTGAGACTGAACGGGGATTATTTATTTTTTTAACTTGGCCGCCGGGCCGGGGCGGGCATCGCCCCCGGTACCTCCAGCCGCTACTATTTCCGCGGGCCGTGTTCCAACACTATTCACCCCGGCCAAGAGGCCTATTCCCCGGCCCGCACCCCGCCATTGAGACTGCACGGGAATTATTATTTTTTTATCTCTCAACCTGTCCAAGAGGCCTGCTGCCCGCCGCACTCGCCGCCGGGCCGGCCCGCACCCCGCCATTGAGACTGAACGGGGATTATTATTTTTTTTAACTCGGCCTCCGGGCCGGGGCGGGCTTCGCCCCCGGTACCTCCAGCCGCTTCTATTTACGCGCGCCGCGTTCCAACATATTCACCCCGGCCAAGAGGCCTATTCCCCGGCCCGCACCCCGCCATTGAGACTGCATGAGAATTATTATTTTTTTATCTCTCAACCTGTCCAAGAGGCCTGCTGCCCGCCGCAATCGCCGCCGGGCCGGCCAGCACCCTGCCATTGAGACTGAACGGGAATTATTATTTTTTTATCTCTCAACCTGTCCAAGAGGCCTGCTGCCCGCCGCACTCGCCGCCGGGCCGGCCCGCACCCTGCCATTGAGACTGAACGGGGATTATTTATTTTTTTAACTTGGCCGCCGGGCCGGGGCGGGCATCGCCCCCGGTACCTCCAGCCGCTACTATTTCCGCGGGCCGTGTTCCAACACTATTCACCCCGGCCAAGAGGCCTATTCCCCGGCCCGCACCCCGCCATTGAGACTGCATGGGAATTATTATTTTTTTATCTCTCAACCTGTCCAAGAGGCCTGCTGCCGCCGCACTCGCCGCTGGGCCGGCCCGCACCCCGCCATTGAGACTGAACGGGGATTATTATTTTTTTTAACTCGGCCTCCGGACCGGGGCGGGCTTCGCCCCCGGTACCTCCAGCCGCTTCTATTTACGCGCGCCGCGTTCCAACATATTCACCCCGGCCAAGAGGCCTATTCCCCGGCCCGCACCCCACCATTGAGACTGCATGGGAATTATTATTTTTTTATCTCTCAACCTGTCCAAGAGGCCTGCTGCCCGCCGCAATCGCCGCCGGGCCGGCCCGCACCCTGCCATTGAGACTGAACGGGAATTATTATTTTTTTATCTCTCAACCTGTCCAAGAGGCCTGCTGCCCGCCGCACTCGCCGCCGGGCCGGCCCGCACCCTGCCATTGAGACTGAACGGGGATTATTTATTTTTTTAACTTGGCCGCCGGCCCGGGGCGGGCATCGCCCCCGGTACCTCCAGCCGCTACTATTTCCGCGGGCCGTGTTCCAACACTATTCACCCCGGCCAAGAGGCCTATTCCTCGGCCCGCACCCCGCCATTGAGACTGCACGGGAATTATTATTTTTTTATCTCTCAACCTGTCCAAGAGGCCTGCTGCCCGCCGCAATCGCCGCCGGGCCGGCCCGCACCCTGCCATTGAGACTGAACGGGGATTATTTATTTTTTTAACTTGGCCGCCGGGCCGGGGCGGGCATCGCCCCGGTACCTCCAGCCGCTACTATTTCCGCGGGCCGTGTTCCAACACTATTCACCCCGGCCAAGAGGCCTATTCCCCGGCCCGCATCCCGCCATTGAGACTGCACGGGAATTATTATTTTTTTATCTCTCAACCTGTCCAAGAGGCCTGCTGCCCGCCGCACTCGCCGCCGGGCCGGCCCGCACCCCGCCATTGAGACTGAACGGGGATTATTATTTTTTTTCACTCGGCCTCCGGGCCGGGGCGGGCTTCGCCCCCGGTACCTCCAGCCGCTACTATTTCCGCGGGCCGTGTTCCAACACTATTCACCCCGGCCAAGAGGCCTATTCCCCGGCCCGCACCCCGCCATTGAGACTGCACGGGAATTATTATTTTTTTATCTCTCAACCTGTCCAAGAGGCCTGCTGCCCGCCGCACTCGCCGCCGGGCCGGCCCGCACCCCGCCATTGAGACTGAACGGGGATTATTATTTTTTTTAACTCGGCCTCCGGGCCGGGGCGGGCTTCGCCCCCGGTACCTCCAGCCGCTTCTATTTACGCGCGCCGCGTTCCAACATATTCACCCCGGCCAAGAGGCCTATTCCCCGGCCCGCACCCCGCCATTGAGACTGCACGGGAATTATTATTGTTTTATCTCTCAACCTGTCCAAGAGGCCTGCTGCCCGCCGCACTCGCCGCCGGGCCGGCCCGCACCCTGCCATTGAGACTGAACGGGAATTATTATTTTTTTATCTCTCAACCTGTCCAAGAGGCCTGCTGCCCGCCGCACTCGCCGCCGGGCCGGCCCGCACCCTGCCATTGAGACTGAACGGGGATTATTTATTTTTTTAACTTGGCCGCCGGCCCGGGGCGGGCATCGCCCCCGGTACCTCCAGCCGCTACTATTTCCGCGGGCCGTGTTCCAACACTATTCACCCCGGCCAAGAGGCCTATTCCCCGGCCCGCACCCCGCCATTGAGACTGCACGGGAATTATTATTTTTTTATCTCTCAACCTGTCCAAGAGGCCTGCTGCCCGCCGCAATCGCCGCCGGGCCGGCCCGCACCCTGCCATTGAGACTGAACGGGGATTATTTATTTTTTTAACTTGGCCGCCGGGCCGGGGCGGGCATCGCCCCCGGTACCTCCAGCCGCTACTATTTCCGCGGGCCGTGTTCCAACACTATTCACCCCGGCCAAGAGGCCTATTCCCCGGCCCGCATCCCGCCATTGAGACTGCACGGGAATTATTATTTTTTTATCTCTCAACCTGTCCAAGAGGCCTGCTGCCCGCCGCACTCGCCGCCGGGCCGGCCCGCACCCCGCCATTGAGACTGAACGGGGATTATTATTTTTTTTCACTCGGCCTCCGGGCCGGGGCGGGCTTCGCCCCCGGTACCTCCAGCCGCTACTATTTCCGCGGGCCGTGTTCCAACACTATTCACCCCGGCCAAGAGGCCTATTCCCCGGCCCGCACCCCGCCATTGAGACTGCACGGGAATTATTATTTTTTTATCTCTCAACCTGTCCAAGAGGCCTGCTGCCCGCCGCACTCGCCGCCGGGCCGGCCCGCACCCCGCCATTGAGACTGTACGGGGATTATTATTTTTTTTAACTCGGCCGCCGGGCCGGGGCGGGCTTCGCCCCCGGTACCTCCAGCCGCTTCTATTTACGCGCGCCGCGTTCCAACATATTCACCCCGGCCAAGAGGCCTCTTCCCCGGCCACACTCGTCCGCCGGGCCGGCCCGCATCCCGCCATTGAGACTGCACGGGAATTATTATTTTTTTATCTCTCAACCTGT
Organism: Hippocampus zosterae; assembly: GCF_025434085.1. Taxonomy (NCBI): domain Eukaryota; kingdom Metazoa; phylum Chordata; class Actinopteri; order Syngnathiformes; family Syngnathidae; genus Hippocampus; species Hippocampus zosterae. Next base: position 17,237,277 of record NC_067467.1, read on the forward strand.
CCAAGAGGCCTGCTGCCCGCCGCAATCGCCGCCGGGCCGGCCCGCACCCTGCCATTGAGACTGAACGGGGATTATTTATTTTTTTAACTTGGCCGCCGGGCCGGGGCGGGCATCGCCCCCGGTACCTCCAGCCGCTACTATTTCCGCGGGCCGTGTTCCAACACTATTCACCCCGGCCAAGAGGCCTATTCCCCGGCCCGCACCCCGCCATTGAGACTGCATGGGAATTATTATTTTTTTATCTCTCAACCTGTCCAAGAGGCCTGCTGCCCGCCGCAATCGCCGCCGGGCCGGCCCGCACCCTGCCATTGAGACTGAACGGGGATTATTTATTTTTTTAACTTGGCCGCCGGGCCGGGGCGGGCATCGCCCCCGGTACCTCCAGCCGCTACTATTTCCGCGGGCCGTGTTCCGACACTATTCACCCCGGCCAAGAGGCCTATTCCCCGGCCCGCACCCAGCCATTGAGACTGCACGGGAATTATTATTTTTTTATCTCTCAACCTGTCCAAGAGGCCTGCTGCCCGCCGCACTCGCCGCCGGGCCGGCCCGCACCCCGCCATTGAGACTGAACGGGGATTATTATTTTTTTTAACTCGGCCTCCGGGCCTGGGCGGGCTTCGCCCCCGGTACCTCCAGCCGCTTCTATTTACGCGCGTCGCGTTCCAACATATTCACCCCGGCCAAGAGGCCTATTCCCCGGCCCGCACCCCGCCATTGAGACTGCATGGGAATTATTATTTTTTTATCTCTCAACCTGTCCAAGAGGCCTGCTGCCCGCCGCAATCGCCGCCGGGCCGGCCCGCACCCTGCCATTGAGACTGAACGGGATTATTTATTTTTTTAACTTGGCCGCCGGGCCGGGGCGGGCATCGCCCCCGGTACCTCCAGCCGCTACTATTTCCGCGGGCCGTGTTCCAACACTATTCACCCCGACCAAGAGGCCTATTCCCCGGCCCGCACCCCGCCATTGAGACTGCACGGGAATTATTATTTTTTTATCTCTCAACCTGTCCAAGAGGCCTGCTGCCCGCCGCACTCGCCGCCGGGCCGGCCCGCACCCCGCCATTGAGACTGAACGGGGATTATTATTTTTTTTACCTCGGCCTCCGGGCCGGGGCGGGCTTCGCCCCCGGTACCTCCAGCCGCTTCTATTTACGCGCGCCGCGTTCCAACATATTCACCCCGGCCAAGAGGCCTATTCCCCGGCCCGCACCCCGCCATTGAGACTGCATGGGAATTATTATTTTTTTATCTCTCAACCTGTCCAAGAGGCCTGCTGCCCGCCGCAATTGCCGCCGGGCCGGCCCGCACCCTGCCATTGAGACTGAACGGGAATTATTATTTTTTTATCTCTCAACCTGTCCAAGAGGCCTGCTGCCCGCCGCACTCGCCGCCGGGCCGGCCCGCACCCTGCCATTGAGACTGAACGGGGATTATTTATTTTTTTAACTTGGCCGCCGGGCCGGGGCGGGCATCGCCCCCGGTACCTCCAGCCGCTACTATTTCCGCGGGCCGTGTTCCAACACTATTCACCCCGGCCAAGAGGCCTATTCCCCGGCCCGCACCCCGCCATTGAGACTGCATGGGAATTATTATTTTTTTATCTCTCAACCTGTCCAAGAGGCCTGCTGCCCGCCGCAATCGCCGCCGGGCCGGCCCGCACCCTGCCATTGAGACTGAACGGGGATTATTTATTTTTTTAACTTGGCCTCCGGGCCGGGGCGGGCTTCGCCCCCGGTACCTCCAGCCGCTTCTATTTACGCGCGCCGCGTTCCAACATATTCACCCCGGCCAAGAGGCCTATTACCCGGCCCGCACCCCGCCATTGAGACTGCATGGGAATTATTATTTTTTTATCTCTCAACCTGTCCAAGAGGCCTGCTGCCCGCCGCAATTGCCGCCGGGCCGGCCCGCACCCTGCCATTGAGACTGAACGGGAATTATTATTTTTTTATCTCTCAACCTGTCCAAGAGGCCTGCTGCCCGCCGCACTCGCCGCCGGGCCGGCCCGCACCCTGCCATTGAGACTGAACGGGGATTATTTATTTTTTTAACTTGGCCGCCGGGCCGGGGCGGGCATCGCCCCCGGTACCTCCAGCCGCTACTATTTCCGCGGGCCGTGTTCCAACACTATTCACCCCGGCCAAGAGGCCTATTCCCCGGCCCGCACCCCGCCATTGAGACTGCATGGGAATTATTATTTTTTTATCTCTCAACCTGTCCAAGAGGCCTGCTGCCCGCCGCAATTGCCGCCGGGCCGGCCCGCACCCTGCCATTGAGACTGAACGGGGATTATTTATTTTTTTAATTTGGCCGCCGGGCCGGGGCGGGCATCGCCCCCGGTACCTCCAGCCGCTACTATTTCCGCGGGCCGTGTTCCAACATATTCACCCCGGCCAAGAGGCCTATTCCCCGGCCCGCACCCCGCCATTGAGACTGCATGGGAATTATTATTTTTTTATCTCTCAACCTGTCCAAGAGGCCTGCTGCCCGCCGCACTCGCCGCCGGGCCGGCCCGCACCCCGCCATTGAGACTGAACGGGGATTATTATTTTTTTTTAACTCGGCCTCCGGGCCGGGGCGGGCTTCGCCCCCGGTACCTCCAGCCGCTACTCTTTCCGCGGGCCGTGTTCCAACACTATTCACCCCGGCCAAGAGGCCTATTCCCCGGCCCGCACCCCGCCATTGAGACTGCATGGGAATTATTATTTTTTTATCTCTCAACCTGTCCAAGAGGCCTGCTGCCCGCCGCAATCGCCGCCGGGCCGGCCCGCACCCTGCCATTGAGACTGAACGGGGATTATTTATTTTTTTAACTTGGCCTCCGGGCCGGGGCGGGCTTCGCCCCCGGTACCTCCAGCCGCTTCTATTTACGCGCGCCGCGTTCCAACATATTCACCCCGGCCAAGAGGCCTATTCCCCGGCCCGCACCCCGCCATTGAGACTGCATGGGAATTATTATTTTTTTATCTCTCAACCTGTCCAAGAGGCCTGCTGCCCGCCGCAATTGCCGCCGGGCCGGCCCGCACCCTGCCATTGAGACTGAACGGGAATTATTATTTTTTTATCTCTCAACCTGTCCAAGAGGCCTGCTGCCCGCCGCACTCGCCGCCGGGCCGGCCCGCACCCTGCCATTGAGACTGAACGGGGATTATTTATTTTTTTAACTTGGCCGCCGGGCCGGGGCGGGCATCGCCCCCGGTACCTCCAGCCGCTACTATTTCCGCGGGCCGTGTTCCAACACTAGTCACCCCGGCCAAGAGGCCTATTCCCCGGCCCGCACCCCGCCATTGAGACTGCATGGGAATTATTATTTTTTTATCTCTCAACCTGTCCAAGAGGCCTGCTGCCCGCCGCAATCGCCGCCGGGCCGGCCCGCACCCTGCCATTGAGACTGAACGGGGATTATTTATTTTTTTAACTTGGCCGCCGGGCCGGGGCGGGCATCGCCCCCGGTACCTCCAGCCGCTACTATTTCCGCGGGCCGTGTTCCAACACTATTCACCCCGGCCAAGAGGCCTATTCCCCGGCCCGCACCCCGCCATTGAGACTGCACGGGAATTATTATTTTTTTATCTCTCAACCTGTCCAAGAGGCCTGCTGCCCGCCGCACTCGCCGCCGGGCCGGCCCGCACCCCGCCATTGAGACTGAACGGGGATTATTTTTTTTTTTTAACTCGGCCTCCGGGCCGGGGCGGGCTTCGCCCGGTACCTCCAGCCGCTTCTATTTACGCGCGCCGCGTTCCAACATATTCACCCCGGCCAAGAGGCCTATTCCCCGGCCCGCACCCCGCCATTGAGACTGCATGGGAATTCTTATTTTTTTATCTCTCAACCTGTCCAAGAGGCCTGCTGCCCGCCGCACTCGCCGCCGGGCCGGCCCGCACCCCGCCATTGAGACTGAACGGGGATTATTATTTTTTTTAACTCGGCCTCCGGGCCGGGGCGGGCTTCGCCCCCGGTACCTCCAGCCGCTTCTATTTACGCGCGCCGCGTTCCAACATATTCACCCCGGCCAAGAGGCCTCTTCCCCGGCCACACTCGTCCGCCGGGCCGGCCCGCACCCCGCCATTGAGACTGCACGGGAATTATTATTTTTATATCTCTCAACCTGTCCAAGAGGCCTGCTGCCCGCCGCAATCGCCGCCGGGCCGGCCCGCACCCTGCCATTGAGACTGAACGGGGATTATTTATTTTTTTAACTTGGCCGCCGGCCCGGGGCGGGCATCGCCCCCGGTACCTCCAGCCGCTACTATTTCCGCGGGCCGTGTTCCAACACTATTCACCCCGGCCAAGAGGCCTATTCCCCGGCCCGCACCCCGCCATTGAGACTGCACGGGAATTATTATTTTTTTATCTCTCAACCTGTCCAAGAGGCCTGCTGCCCGCCGCAATCGCCGCCGGGCCGGCCCGCACCCTGCCATTGAGACTGAACGGGATTATTTATTTTTTTAACTTGGCCGCCGGGCCGGGGCGGGCATCGCCCCCGGTACCTCCAGCCGCTACTATTTCCGCGGGCCGTGTTCCAACACTATTCACCCCGACCAAGAGGCCTATTCCCCGGCCCGCACCCCGCCATTGAGACTGCACGGGAATTATTCATTCATTCATTCATCTTCCAAGCCGCTTGTTCCTCACTAGGGTCGCGGGGGGTGCTGGAGCCTATCCCAGCTGTCTCCGGGCAGTAGGCGGGGGACACCCTGAATCGGTTGCCAGCCAATCGCAGGGCACACAGAGACGAACAACCATTCGCACTCACACTCACATCTAGGGACAATTTAGAGTGTTCAATCAGCCTGCCACGCATGTTTTTGGAATGTGGGAGGAAACCGGAGCACCCGGAGAAAACCCACGCAGGCCCGGGGAGAACATGCAAACTCCACACAGGGAGGCCGGAGCTGGAATCGAACCCGGTACCTCTGCACTGTGAAGCCGACGTGCTAACCACTGGACTACCGGGCCGCCTGCACGGGAATTATTATTTTTTTATCTCTCAACCTGTCCAAGAGGCCTGCTGCCCGCCGCACTCGCCGCCGGGCCGGCCCGCACCCCGCCATTGAGACTGAACGGGGATTATTATTTTTTTTACCTCGGCCTCCGGGCCGGGGCGGGCTTCGCCCCCGGTACCTCCAGCCGCTTCTATTTACGCGCGCCGCGTTCCAACATATTCACCCCGGCCAAGAGGCCTATTCCCCGGCCCGCACCCCGCCATTGAGACTGCATGGGAATTATTATTTTTTTATCTCTCAACCTGTCCAAGAGGCCTGCTGCCCGCCGCAATTGCCGCCGGGCCGGCCCGCACCCTGCCATTGAGACTGAACGGGAATTATTATTTTTTTATCTCTCAACCTGTCCAAGAGGCCTGCTGCCCGCCGCACTCGCCGCCGGGCCGGCCCGCACCCTGCCATTGAGACTGAACGGGGATTATTTATTTTTTTAACTTGGCCGCCGGGCCGGGGCGGGCATCGCCCCCGGTACCTCCAGCCGCTACTATTTCCGCGGGCCGTGTTCCAACACTATTCACCCCGGCCAAGAGGCCTATTCCCCGGCCCGCACCCCGCCATTGAGACTGCATGGGAATTATTATTTTTTTATCTCTCAACCTGTCCAAGAGGCCTGCTGCCCGCCGCAATCGCCGCCGGGCCGGCCCGCACCCTGCCATTGAGACTGAACGGGGATTATTTATTTTTTTAACTTGGCCTCCGGGCCGGGGCGGGCTTCGCCCCCGGTACCTCCAGCCGCTTCTATTTACGCGCGCCGCGTTCCAACATATTCACCCCGGCCAAGAGGCCTATTACCCGGCCCGCACCCCGCCATTGAGACTGCATGGGAATTATTATTTTTTTATCTCTCAACCTGTCCAAGAGGCCTGCTGCCCGCCGCAATTGCCGCCGGGCCGGCCCGCACCCTGCCATTGAGACTGAACGGGAATTATTATTTTTTTATCTCTCAACCTGTCCAAGAGGCCTGCTGCCCGCCGCACTCGCCGCCGGGCCGGCCCGCACCCTGCCATTGAGACTGAACGGGGATTATTTATTTTTTTAACTTGGCCGCCGGGCCGGGGCGGGCATCGCCCCCGGTACCTCCAGCCGCTACTATTTCCGCGGGCCGTGTTCCAACACTATTCACCCCGGCCAAGAGGCCTATTCCCCGGCCCGCACCCCGCCATTGAGACTGCATGGGAATTATTATTTTTTTATCTCTCAACCTGTCCAAGAGGCCTGCTGCCCGCCGCACTCGCCGCCGGGCCGGCCCGCACCCCGCCATTGAGACTGAACGGGGATTATTATTTTTTTTTAACTCGGCCTCCGGGCCGGGGCGGGCTTCGCCCCCGGTACCTCCAGCCGCTACTATTTCCGCGGGCCGTGTTCCAACACTATTCACCCCGGCCAAGAGGCCTATTCCCCGGCCCGCACCCCGCCATTGAGACTGCATGGGAATTATTATTTTTTTATCTCTCAACCTGTCCAAGAGGCCTGCTGCCCGCCGCAATCGCCGCCGGGCCGGCCCGCACCCTGCCATTGAGACTGAACGGGGATTATTTATTTTTTTAACTTGGCCTCCTGGCCGGGGCGGGCTTCGCCCCCGGTACCTCCAGCCGCTTCTATTTACGCGCGCCGCGTTCCAACATATTCACCCCGGCCAAGAGGCCTATTCCCCGGCCCGCACCCCGCCATTGAGACTGCATGGGAATTATTATTTTTTTATCTCTCAACCTGTCCAAGAGGCCTGCTGCCCGCCGCAATTGCCGCCGGGCCGGCCCGCACCCTGCCATTGAGACTGAACGGGAATTATTATTTTTTTATCTCTCAACCTGTCCAAGAGGCCTGCTGCCCGCCGCACTCGCCGCCGGGCCGGCCCGCACCCTGCCATTGAGACTGAACGGGGATTATTTATTTTTTTAACTTGGCCGCCGGGCCGGGGCGGGCATCGCCCCCGGTACCTCCAGCCGCTACTATTTCCGCGGGCCGTGTTCCAACACTAGTCACCCCGGCCAAGAGGCCTATTCCCCGGCCCGCACCCCGCCATTGAGACTGCATGGGAATTATTATTTTTTTATCTCTCAACCTGTCCAAGAGGCCTGCTGCCCGCCGCAATCGCCGCCGGGCCGGCCCGCACCCTGCCATTGAGACTGAACGGGGATTATTTATTTTTTTAACTTGGCCGCCGGGCCGGGGCGGGCATCGCCCCCGATACCTCCAGCCGCTACTATTTCCGCGGGCCGTGTTCCAACACTATTCACCCCGGCCAAGAGGCCTATTCCCCGGCCCGCACCCCGCCATTGAGACTGCACGGGAATTATTATTTTTTTATCTCTCAACCTGTCCAAGAGGCCTGCTGCCCGCCGCACTCGCCGCCGGGCCGGCCCGCACCCCGCCATTGAGACTGAACGGGGATTATTTTTTTTTTTTAACTCGGCCTCCGGGCCGGGGCGGGCTTCGCCCGGTACCTCCAGCCGCTTCTATTTACGCGCGCCGCGTTCCAACATATTCACCCCGGCCAAGAGGCCTATTCCCCGGCCCGCACCCCGCCATTGAGACTGCATGGGAATTATTATTTTTTTATCTCAACCTGTCCAAGAGGCCTGCTGCCCGCCGCACTCGCCGCCGGGCCGGCCCGCACCCCGCCATTGAGACTGAACGGGGATTATTATTTTTTTTAACTCGGCCTCCGGGCCGGGGCGGGCTTCGCCCCCGGTACCTCCAGCCGCTTCTATTTACGCGCGCCGCGTTCCAACATATTCACCCCGGCCAAGAGGCCTATTCCCCGGCCCGCACCCCGCCATTGAGACTGCACGGGAATTATTATTTTTTTATCTCTCAACCTGTCCAAGAGGCCTGCTGCCCGCCGCAATCGCCGCCGGGCCGGCCCGCACCCTGCCATTGAGACTGAACGGGAATTATTATTTTTTTATCTCTCAACCTGTCCAAGAGGCCTGCTGCCCGCCGCACTCGCCGCCGGGCCGGCCCGCACCCCGCCATTGAGACTGAACGGGGATTATTATTTTTTTATCTCTCAACCTGTCCAAGAGGCCTCTTCCCCGGCCACACTCGTCCGCCGGGCCGGCCCGCACCCCGCCATTGAGACTGCACGGGAATTATTATTTTTTTATCTCTCAACCTGTCCAAGAGGCCTGCTGCCCGCCGCACTCGCCGCCGGGCCGGCCCGCACCCCGCCATTGAGACTGAACGGGGATTATTATTTTTTTTAACTCGGCCTCCGGGCCGGGGCGGGCTTCGCCCCCGGTACCTCCAGCCGCTTCTATTTACGCGCGCCGCGTTCCAACATATTCACCCCGGCCAAGAGGCCTCTTCCCCGGCCACACTTGTCCGTCGGGCCGGCCCGCACCCCGCCATTGAGACTGCACGGGAATTATTATTTTTATATCTCTCAACCTGTCCAAGAGGCCTGCTGCCCGCCGCAATCGCCGCCGGGCCGGCCCGCACCCTGCCATTGAGACTGAACGGGGATTATTTATTTTTTTAACTTGGCCGCCGGCCCGGGGCGGGCATCGCCCCCGGTACCTCCAGCCGCTACTATTTCCGCGGGCCGTGTTCCAACACTATTCACCCCGGCCAAGAGGCCTATTCCCCGGCCCGCACCCCGCCATTGAGACTGCATGGGAATTATTATTTTTTTATCTCTCAACCTGTCCAAGAGGCCTGCTGCCCGCCGCAATCGCCGCCGGGCCGGCCCGCACCCTGCCATTGAGACTGAACGGGGATTATTTATTTTTTTAACTTGGCCGCCGGGCCGGGGCGGGCATCGCCCCCGGTACCTCCAGCCGCTACTATTTCCGCGGGCCGTGTTCCAACACTATTCACCCCGGCCAAGAGGCCTATTCCCCGGCCCGCACCCCGCCATTGAGACTGCATGGGAATTATTATTTTTTTATCTCTCAACCTGTCCAAGAGGCCTGCTGCCCGCCGCAATCGCCGCCGGGCCGGCCCGCACCCTGCCATTGAGACTGAACGGGGATTATTTATTTTTTTAACTTGGCCGCCGGGCCGGGGCGGGCATCGCCCCCGGTACCTCCAGCCGCTACTATTTCCGCGGGCCGTGTTCCAACACTATTCACCCCGGCCAAGAGGCCTATTCCCCGGCCCGCACCCCGCCATTGAGACTGCACGGGAATTATTATTTTTTTATCTCTCAACCTGTCCAAGAGGCCTGCTGCCCGCCGCACTCGCCGCCGGGCCGGCCCGCACCCCGCCATTGAGACTGAACGGGGATTATTATTTTTTTTAACTCGGCCTCCGGGCCGGGGCGGGCTTCGCCCCCGGTACCTCCAGCCGCTTCTATTTACGCGCGCCGCGTTCCAACACTATTCACCCCGGCCAAGAGGCCTATTCCCCGGCCCGCACCCCGCCATTGAGACTGAACGGGGATTATTTATTTTTTTAACTTGGCCGCCGGGCCGGGGCGGGCATCGCCCCCGGTACCTCCAGCCGCTACTATTTCCGCGGGCCGTGTTCCAACACTATTCACCCCGGCCAAGAGGCCTATTCCCCGGCCCGCACCCCGCCATTGAGACTGCATGGGAATTATTATTTTTTTATCTCTCAACCTGTCCAAGAGGCCTGCTGCCCGCCGCACTCGCCGCCGGGCCGGCCCGCACCCCGCCATTGAGACTGAACGGGGATTATTATTTTTTTTAACTCGGCCTCCGGGCCGGGGCGGGCTTCGCCCCCGGTACCTCCAGCCGCTTCTATTTACGCGCGCCGCGTTCCAACATATTCACCCCGGCCAAGAGGCCTATTCCCCGGCCCGCACCCCGCCATTGAGACTGCATGGGAATTATTATTTTTTTATCTCTCAACCTGTCCAAGAGGCCTGCTGCCCGCCGCAATCGCCGCCGGGCCGGCCCGCACCCTGCCATTGAGACTGAAAGGGATTATTTATTTTTTTAACTTGGCCGCCGGGCCGGGGCGGGCATCGCCCCCGTTACCTCCAGCCGCTACTATTTCCGCGGGCCGTGTTCCAACACTATTCACCCCGGCCAAGAGGCCTATTCCCCGGCCCGCACCCCGCCATTGAGACTGCATGGGAATTATTATTTTTTTATCTCTCAACCTGTCCAAGAGGCCTGCTGCCCGCCGCACTCGCCGCCGGGCCGGCCCGCACCCCGCCATTGAGACTGAACGGGGATTATTTATTTTTTTAACTTTGCCGCCGGGCCGGGGCGGGCATCGCCCCCGGTACCTCCAGCCGTTACTATTTCCGCGGGCCGTGTTCCAACACTATTCACCCCGGCCAAGAGGCCTATTCCCCGGCCCGCACCCCGCCATTGAGACTGCATGGGAATTATTATTTTTTTATCTCTCAACCTGTCCAAGAGGCCTGCTGCCCGCCGCACTCGCCGCCGGGCCGGCCCGCACCCCGCCATTGAGACTGAACGGGGATTATTATTTTTTTTAACTCGGCCTCCGGGCCGGGGCGGGCTTCGCCCCCGGTACCTCCAGCCGCTTCTATTTACGCGCGCCGCGTTCCAACATATTCACCCCGGCCAAGAGGCCTATTCCCCGGCCCGCACCCCGCCATTGAGACTGCATGGGAATTATTATTTTTTTATCTCTCAACCTGTCCAAGAGGCCTGCTGCCCGCCGCAATTGCCGCCGGGCCGGCCCGCACCCTGCCATTGAGACTGAACGGGGATTATTTATTTTTTTAACTTGGCCGCCGGCCCGGGGCGGGCATCGCCCCCGGTACCTCCAGCCGCTACTATTTCCGCGGGCCGTGTTCCAACACTATTCACCCCGGCCAAGAGGCCTATTCCCCGGCCCGCACCCCGCCATTGAGACTACATGGGAATTATTATTTTTTTATCTCTCAACCTGTCCAAGAGGCCTGCTGCCCGCCGCAATCGCCGCCGGGCCGGCCCGCACCCTGCCATTGAGACTGAACGGGGATTATTTATTTTTTTAACTTGGCCGCCGGGCCGGGGCGGGCATCGCCCCCGGTACCTCCAGCGGCTACTATTTCCGCGGGCCGTGTTCCAACACTATTCACCCCGGCCAAGAGGCCTATTCCCCGGCCCGCACCCCGCCATTGAGACTGCACGGGAATTATTATTTTTTTATCTCTCAACCTGTCCAAGAGGCCTGCTGCCCGCCGCACTCGCCGCCGGGCCGGCCCGCACCCCGCCATTGAGACTGAACGGGGATTATTATTTTTTTTAACTCGGCCTCCGGGCCTGGGCGGGCTTCGCCCCCGGTACCTCCAGCCGCTTCTATTTACGCGCGCCGCGTTCCAACATATTCACCCCGGCCAAGAGGCCTATTCCCCGGCCCGCACCCCGCCATTGAGACTGCATGGGAATTATTATTTTTTTATCTCTCAACCTGTCCAAGAGGCCTGCTGCCCGCCGCAATCGCCGCCGGGCCGGCCCGCACCCTGCCATTGAGACTGAACGGGATTATTTATTTTTTTAACTTGGCCGCCGGGCCGGGGCGGGCATCGCCCCCGGTACCTCCAGCCGCTACTATTTCCGCGGGCCGTGTTCCAACACTATTCACCCCGGCCAAGAGGCCTATTCCCCGGCCCGCACCCCGCCATTGAGACTGCACGGGAATTATTATTTTTTTATCTCTCAACCTGTCCAAGAGGCCTGCTGCCCGCCGCACTCGCCGCCGGGCCGGCCCGCACCCCGCCATTGAGACTGAACGGGGATTATTATTTTTTTTACCTCGGCCTCCGGGCCGGGGCGGGCTTCGCCCCCGGTACCTCCAGCCGCTTCTATTTACGCGCGCCGCGTTCCAACATATTCACCCCGGCCAAGAGGCCTATTCCCCGGCCCGCACCCCGCCATTGAGACTGCATGGGAATTATTATTTTTTTATCTCTCAACCTGTCCAAGAGGCCTGCTGCCCGCCGCAATTGCCGCCGGGCCGGCCCGCACCCTGCCATTGAGACTGAACGGGAATTATTATTTTTTTATCTCTCAACCTGTCCAAGAGGCCTGCTGCCCGCCGCACTCGCCGCCGGGCCTGCCCGCACCCTGCCATTGAGACTGAACGGGGATTATTATTTTTTTATCTCTCAACCTGTCCAAGAGGCCTCTTCCCCGGCCACACTCGTCCGCCGGGCCGGCCCGCACCCCGCCATTGAGACTGCACGGGAATTATTATTTTTTTATCTCTCAACCTGTCCAAGAGGCCTGCTGCCCGCCGCACTCGCCGCCGGGCCGGCCCGCACCCCGCCATTGAGACTGAACGGGGATTATTATTTTTTTTAACTCGGCCTCCGGGCCGGGGCGGGCTTTGCCCCCGGTACCTCCAGCCGCTTCTATTTACGCGCGCCGCGTTCCAACATATTCACCCCGGCCAAGAGGCCTCTTCCCCGGCCACACTCGTCCGCCGGGCCGGCCCGAACCCCGCCATTGAGACTGCACGGGAATTATTATTTTTATATCTCTCAACCTGTCCAAGAGGCCTGCTGCCCGCCGCAATCGCCGCCGGGCCGGCCCGCACCCTGCCATTGAGACTGAACGGGGATTATTTATTTTTTTAACTTGGCCGCCGGGCCGGGGCGGGCATCGCCCCCGGTACCTCCAGCCGCTACTATTTCCGCGGGCCGTGTTCCAACACTATTCACCCCGGCCAAGAGGCCTATTCCCCGGCCCGCACCCCGCCATTGAGACTGCATGGGAATTATTATTTTTTTATCTCTCAACCTGTCCAAGAGGCCTGCTGCCCGCCGCAATAGCCGCCGGGCCGGCCCGCACCCTGCCATTGAGACTGAACGGGGATTATTTATTTTTTTAACTTGGCCGCCGGGCCGGGGCGGGCATCGCCCCCGGTACCTCCAGCCGCTACTATTTCCGCGGGCCGTGTTCCAACACTATTCACCCCGGCCAAGAGGCCTATTCCCCGGCCCGCACCCCGCCATTGAGACTGCACGGGAATTATTATTTTTTTATCTCTCAACCTGTCCAAGAGGCCTGCTGCCCGCCGCACTCGCCGCCGGGCCGGCCCGCACCCCGCCATTGAGACTGAACGGGGATTATTATTTTTTTTAACTCGGCCTCCGGGCCGGGGCGGGCTTCGCCCCCGGTACCTCCAGCCGCTTCTATTTACGCGCGCCGCGTTCCAACATATTCACCCCGGCCAAGAGGCCTATTCCCCGGCCCGCACCCCGCCATTGAGACTGCATGAGAATTATTATTTTTTTATCTCTCAACCTGTCCAAGAGGCCTGCTGCCCGCCGCAATCGCCGCCGGGCCGGCCAGCACCCTGCCATTGAGACTGAACGGGAATTATTATTTTTTTATCTCTCAACCTGTCCAAGAGGCCTGCTGCCCGCCGCACTCGCCGCCGGGCCGGCCCGCACCCTGCCATTGAGACTGAACGGGGATTATTTATTTTTTTAACTTGGCCGCCGGGCCGGGGCGGGCATCGCCCCCGGTACCTCCAGCCGCTACTATTTCCGCGGGCCGTGTTCCAACACTATTCACCCCGGCCAAGAGGCCTATTCCCCGGCCCGCATCCCGCCATTGAGACTGCATGAGAATTATTATTTTTTTATCTCTCAACCTGTCCAAGAGGCCTGCTGCCCGCCGCACTCGCCGCCGGGCCGGCCAGCACCCTGCCATTGAGACTGAACGGGAATTATTATTTTTTTATCTCTCAACCTGTCCAAGAGGCCTGCTGCCCGCCGCACTCGCCGCCGGGCCGGCCCGCACCCTGCCATTGAGACTGAACGGGGATTATTTATTTTTTTAACTTGGCCGCCGGGCCGGGGCGGGCATCGCCCCCGGTACCTCCAGCCGCTACTATTTCCGCGGGCCGTGTTCCAACACTATTCACCCCGGCCAAGAGGCCTATTCCCCGGCCCGCACCCCGCCATTGAGACTGCATGGGAATTATTATTTTTTTATCTCTCAACCTGTCCAAGAGGCCTGCTGCCGCCGCACTCGCCGCTGGGCCGGCCCGCACCCCGCCATTGAGACTGAACGGGGATTATTATTTTTTTTAACTCGGCCTCCGGACCGGGGCGGGCTTCGCCCCCGGTACCTCCAGCCGCTTCTATTTACGCGCGCCGCGTTCCAACATATTCACCCCGGCCAAGAGGCCTATTCCCCGGCCCGCACCCCACCATTGAGACTGCATGGGAATTATTATTTTTTTATCTCTCAACCTGTCCAAGAGGCCTGCTGCCCGCCGCAATCGCCGCCGGGCCGGCCCGCACCCTGCCATTGAGACTGAACGGGAATTATTATTTTTTTATCTCTCAACCTGTCCAAGAGGCCTGCTGCCCGCCGCACTCGCCGCCGGGCCGGCCCGCACCCTGCCATTGAGACTGAACGGGGATTATTTATTTTTTTAACTTGGCCGCCGGCCCGGGGCGGGCATCGCCCCCGGTACCTCCAGCCGCTACTATTTCCGCGGGCCGTGTTCCAACACTATTCACCCCGGCCAAGAGGCCTATTCCCCGGCCCGCACCCCGCCATTGAGACTGCACGGGAATTATTATTTTTTTATCTCTCAACCTGTCCAAGAGGCCTGCTGCCCGCCGCAATCGCCGCCGGGCCGGCCCGCACCCTGCCATTGAGACTGAACGGGGATTATTTATTTTTTTAACTTGGCCGCCGGGCCGGGGCGGGCATCGCCCCGGTACCTCCAGCCGCTACTATTTCCGCGGGCCGTGTTCCAACACTATTCACCCCGGCCAAGAGGCCTATTCCCCGGCCCGCATCCCGCCATTGAGACTGCACGGGAATTATTATTTTTTTATCTCTCAACCTGTCCAAGAGGCCTGCTGCCCGCCGCACTCGCCGCCGGGCCGGCCCGCACCCCGCCATTGAGACTGAACGGGGATTATTATTTTTTTTCACTCGGCCTCCGGGCCGGGGCGGGCTTCGCCCCCGGTACCTCCAGCCGCTACTATTTCCGCGGGCCGTGTTCCAACACTATTCACCCCGGCCAAGAGGCCTATTCCCCGGCCCGCACCCCGCCATTGAGACTGCACGGGAATTATTATTTTTTTATCTCTCAACCTGTCCAAGAGGCCTGCTGCCCGCCGCACTCGCCGCCGGGCCGGCCCGCACCCCGCCATTGAGACTGAACGGGGATTATTATTTTTTTTAACTCGGCCTCCGGGCCGGGGCGGGCTTCGCCCCCGGTACCTCCAGCCGCTTCTATTTACGCGCGCCGCGTTCCAACATATTCACCCCGGCCAAGAGGCCTATTCCCCGGCCCGCACCCCGCCATTGAGACTGCACGGGAATTATTATTGTTTTATCTCTCAACCTGTCCAAGAGGCCTGCTGCCCGCCGCACTCGCCGCCGGGCCGGCCCGCACCCTGCCATTGAGACTGAACGGGAATTATTATTTTTTTATCTCTCAACCTGTCCAAGAGGCCTGCTGCCCGCCGCACTCGCCGCCGGGCCGGCCCGCACCCTGCCATTGAGACTGAACGGGGATTATTTATTTTTTTAACTTGGCCGCCGGCCCGGGGCGGGCATCGCCCCCGGTACCTCCAGCCGCTACTATTTCCGCGGGCCGTGTTCCAACACTATTCACCCCGGCCAAGAGGCCTATTCCCCGGCCCGCACCCCGCCATTGAGACTGCACGGGAATTATTATTTTTTTATCTCTCAACCTGTCCAAGAGGCCTGCTGCCCGCCGCAATCGCCGCCGGGCCGGCCCGCACCCTGCCATTGAGACTGAACGGGGATTATTTATTTTTTTAACTTGGCCGCCGGGCCGGGGCGGGCATCGCCCCCGGTACCTCCAGCCGCTACTATTTCCGCGGGCCGTGTTCCAACACTATTCACCCCGGCCAAGAGGCCTATTCCCCGGCCCGCATCCCGCCATTGAGACTGCACGGGAATTATTATTTTTTTATCTCTCAACCTGTCCAAGAGGCCTGCTGCCCGCCGCACTCGCCGCCGGGCCGGCCCGCACCCCGCCATTGAGACTGAACGGGGATTATTATTTTTTTTCACTCGGCCTCCGGGCCGGGGCGGGCTTCGCCCCCGGTACCTCCAGCCGCTACTATTTCCGCGGGCCGTGTTCCAACACTATTCACCCCGGCCAAGAGGCCTATTCCCCGGCCCGCACCCCGCCATTGAGACTGCACGGGAATTATTATTTTTTTATCTCTCAACCTGTCCAAGAGGCCTGCTGCCCGCCGCACTCGCCGCCGGGCCGGCCCGCACCCCGCCATTGAGACTGTACGGGGATTATTATTTTTTTTAACTCGGCCGCCGGGCCGGGGCGGGCTTCGCCCCCGGTACCTCCAGCCGCTTCTATTTACGCGCGCCGCGTTCCAACATATTCACCCCGGCCAAGAGGCCTCTTCCCCGGCCACACTCGTCCGCCGGGCCGGCCCGCATCCCGCCATTGAGACTGCACGGGAATTATTATGTTTTTATCTCTCAACCTGTCCAAGAGGCCTGCTGCCCGCCGCAATCGCCGCCGGGCCGGCCCGCACCCTGCCATTGAGACTGAACGGGGATTATTTATTTTTTTAACTTGGCCGCCGGGCCGGGGCGGGCATCGCCCCCGGTACCTCCAGCCGCTACTATTTCCGCGGGCCGTGTTCCAACACTATTCACCCCGGCCAAGAGGCCTATTCCCCGGCCCGCACCCCGCCATTGAGACTGCATGGGAATTATTATTTTTTTATCTCTCAACCTGTCCAAGAGGCCTGCTGCCCGCCGCAATCGCCGCCGGGCCGGCCCGCACCCTGCCATTGAGACTGAACGGGGATTATTTATTTTTTTAACTTGGCCGCCGGGCCGGGGCGGGCATCGCCCCCGGTACCTCCAGCCGCTACTATTTCCGCGGGCCGTGTTCCGACACTATTCACCCCGGCCAAGAGGCCTATTCCCCGGCCCGCACCCAGCCATTGAGACTGCACGGGAATTATTATTTTTTTATCTCTCAACCTGTCCAAGAGGCCTGCTGCCCGCCGCACTCGCCGCCGGGCCGGCCCGCACCCCGCCATTGAGACTGAACGGGGATTATTATTTTTTTTAACTCGGCCTCCGGGCCTGGGCGGGCTTCGCCCCCGGTACCTCCAGCCGCTTCTATTTACGCGCGTCGCGTTCCAACATATTCACCCCGGCCAAGAGGCCTATTCCCCGGCCCGCACCCCGCCATTGAGACTGCATGGGAATTATTATTTTTTTATCTCTCAACCTGTCCAAGAGGCCTGCTGCCCGCCGCAATCGCCGCCGGGCCGGCCCGCACCCTGCCATTGAGACTGAACGGGATTATTTATTTTTTTAACTTGGCCGCCGGGCCGGGGCGGGCATCGCCCCCGGTACCTCCAGCCGCTACTATTTCCGCGGGCCGTGTTCCAACACTATTCACCCCGACCAAGAGGCCTATTCCCCGGCCCGCACCCCGCCATTGAGATTGCACGGGAATTATTATTTTTTTATCTCTCAACCTGTCCAAGAGGCCTGCTGCCCGCCGCACTCGCCGCCGGGCCGGCCCGCACCCCGCCATTGAGACTGAACGGGGATTATTATTTTTTTTACCTCGGCCTCCGGGCCGGGGCGGGCTTCGCCCCCGGTACCTCCAGCCGCTTCTATTTACGCGCGCCGCGTTCCAACATATTCACCCCGGCCAAGAGGCCTATTCCCCGGCCCGCACCCCGCCATTGAGACTGCATGGGAATTATTATTTTTTTATCTCTCAACCTGTCCAAGAGGCCTGCTGCCCGCCGCAATTGCCGCCGGGCCGGCCCGCACCCTGCCATTGAGACTGAACGGGAATTATTATTTTTTTATCTCTCAACCTGTCCAAGAGGCCTGCTGCCCGCCGCACTCGCCGCCGGGCCGGCCGCACCCTGCCATTGAGACTGAACGGGGATTATTTATTTTTTTAACTTGGCCGCCGGGCCGGGGCGGGCATCGCCCCCGGTACCTCCAGCCGCTACTATTTCCGCGGGCCGTGTTCCAACACTATTCACCCCGGCCAAGAGGCCTATTCCCCGGCCCGCACCCCGCCATTGAGACTGCATGGGAATTATTATTTTTTTATCTCTCAACCTGTCCAAGAGGCCTGCTGCCCGCCGCAATCGCCGCCGGGCCGGCCCGCACCCTGCCATTGAGACTGAACGGGGATTATTTATTTTTTTAACTTGGCCTCCGGGCCGGGGCGGGCTTCGCCCCCGGTACCTCCAGCCGCTTCTATTTACGCGCGCCGCGTTCCAACATATTCACCCCGGCCAAGAGGCCTATTACCCGGCCCGCACCCCGCCATTGAGACTGCATGGGAATTATTATTTTTTTATCTCTCAACCTGTCCAAGAGGCCTGCTGCCCGCCGCAATTGCCGCCGGGCCGGCCCGCACCCTGCCATTGAGACTGAACGGGAATTATTATTTTTTTATCTCTCAACCTGTCCAAGAGGCCTGCTGCCCGCCGCACTCGCCGCCGGGCCGGCCCGCACCCTGCCATTGAGACTGAACGGGGATTATTTATTTTTTTAACTTGGCCGCCGGGCCGGGGCGGGCATCGCCCCCGGTACCTCCAGCCGCTACTATTTCCGCGGGCCGTGTTCCAACACTATTCACCCCGGCCAAGAGGCCTATTCCCCGGCCCGCACCCCGCCATTGAGACTGCATGGGAATTATTATTTTTTTATCTCTCAACCTGTCCAAGAGGCCTGCTGCCCGCCGCAATTGCCGCCGGGCCGGCCCGCACCCTGCCATTGAGACTGAACGGGGATTATTTATTTTTTTAATTTGGCCGCCGGGCCGGGGCGGGCATCGCCCCCGGTACCTCCAGCCGCTACTATTTCCGCGGGCCGTGTTCCAACATATTCACCCCGGCCAAGAGGCCTATTCCCCGGCCCGCACCCCGCCATTGAGACTGCATGGGAATTATTATTTTTTTATCTCTCAACCTGTCCAAGAGGCCTGCTGCCCGCCGCACTCGCCGCCGGGCCGGCCCGCACCCCGCCATTGAGACTGAACGGGGATTATTATTTTTTTTTAACTCGGCCTCCGGGCCGGGGCGGGCTTCGCCCCCGGTACCTCCAGCCGCTACTCTTTCCGCGGGCCGTGTTCCAACACTATTCACCCCGGCCAAGAGGCCTATTCCCCGGCCCGCACCCCGCCATTGAGACTGCACGGGAATTATTATTTTTTTATCTCTCAACCTGTCCAAGAGGCCTGCTGCCCGCCGCAATCGCCGCCGGGCCGGCCCGCACCCTGCCATTGAGACTGAACGGGGATTATTTATTTTTTTAACTTGGCCGCCGGGCCGGGGCGGGCATCGCCCCGGTACCTCCAGCCGCTACTATTTCCGCGGGCCGTGTTCCAACACTATTCACCCCGGCCAAGAGGCCTATTCCCCGGCCCGCATCCCGCCATTGAGACTGCACGGGAATTATTATTTTTTTATCTCTCAACCTGTCCAAGAGGCCTGCTGCCCGCCGCACTCGCCGCCGGGCCGGCCCGCACCCCGCCATTGAGACTGAACGGGGATTATTATTTTTTTTCACTCGGCCTCCGGGCCGGGGCGGGCTTCGCCCCCGGTACCTCCAGCCGCTACTATTTCCGCGGGCCGTGTTCCAACACTATTCACCCCGGCCAAGAGGCCTATTCCCCGGCCCGCACCCCGCCATTGAGACTGCACGGGAATTATTATTTTTTTATCTCTCAACCTGTCCAAGAGGCCTGCTGCCCGCCGCACTCGCCGCCGGGCCGGCCCGCACCCCGCCATTGAGACTGAACGGGGATTATTATTTTTTTTAACTCGGCCTCCGGGCCGGGGCGGGCTTCGCCCCCGGTACCTCCAGCCGCTTCTATTTACGCGCGCCGCGTTCCAACATATTCACCCCGGCCAAGAGGCCTATTCCCCGGCCCGCACCCCGCCATTGAGACTGCACGGGAATTATTATTGTTTTATCTCTCAACCTGTCCAAGAGGCCTGCTGCCCGCCGCACTCGCCGCCGGGCCGGCCCGCACCCTGCCATTGAGACTGAACGGGAATTATTATTTTTTTATCTCTCAACCTGTCCAAGAGGCCTGCTGCCCGCCGCACTCGCCGCCGGGCCGGCCCGCACCCTGCCATTGAGACTGAACGGGGATTATTTATTTTTTTAACTTGGCCGCCGGCCCGGGGCGGGCATCGCCCCCGGTACCTCCAGCCGCTACTATTTCCGCGGGCCGTGTTCCAACACTATTCACCCCGGCCAAGAGGCCTATTCCCCGGCCCGCACCCCGCCATTGAGACTGCACGGGAATTATTATTTTTTTATCTCTCAACCTGTCCAAGAGGCCTGCTGCCCGCCGCAATCGCCGCCGGGCCGGCCCGCACCCTGCCATTGAGACTGAACGGGGATTATTTATTTTTTTAACTTGGCCGCCGGGCCGGGGCGGGCAACGCCCCCGGTACCTCCAGCCGCTACTATTTCCGCGGGCCGTGTTCCAACACTATTCACCCCGGCCAAGAGGCCTATTCCCCGGCCCGCATCCCGCCATTGAGACTGCACGGGAATTATTATTTTTTTATCTCTCAACCTGTCCAAGAGGCCTGCTGCCCGCCGCACTCGCCGCCGGGCCGGCCCGCACCCCGCCATTGAGACTGAACGGGGATTATTATTTTTTTTCACTCGGCCTCCGGGCCGGGGCGGGCTTCGCCCCCGGTACCTCCAGCCGCTACTATTTCCGCGGGCCGTGTTCCAACACTATTCACCCCGGCCAAGAGGCCTATTCCCCGGCCCGCACCCCGCCATTGAGACTGCACGGGAATTATTATTTTTTTATCTCTCAACCTGTCCAAGAGGCCTGCTGCCCGCCGCACTCGCCGCCGGGCCGGCCCGCACCCCGCCATTGAGACTGTACGGGGATTATTATTTTTTTTAACTCGGCCGCCGGGCCGGGGCGGGCTTCGCCCCCGGTACCTCCAGCCGCTTCTATTTACGCGCGCCGCGTTCCAACATATTCACCCCGGCCAAGAGGCCTCTTCCCCGGCCACACTCGTCCGCCGGGCCGGCCCGCATCCCGCCATTGAGACTGCACGGGAATTATTATTTTTTTATCTCTCAACCTGTCCAAGAGGCCTGCTGCCCGCCGCAATCGCCGCCGGGCCGGCCCGCACCCTGCCATTGAGACTGAACGGGGATTATTTATTTTTTTAACTTGGCCGCCGGGCCGGGGCGGGCATCGCCCCCGGTACCTCCAGCCGCTACTATTTCCGCGGGCCGTGTTCCAACACTATTCACCCCGGCCAAGAGGCCTATTCCCCGGCCCGCACCCCGCCATTGAGACTGCATGGGAATTATTATTTTTTTATCTCTCAACCTGTCCAAGAGGCCTGCTGCCCGCCGCAATCGCCGCCGGGCCGGCCCGCACCCTGCCATTGAGACTGAACGGGGATTATTTATTTTTTTAACTTGGCCGCCGGGCCGGGGCGGGCATCGCCCCCGGTACCTCCAGCCGCTACTATTTCCGCGGGCCGTGTTCCGACACTATTCACCCCGGCCAAGAGGCCTATTCCCCGGCCCGCACCCAGCCATTGAGACTGCACGGGAATTATTATTTTTTTATCTCTCAACCTGTCCAAGAGGCCTGCTGCCCGCCGCACTCGCCGCCGGGCCGGCCCGCACCCCGCCATTGAGACTGAACGGGGATTATTATTTTTTTTAACTCGGCCTCCGGGCCTGGGCGGGCTTCGCCCCCGGTACCTCCAGCCGCTTCTATTTACGCGCGTCGCGTTCCAACATATTCACCCCGGCCAAGAGGCCTATTCCCCGGCCCGCACCCCGCCATTGAGACTGCATGGGAATTATTATTTTTTTATCTCTCAACCTGTCCAAGAGGCCTGCTGCCCGCCGCAATCGCCGCCGGGCCGGCCCGCACCCTGCCATTGAGACTGAACGGGATTATTTATTTTTTTAACTTGGCCGCCGGGCCGGGGCGGGCATCGCCCCCGGTACCTCCAGCCGCTACTATTTCCGCGGGCCGTGTTCCAACACTATTCACCCCGACCAAGAGGCCTATTCCCCGGCCCGCACCCCGCCATTGAGACTGCACGGGAATTATTATTTTTTTATCTCTCAACCTGTCCAAGAGGCCTGCTGCCCGCCGCACTCGCCGCCGGGCCGGCCCGCACCCCGCCATTGAGACTGAACGGGGATTATTATTTTTTTTACCTCGGCCTCCGGGCCGGGGCGGGCTTCGCCCCCGGTACCTCCAGCCGCTTCTATTTACGCGCGCAGCGTTCCAACATATTCACCCCGGCCAAGAGGCCTATTCCCCGGCCCGCACCCCGCCATTGAGACTGCATGGGAATTATTATTTTTTTATCTCTCAACCTGTCCAAGAGGCCTGCTGCCCGCCGCAATTGCCGCCGGGCCGGCCCGCACCCTGCCATTGAGACTGAACGGGAATTATTATTTTTTTATCTCTCAACCTGTCCAAGAGGCCTGCTGCCCGCCGCACTCGCCGCCGGGCCGGCCCGCACCCTGCCATTGAGACTGAACGGGGATTATTTATTTTTTTAACTTGGCCGCCGGGCCGGGGCGGGCATCGCCCCCGGTACCTCCAGCCGCTACTATTTCCGCGGGCCGTGTTCCAACACTATTCACCCCGGCCAAGAGGCCTATTCCCCGGCCCGCACCCCGCCATTGAGACTGCATGGGAATTATTATTTTTTTATCTCTCAACCTGTCCAAGAGGCCTGCTGCCCGCCGCACTCGCCGCCGGGCCGGCCCGCACCCCGCCATTGAGACTGAACGGGGATTATTATTTTTTTTTAACTCGGCCTCCGGGCCGGGGCGGGCTTCGCCCCCGGTACCTCCAGCCGCTACTCTTTCCGCGGGCCGTGTTCCAACACTATTCACCCCGGCCAAGAGGCCTATTCCCCGGCCCGCACCCCGCCATTGAGACTGCATGGGAATTATTATTTTTTTATCTCTCAACCTGTCCAAGAGGCCTGCTGCCCGCCGCAATCGCCGCCGGGCCGGCCCGCACCCTGCCATTGAGACTGAACGGGGATTATTTATTTTTTTAACTTGGCCTCCGGGCCGGGGCGGGCTTCGCCCCCGGTACCTCCAGCCGCTTCTATTTACGCGCGCCGCGTTCCAACATATTCACCCCGGCCAAGAGGCCTATTCCCCGGCCCGCACCCCGCCATTGAGACTGCATGGGAATTATTATTTTTTTATCTCTCAACCTGTCCAAGAGGCCTGCTGCCCGCCGCAATTGCCGCCGGGCCGGCCCGCACCCTGCCATTGAGACTGAACGGGAATTATTATTTTTTTATCTCTCAACCTGTCCAAGAGGCCTGCTGCCCGCCGCACTCGCCGCCGGGCCGGCCCGCACCCTGCCATTGAGACTGAACGGGGATTATTTATTTTTTTAACTTGGCCGCCGGGCCGGGGCGGGCATCGCCCCCGGTACCTCCAGCCGCTACTATTTCCGCGGGCCGTGTTCCAACACTAGTCACCCCGGCCAAGAGGCCTATTCCCCGGCCCGCACCCCGCCATTGAGACTGCATGGGAATTATTATTTTTTTATCTCTCAACCTGTCCAAGAGGCCTGCTGCCCGCCGCAATCGCCGCCGGGCCGGCCCGCACCCTGCCATTGAGACTGAACGGGGATTATTTATTTTTTTAACTTGGCCGCCGGGCCGGGGCGGGCATCGCCCCCGGTACCTCCAGCCGCTACTATTTCCGCGGGCCGTGTTCCAACACTATTCACCCCGGCCAAGAGGCCTATTCCCCGGCCCGCACCCCGCCATTGAGACTGCACGGGAATTATTATTTTTTTATCTCTCAACCTGTCCAAGAGGCCTGCTGCCCGCCGCACTCGCCGCCGGGCCGGCCCGCACCCCGCCATTGAGACTGAACGGGGATTATTTTTTTTTTTTAACTCGGCCTCCGGGCCGGGGCGGGCTTCGCCCGGTACCTCCAGCCGCTTCTATTTACGCGCGCCGCGTTCCAACATATTCACCCCGGCCAAGAGGCCTATTCCCCGGCCCGCACCCCGCCATTGAGACTGCATGGGAATTATTATTTTTTTATCTCTCAACCTGTCCAAGAGGCCTGCTGCCCGCCGCACTCGCCGCCGGGCCGGCCCGCACCCCGCCATTGAGACTGAACGGGGATTATTATTTTTTTTAACTCGGCCTCCGGGCCGGGGCGGGCTTCGCCCCCGGTACCTCCAGCCGCTTCTATTTACGCGCGCCGCGTTCCAACATATTCACCCCGGCCAAGAGGCCTATTCCCCGGCCCGCACCCCGCCATTGAGACTGCACGGGAATTATTATTTTTTTATCTCTCAACCTGTCCAAGAGGCCTGCTGCCCGCCGCAATCGCCGCCGGGCCAGCCCGCACCCTGCCATTGAGACTGAACGGGAATTATTATTTTTTTATCTCTCAACCTGTCCAAGAGGCCTGCTGCCCGCCGCACTCGCCGCCGGGCCGGCCCGCACCCCGCCATTGAGACTGAACGGGGATTATTATTTTTTTATCTCTCAACCTGTCCAAGAGGCCTCTTCCCCGGCCACACTCGTCCGCCGGGCCGGCCCGCACCCCGCCATTGAGACTGCACGGGAATTATTATTTTTTTATCTCTCAACCTGTCCAAGAGGCCTGCTGCCCGCCGCACTCGCCGCCGGGCCGGCCCGCACCCCGCCATTGAGACTGAACGGGGATTATTATTTTTTTTAACTCGGCCTCCGGGCCGGGGCGGGCTTCGCCCCCGGTACCTCCAGCCGCTTCTATTTACGCGCGCCGCGTTCCAACATATTCACCCCGGCCAAGAGGCCTCTTCCCCGGCCACACTCGTCCGCCGGGCCGGCCCGCACCCCGCCATTGAGACTGCACGGGAATTATTATTTTTATATCTCTCAACCTGTCCAAGAGGCCTGCTGCCCGCCGCAATCGCCGCCGGGCCGGCCCGCACCCTGCCATTGAGACTGAACGGGATTATTTATTTTTTTAACTTGGCCGCCGGCCCGGGGCGGGCATCGCCCCCGGTACCTCCAGCCGCTACTATTTCCGCGGGCCGTGTTCCAACACTATTCACCCCGGCCAAGAGGCCTATTCCCCGGCCCGCACCCCGCCATTGAGACTGCATGGGAATTATTATTTTTTTATCTCTCAACCTGTCCAAGAGGCCTGCTGCCCGCCGCAATCGCCGCCGGGCCGGCCCGCACCCTGCCATTGAGACTGAACGGGGATTATTTATTTTTTTAACTTGGCCGCCGGGCCGGGGCGGGCATCGCCCCCGGTACCTCCAGCCGCTACTATTTCCGCGGGCCGTGTTCCAACACTATTCACCCCGGCCAAGAGGCCTATTCCCCGGCCCGCACCCCGCCATTGAGACTGCATGGGAATTATTATTTTTTTATCTCTCAACCTGTCCAAGAGGCCTGCTGCCCGCCGCAATCGCCGCCGGGCCGGCCCGCACCCTGCCATTGAGACTG
The DNA here is from genome assembly GCF_025434085.1 of Hippocampus zosterae. NCBI lineage: Eukaryota > Metazoa > Chordata > Actinopteri > Syngnathiformes > Syngnathidae > Hippocampus > Hippocampus zosterae. Next base: position 17,262,672 of record NC_067467.1, read on the forward strand.
AACGGGGATTATTTATTTTTTTAACTTGGCCGCCGGGCCGGGGCGGGCATCGCCCCCGGTACCTCCAGCCGCTACTATTTCCGCGGGCCGTGTTCCAACACTATTCACCCCGGCCAAGAGGCCTATTCCCCGGCCCGCACCCCGCCATTGAGACTGCACGGGAATTATTATTTTTTTATCTCTCAACCTGTCCAAGAGGCCTGCTGCCCGCCGCAATCGCCGCCGGGCCGGCCCGCACCCTGCCATTGAGACTGAACGGGATTATTTATTTTTTTAACTTGGCCGCCGGGCCGGGGCGGGCATCGCCCCCGGTACCTCCAGCCGCTACTATTTCCGCGGGCCGTGTTCCAACACTATTCACCCCGACCAAGAGGCCTATTCCCCGGCCCGCACCCCGCCATTGAGACTGCACGGGAATTATTCATTCATTCATTCATCTTCCAAGCCGCTTGTTCCTCACTAGGGTCGCGGGGGGTGCTGGAGCCTATCCCAGCTGTCTCCGGGCAGTAGGCGGGGGACACCCTGAATCGGTTGCCAGCCAATCGCAGGGCACACAGAGACGAACAACCATTCGCACTCACACTCACATCTAGGGACAATTTAGAGTGTTCAATCAGCCTGCCACGCATGTTTTTGGAATGTGGGAGGAAACCGGAGCACCCGGAGAAAACCCACGCAGGCCCGGGGAGAACATGCAAACTCCACACAGGGAGGCCGGAGCTGGAATCGAACCCGGTACCTCTGCACTGTGAAGCCGACGTGCTAACCACTGGACTACCGGGCCGCCTGCACGGGAATTATTATTTTTTTATCTCTCAACCTGTCCAAGAGGCCTGCTGCCCGCCGCACTCGCCGCCGGGCCGGCCCGCACCCCGCCATTGAGACTGAACGGGGATTATTATTTTTTTTACCTCGGCCTCCGGGCCGGGGCGGGCTTCGCCCCCGGTACCTCCAGCCGCTTCTATTTACGCGCGCCGCGTTCCAACATATTCACCCCGGCCAAGAGGCCTATTCCCCGGCCCGCACCCCGCCATTGAGACTGCATGGGAATTATTATTTTTTTATCTCTCAACCTGTCCAAGAGGCCTGCTGCCCGCCGCAATTGCCGCCGGGCCGGCCCGCACCCTGCCATTGAGACTGAACGGGAATTATTATTTTTTTATCTCTCAACCTGTCCAAGAGGCCTGCTGCCCGCCGCACTCGCCGCCGGGCCGGCCCGCACCCTGCCATTGAGACTGAACGGGGATTATTTATTTTTTTAACTTGGCCGCCGGGCCGGGGCGGGCATCGCCCCCGGTACCTCCAGCCGCTACTATTTCCGCGGGCCGTGTTCCAACACTATTCACCCCGGCCAAGAGGCCTATTCCCCGGCCCGCACCCCGCCATTGAGACTGCATGGGAATTATTATTTTTTTATCTCTCAACCTGTCCAAGAGGCCTGCTGCCCGCCGCAATCGCCGCCGGGCCGGCCCGCACCCTGCCATTGAGACTGAACGGGGATTATTTATTTTTTTAACTTGGCCTCCGGGCCGGGGCGGGCTTCGCCCCCGGTACCTCCAGCCGCTTCTATTTACGCGCGCCGCGTTCCAACATATTCACCCCGGCCAAGAGGCCTATTACCCGGCCCGCACCCCGCCATTGAGACTGCATGGGAATTATTATTTTTTTATCTCTCAACCTGTCCAAGAGGCCTGCTGCCCGCCGCAATTGCCGCCGGGCCGGCCCGCACCCTGCCATTGAGACTGAACGGGAATTATTATTTTTTTATCTCTCAACCTGTCCAAGAGGCCTGCTGCCCGCCGCACTCGCCGCCGGGCCGGCCCGCACCCTGCCATTGAGACTGAACGGGGATTATTTATTTTTTTAACTTGGCCGCCGGGCCGGGGCGGGCATCGCCCCCGGTACCTCCAGCCGCTACTATTTCCGCGGGCCGTGTTCCAACACTATTCACCCCGGCCAAGAGGCCTATTCCCCGGCCCGCACCCCGCCATTGAGACTGCATGGGAATTATTATTTTTTTATCTCTCAACCTGTCCAAGAGGCCTGCTGCCCGCCGCAATTGCCGCCGGGCCGGCCCGCACCCTGCCATTGAGACTGAACGGGGATTATTTATTTTTTTAACTTGGCCGCCGGGCCGGGGCGGGCATCGCCCCCGGTACCTCCAGCCGCTACTATTTCCGCGGGCCGTGTTCCAACATATTCACCCCGGCCAAGAGGCCTATTCCCCGGCCCGCACCCCGCCATTGAGACTGCATGGGAATTATTATTTTTTTATCTCTCAACCTGTCCAAGAGGCCTGCTGCCCGCCGCACTCGCCGCCGGGCCGGCCCGCACCCCGCCATTGAGACTGAACGGGGATTATTATTTTTTTTTAACTCGGCCTCCGGGCCGGGGCGGGCTTCGCCCCCGGTACCTCCAGCCGCTACTATTTCCGCGGGCCGTGTTCCAACACTATTCACCCCGGCCAAGAGGCCTATTCCCCGGCCCGCACCCCGCCATTGAGACTGCATGGGAATTATTATTTTTTTATCTCTCAACCTGTCCAAGAGGCCTGCTGCCCGCCGCAATCGCCGCCGGGCCGGCCCGCACCCTGCCATTGAGACTGAACGGGGATTATTTATTTTTTTAACTTGGCCTCCTGGCCGGGGCGGGCTTCGCCCCCGGTACCTCCAGCCGCTTCTATTTACGCGCGCCGCGTTCCAACATATTCACCCCGGCCAAGAGGCCTATTCCCCGGCCCGCACCCCGCCATTGAGACTGCATGGGAATTATTATTTTTTTATCTCTCAACCTGTCCAAGAGGCCTGCTGCCCGCCGCAATTGCCGCCGGGCCGGCCCGCACCCTGCCATTGAGACTGAACGGGAATTATTATTTTTTTATCTCTCAACCTGTCCAAGAGGCCTGCTGCCCGCCGCACTCGCCGCCGGGCCGGCCCGCACCCTGCCATTGAGACTGAACGGGGATTATTTATTTTTTTAACTTGGCCGCCGGGCCGGGGCGGGCATCGCCCCCGGTACCTCCAGCCGCTACTATTTCCGCGGGCCGTGTTCCAACACTAGTCACCCCGGCCAAGAGGCCTATTCCCCGGCCCGCACCCCGCCATTGAGACTGCATGGGAATTATTATTTTTTTATCTCTCAACCTGTCCAAGAGGCCTGCTGCCCGCCGCAATCGCCGCCGGGCCGGCCCGCACCCTGCCATTGAGACTGAACGGGGATTATTTATTTTTTTAACTTGGCCGCCGGGCCGGGGCGGGCATCGCCCCCGATACCTCCAGCCGCTACTATTTCCGCGGGCCGTGTTCCAACACTATTCACCCCGGCCAAGAGGCCTATTCCCCGGCCCGCACCCCGCCATTGAGACTGCACGGGAATTATTATTTTTTTATCTCTCAACCTGTCCAAGAGGCCTGCTGCCCGCCGCACTCGCCGCCGGGCCGGCCCGCACCCCGCCATTGAGACTGAACGGGGATTATTTTTTTTTTTTAACTCGGCCTCCGGGCCGGGGCGGGCTTCGCCCGGTACCTCCAGCCGCTTCTATTTACGCGCGCCGCGTTCCAACATATTCACCCCGGCCAAGAGGCCTATTCCCCGGCCCGCACCCCGCCATTGAGACTGCATGGGAATTATTATTTTTTTATCTCTCAACCTGTCCAAGAGGCCTGCTGCCCGCCGCACTCGCCGCCGGGCCGGCCCGCACCCCGCCATTGAGACTGAACGGGGATTATTATTTTTTTTAACTCGGCCTCCGGGCCGGGGCGGGCTTCGCCCCCGGTACCTCCAGCCGCTTCTATTTACGCGCGCCGCGTTCCAACATATTCACCCCGGCCAAGAGGCCTATTCCCCGGCCCGCACCCCGCCATTGAGACTGCACGGGAATTATTATTTTTTTATCTCTCAACCTGTCCAAGAGGCCTGCTGCCCGCCGCAATCGCCGCCGGGCCGGCCCGCACCCTGCCATTGAGACTGAACGGGAATTATTATTTTTTTATCTCTCAACCTGTCCAAGAGGCCTGCTGCCCGCCGCACTCGCCGCCGGGCCGGCCCGCACCCCGCCATTGAGACTGAACGGGGATTATTATTTTTTTATCTCTCAACCTGTCCAAGAGGCCTCTTCCCCGGCCACACTCGTCCGCCGGGCCGGCCCGCACCCCGCCATTGAGACTGCACGGGAATTATTATTTTTTTATCTCTCAACCTGTCCAAGAGGCCTGCTGCCCGCCGCACTCGCCGCCGGGCCGGCCCGCACCCCGCCATTGAGACTGAACGGGGATTATTATTTTTTTTAACTCGGCCTCCGGGCCGGGGCGGGCTTCGCCCCCGGTACCTCCAGCCGCTTCTATTTACGCGCGCCGCGTTCCAACATATTCACCCCGGCCAAGAGGCCTCTTCCCCGGCCACACTTGTCCGCCGGGCCGGCCCGCACCCCGCCATTGAGACTGCACGGGAATTATTATTTTTATATCTCTCAACCTGTCCAAGAGGCCTGCTGCCCGCCGCAATCGCCGCCGGGCCGGCCCGCACCCTGCCATTGAGACTGAACGGGGATTATTTATTTTTTTAACTTGGCCGCCGGCCCGGGGCGGGCATCGCCCCCGGTACCTCCAGCCGCTACTATTTCCGCGGGCCGTGTTCCAACACTATTCACCCCGGCCAAGAGGCCTATTCCCCGGCCCGCACCCCGCCATTGAGACTGCATGGGAATTATTATTTTTTTATCTCTCAACCTGTCCAAGAGGCCTGCTGCCCGCCGCAATCGCCGCCGGGCCGGCCCGCACCCTGCCATTGAGACTGAACGGGGATTATTTATTTTTTTAACTTGGCCGCCGGGCCGGGGCGGGCATCGCCCCCGGTACCTCCAGCCGCTACTATTTCCGCGGGCCGTGTTCCAACACTATTCACCCCGGCCAAGAGGCCTATTCCCCGGCCCGCACCCCGCCATTGAGACTGCACGGGAATTATTATTTTTTTTATCTCTCAACCTGTCCAAGAGGCCTGCTGCCCGCCGCACTCGCCGCCGGGCCGGCCCGCACCCCGCCATTGAGACTGAACGGGGATTATTATTTTTTTTAACTCGGCCTCCGGGCCGGGGCGGGCTTCGCCCCCGGTACCTCCAGCCGCTTCTATTTACGCGCGCCGCGTTCCAACACTATTCACCCCGGCCAAGAGGCCTATTCCCCGGCCCGCACCCCGCCATTGAGACTGAACGGGGATTATTTATTTTTTTAACTTGGCCGCCGGGCCGGGGCGGGCATCGCCCCCGGTACCTCCAGCCGCTACTATTTCCGCGGGCCGTGTTCCAACACTATTCACCCCGGCCAAGAGGCCTATTCCCCGGCCCGCACCCCGCCATTGAGACTGCATGGGAATTATTATTTTTTTATCTCTCAACCTGTCCAAGAGGCCTGCTGCCCGCCGCACTCGCCGCCGGGCCGGCCCGCACCCCGCCATTGAGACTGAACGGGGATTATTATTTTTTTTAACTCGGCCTCCGGGCCGGGGCGGGCTTCGCCCCCGGTACCTCCAGCCGCTTCTATTTACGCGCGCCGCGTTCCAACATATTCACCCCGGCCAAGAGGCCTATTCCCCGGCCCGCACCCCGCCATTGAGACTGCATGGGAATTATTATTTTTTTATCTCTCAACCTGTCCAAGAGGCCTGCTGCCCGCCGCAATCGCCGCCGGGCCGGCCCGCACCCTGCCATTGAGACTGAAAGGGATTATTTATTTTTTTAACTTGGCCGCCGGGCCGGGGCGGGCATCGCCCCCGTTACCTCCAGCCGCTACTATTTCCGCGGGCCGTGTTCCAACACTATTCACCCCGGCCAAGAGGCCTATTCCCCGGCCCGCACCCCGCCATTGAGACTGCATGGGAATTATTATTTTTTTATCTCTCAACCTGTCCAAGAGGCCTGCTGCCCGCCGCACTCGCCGCCGGGCCGGCCCGCACCCCGCCATTGAGACTGAACGGGGATTATTTATTTTTTTAACTTTGCCGCCGGGCCGGGGCGGGCATCGCCCCCGGTACCTCCAGCCGTTACTATTTCCGCGGGCCGTGTTCCAACACTATTCACCCCGGCCAAGAGGCCTATTCCCCGGCCCGCACCCCGCCATTGAGACTGCATGGGAATTATTATTTTTTTATCTCTCAACCTGTCCAAGAGGCCTGCTGCCCGCCGCACTCGCCGCCGGGCCGGCCCGCACCCCGCCATTGAGACTGAACGGGGATTATTATTTTTTTTAACTCGGCCTCCGGGCCGGGGCGGGCTTCGCCCCCGGTACCTCCAGCCGCTTCTATTTACGCGCGCCGCGTTCCAACATATTCACCCCGGCCAAGAGGCCTATTCCCCGGCCCGCACCCCGCCATTGAGACTGCATGGGAATTATTATTTTTTTATCTCTCAACCTGTCCAAGAGGCCTGCTGCCCGCCGCAATTGCCGCCGGGCCGGCCCGCACCCTGCCATTGAGACTGAACGGGGATTATTTATTTTTTTAACTTGGCCGCCGGCCCGGGGCGGGCATCGCCCCCGGTACCTCCAGCCGCTACTATTTCCGCGGGCCGTGTTCCAACACTATTCACCCCGGCCAAGAGGCCTATTCCCCGGCCCGCACCCCGCCATTGAGACTACATGGGAATTATTATTTTTTTATCTCTCAACCTGTCCAAGAGGCCTGCTGCCCGCCGCAATCGCCGCCGGGCCGGCCCGCACCCTGCCATTGAGACTGAACGGGGATTATTTATTTTTTTAACTTGGCCGCCGGGCCGGGGCGGGCATCGCCCCCGGTACCTCCAGCCGCTACTATTTCCGCGGGCCGTGTTCCAACACTATTCACCCCGGCCAAGAGGCCTATTCCCCGGCCCGCACCCCGCCATTGAGACTACATGGGAATTATTATTTTTTTATCTCTCAACCTGTCCAAGAGGCCTGCTGCCCGCCGCAATCGCCGCCGGGCCGGCCCGCACCCTGCCATTGAGACTGAACGGGGATTATTTATTTTTTTAACTTGGCCGCCGGGCCGGGGCGGGCATCGCCCCCGGTACCTCCAGCCGCTACTATTTCCGCGGGCCGTGTTCCAACACTATTCACCCCGGCCAAGAGGCCTATTCCCCGGCCCGCACCCCGCCATTGAGACTGCACGGAATTATAATTTTTTTATCTCTCAACCTGTCCAAGAGGCCTGCTGCCCGCCGCACTCGCCGCCGGGCCGGCCCGCACCCCGCCATTGAGACTGAACGGGGATTATTATTTTTTTTAACTCGGCCTCCGGGCCGGGGCGGGCTTCGCCCCCGGTACCTCCAGCCGCTTCTATTTACGCGCGCCGCGTTCCAACATATTCACCCCGGCCAAGAGGCCTATTCCCCGGCCCGCACCCCGCCATTGAGACTGCATGGGAATTATTATTTTTTTATCTCTCAACCTGTCCAAGAGGCCTGCTGCCCGCCGCAATTGCCGCCGGGCCGGCCCGCACCCTGCCATTGAGACTGAACGGGAATTATTATTTTTTTATCTCTCAACCTGTCCAAGAGGCCTGCTGCCCGCCGCACTCGCCGCCGGGCCGGCCCGCACCCCGCCATTGAGACTGAACGGGGATTATTATTTTTTTTAACTCGGCCTCCGGGCCGGGGCGGGCTTCGCCCCCGGTACCTCCAGCCGCTTCTATTTACGCGCGCCGCGTTCCAACATATTCACCCCGGCCAAGAGGCCTATTCCCCGGCCCGCACCCCGCCATTGAGACTGCATGGGAATTATTATTTTTTTATCTCTCAACCTGTCCAAGAGGCCTGCTGCCCGCCGCACTCGCCGCCGGGCCGGCCCGCACCCCGCCATTGAGACTGAACGGGGATTATTATTTTTTTTAACTCGGCCTCCGGGCCGGGGCGGGCTTCGCCCCCGGTACCTCCAGCCGCTTCTATTTACGCGCGCCGCGTTCCAACATATTCACCCCGGCCAAGAGGCCTATTCCCCGGCCCGCACCCCGCCATTGAGACTGCATGGGAATTATTATTTTTTTATCTCTCAACCTGTCCAAGAGGCCTGCTGCCCGCCGCAATCGCCGCCGGGCCGGCCCGCACCCTGCCATTGAGACTGAACGGGATTATTTATTTTTTTAACTTGGCCGCCGGGCAAGGGCGGGCATCGCCCCGGTACCTCCAGCCGCTACTATTTCCGCGGGCCGTGTTCCAACACTATTCACCCCGGCCAAGAGGCCTATTCCCCGGCCCGCACCCCGCCATTGAGACTGCATGGGAATTATTATTTTTTTATCTCTCAACCTGTCCAAGAGGCCTGCTGCCCGCCGCACTCGCCGCCGGGACGGCCCGCACCCCGCCATTGAGACTGAACGGGGATTATTATTTTTTTTAACTCGGCCTCTGGGCCGGGGCGGGCTTCGCCCCCGGTACCTCCAGCCGCTTCTATTTACGCGCGCCGCGTTCCAACATATTCACCCCGGCCAAGAGGCCTATTCCCCGGCCCGCACCCCGCCATTGAGACTGCATGGGAATTATTATTTTTTTATCTCTCAACCTGTCCAAGAGGCCTGCTGCCCGCCGCAATCGCCGCCGGGCCGGCCCGCACCCTGCCATTGAGACTGAACGGGGATTATTTATTTTTTTAACTTTGCCGCCGGGCTGGGGCGGGCATCGCCCCCGGTACCTCCAGCCGTTACTATTTCCGCGGGCCGTGTTCCAACACTATTCACCCCGGCCAAGAGGCCTATTCCCCGGCCCGCACCCCGCCATTGAGACTGCATGGGAATTATTATTTTTTTATCTCTCAACCTGTCCAAGAGGCCTGCTGCCCGCCGCACTCGCCGCCGGGCCGGCCCGCACCCCGCCATTGAGACTGAACGGGGATTATTATTTTTTTTAACTCGGCCTCCGGGCCGGGGCGGGCTTCGCCCCCGGTACCTCCAGCCGCTTCTATTTACGCGCGCCGCGTTCCAACATATTCACCCCGGCCAAGAGGCCTATTCCCCGGCCCGCACCCCGCCATTGAGACTGCATGGGAATTATTATTTTTTTATCTCTCAACCTGTCCAAGAGGCCTGCTGCCCGCCGCAATTGCCGCCGGGCCGGCCCGCACCCTGCCATTGAGACTGAACGGGAATTATTATTTTTTTATCTCTCACCCTGTCCAAGAGGCCTGCTGCCCGCCGCACTCGCCGCCGGGCCGGCCCGCACCCTGCCATTGAGACTGAACAGGGATTATTTATTTTTTTAACTTGGCCGCCGGCCCGGGGCGGGCATCGCCCCCGGTACCTCCAGCCGCTACTATTTCCGCGGGCCGTGTTCCAACACTATTCACCCCGGCCAAGAGGCCTATTCCCCGGCCCGCACCCCGCCATTGAGACTACATGGGAATTATTATTTTTTTATCTCTCAACCTGTCCAAGAGGCCTGCTGCCCGCCGCAATCGCCGCCGGGCCGGCCCGCACCCTGCCATTGAGACTGAACGGGGATTATTTATTTTTTTAACTTGGCCGCCGGGCCGGGGCGGGCATCGCCCCCGGTACCTCCAGCCGCTACTATTTCCGCGGGCCGTGTTCCAACACTATTCACCCCGGCCAAGAGGCCTATTCCCCGGCCCGCACCCCGCCATTGAGACTGCACGGAATTATAATTTTTTTATCTCTCAACCTGTCCAAGAGGCCTGCTGCCCGCCGCACTCGCCGCCGGGCCGGCCCGCACCCCGCCATTGAGACTGAACGGGGATTATTATTATTTTTAACTCGGCCTCCGGGCCGGGGCGGGCTTCGCCCCCGGTACCTCCAGCCGCTTCTATTTACGCGCGCCGCGTTCCAACATATTCACCCCGGCCAAGAGGCCTATCTCCCGGCCACACTCGTCCGCCGGGCCGGCCCGCACCCCGCCGTTGAGACTGCACGGGAATTATTATTTTTATATCTCTCAACCTGTCCAAGAGGCCTGCTGCCCGCCGCAATCGCCGCCGGGCCGGCCCGCACCCTGCCATTGAGACTGAACGGGGATTATTTATTTTTTTAACTTGGCCGCCGGGCCGGGGCGGGCTTCGCCCCCGGTACCTCCAGCCGCTTCTATTTACGCGCGCCGCGTTCCAACATATTCACCCCGGCCAAGAGGCCTATTCCCCGGCCCGCACCCCGCCATTGAGACTGCATGGGAATTATTATTTTTTTATCTCTCAACCTGTCCAAGAGGCCTGCTGCCCGCCGCAATTGCCGCCGGGCCGGCCCGCACCCTGCGATTGAGACTGAACGGGAATTATTATTTTTTTATCTCTCAACCTGTCCAAGAGGCCTGCTGCCCGCCGCACTCGCCGCCGGGCCGGCCCGCACCCTGCCATTGAGACTGAACGGGGATTATTTATTTTTTTAACTTGGCCGCCGGCCCGGGGCGGGCATCGCCCCCGGTACCTCCAGCCGCTACTATTTCCGCGGGCCGTGTTCCAACACTATTCACCCCGGCCAAGAGGCCTATTCCCCGGCCCGCACCCCGCCATTGAGACTGCACGGGAATTATTATTTTTTTATCTCTCAACCTGTCCAAGAGGCCTGCTGCCCGCCGCACTCGCCGCCGGGCCGGCCCGCACCCCGCCATTGAGACTGAACGGGGATTATTATTTTTTTTAACTCGGCCTCCGGGCCGGGGCGGGCTTCGCCCCCGGTACCTCCAGCCGCTTCTATTTACGCGCGCCGCGTTCCAACATATTCACCCCGGCCAAGAGGCCTATTCCCCGGCCACACTCGTCCGCCGGGCCGGCCCGCACCCCGCCGTTGAGACTGCACGGGAATTATTATTTTTATATCTCTCAACCTGTCCAAGAGGCCTGCTGCCCGCCGCAATCGCCGCCGGGCCGGCCCGCACCCTGCCATTGAGACTGAACGGGGATTATTTATTTTTTTAACTTGGCCGCCGGCCCGGGGCGGGCATCGCCCCCGGTACCTCCAGCCGTTACTATTTCCGCGGGCCGTGTTCCAACACTATTCACCCCGGCCAAGAGGCCTATTCCCCGGCCCGCACCCCGCCATTGAGACTGCATGGGAATTATTATTTTTTTATCTCTCAACCTGTCCAAGAGGCCTGCTGCCCGCCGCAATCGCCGCCGGGCCGGCCCGCACCCTGCCATTGAGACTGAACGGGGATTATTTATTTTTTTAACTTGGCCGCCAGGCCGGGGCGGGCATCGCCCCCGGTACCTCCAGCCGCTACTATTTCCGCGGGCCGTGTTCCAACACTATTCACCCCGGCCAAGAGGCCTATTCCCCGGCCCGCACCCCGCCATTGAGACTTCACGGGAATTATTATTTTTTTATCTCTCAACCTGTCCAAGAGGCCTGCTGCCCGCCGCACTCGCCGCCGGGCCGGCCCGCACCCCGCCATTGAGACTGAACGGGGATTATTATTTTTTTTAACTCGGCCTCCGGGCCGGGGCGGGCTTCGCCCCCGGTACCTCCAGCCGCTTCTATTTACGCGCGCCGCGTTCCAACACTATTCACCCCGGCCAAGAGGCCTATTCCCCGGCCCGCACCCCGCCATTGAGACCGCACGGGAATTATTATTTTTTTTATCTCTCAACCTGTCCAAGAGGCCTGCTGCCCGCCGCACTCGCCGCCGGGCCGGCCCGCACCCCGCCATTGAGACTGAACGGGGATTATTATTTTTTTTAACTCGGCCTCCGGGCCGGGGCGGGCTTCGCCCCCGGTACCTCCAGCCGCTTCTATTTACGCGCGCCGCGTTCCAACACATTCACCCCGGCCAAGAGGCCTATTCCCCGCATGGGAATTATTATTTTTTTATCTCTCAACCTGTCCAAGAGGCCTGCTGCCCGCCGCAATCGCCGCCGGGCCGGCCCGCACCCTGCCATTGAGACTGAACGGGATTATTTATTTTTTTAACTTGGCCGCCGGGCCGGGGCGGGCATCGCCCCCGGTACCTCCAGCCGCTACTATTTCCGCGGGCCGTGTTCCAACACTATTCACCCCGGCCAAGAGGCCTATTCCCCGGCCCGCACCCCGCCATTGAGACTGCACGGGAATTATTATTTTTTTATCTCTCAACCTGTCCAAGAGGCCTGCTGCCCGCCGCACTCGCCGCCGGGCCGGCCCGCACCCCGCCATTGAGACTGAACGGGGATTATTATTTTTTTAAACTCGGCCTCCGGGCCGGGGCGGGCTTCGCCCCCGGTACCTCCAGCCGCTTCTATTTACGCGCGCCGCGTTCCAACATATTCACCCCGGCCAAGAGGCCTATTCCCCGGCCCGCACCCCGCCATTGAGACTGCACGGGAATTATTATTTTTTTATCTCTCAACCTGTCCAAGAGGCCTGCTGCCCGCCGCACTCGCCGCCGGGCCGGCCCGCACCCCGCCATTGAGACTGAACGGGGATTATTATTTTTTTTAACTCGGCCTCCGGGCCGGGGCGGGCTTCGCCCCCGGTACCTCCAGCCGCTTCTATTTACGCGCGCCGCGTTCCAACACATTCACCCCGGCCAAGAGGCCTATTCCCCGGCCCGCACCCCGCCATTGAGACTGCATGGGAATTATTATTTTTTTATCTCTCAACCTGTCCAAGAGGCCTGCTGCCCGCCGCAATTGCCGCCGGGCCGGCCCGCACCCTGCCATTGAGACTGAACGGGAATTATTATTTTTTTATCTCTCAACCTGTCCAAGAGGCCTGCTGCCCGCCGCAATCGCCGCCGGGCCGGCCCGCACCCTGCCATTGAGACTGAACGGGGATTATTTATTTTTTTAACTTGGCCGCCGGGGCCGGGGCGGGCATCGCCCCCGGTACCTCCAGCCGCTACTATTTCCGCGGGCCGTGTTCCAACACTATTCACCCCGGCCAAGAGGCCTATTCCCCGGCCCGCACCCCGCCATTGAGACTGCACGGGAATTATTATTTTTTTATCTCTCAACCTGTCCAAGAGGCCTGCTGCCCGCCGCACTCGCCACCGGGCCGGCCTGCACCCCGCCATTGAGACTGAACGGGGATTATTATTTTTTTTAACTCGGCCTCCGGGCCGGGGCGGGCTTCGCCCCCGGTACCTCCAGCCGCTTCTATTTACGCGCGCCGCGTTCCAACATATTCACCCCGGCCAAGAGGCCTATTCCCCGGCCCGCACCCCGCCATTGAGACTGCACGGGAATTATTATTTTTTTTATCTCTCAACCTGTCCAAGAGGCCTGCTGTCCGCCGCACTCGCCGCCGGGCCGGCCCGCACCCCGCCATTGAGACTGAACGGGGATTATTATTTTTTTTAACTCGGCCTCCGGGCCGGGGCGGGCTTCGCCCCCGGTACCTCCAGCCGCTTCTATTTACGCGCGCCGCGTTCCAACATATTCACCCCGGCCAAGAGGCCTATTCCCCGGCCCGCACCCCGCCATTGAGACTGCACGGGAATTATTATTTTTTTATCTCTCAACCTGTCCAAGAGGCCTGCTGCCCGCCGCACTCGCCGCCGGGCCGGCCCGCACCCCGCCATTGAGACTGAACGGGGATTATTATTTTTTTTAACTCGGCCTCCGGGCCGGGGCGGGCTTCGCCCCCGGTACCTCCAGCCGCTTCTATTTACGCGCGCCGCGTTCCAACATATTCACCCCGGCCAAGAGGCCTATTCCCCGGCCCGCACCCCGCCATTGAGACTGCATGGGAATTATTATTTTTTTATCTCTCAACCTGTCCAAGAGGCCTGCTGCCCGCCGCAATTGCCGCCGGGCCGGCCCGCACCCTGCCATTGAGACTGAACGGGAATTATTATTTTTTTATCTCTCAACCTGTCCAAGAGGCCTGCTGCCCGCCGCAATCGCCGCCGGGCCGGCCCGCACCCTGCCATTGAGACTGAACGGGATTATTTATTTTTTTAACTTGGCCGCCGGGCCGGGGCGGGCATCGCCCCCGGTACCTCCAGCCGCTACTATTTCCGCGGGCCGTGTTCCAACACTATTCACCCCGGCCAAGAGGCCTATTCCCCGGCCCGCACCCCGCCATTGAGACTGCACGGGAATTATT